>NC_063334.1:59546702-59599823 GCF_021869965.1 Rhincodon typus
TATGATGCTGCTTGGCCTGCTGTGTTCATCCAGCCCTGCACCTTGTTGTCTCGGATTCTCCAGCATCTGCAGTTCCTACTATCTCTGGTAAAAAGGAAGATGGGTTTGGGTTGTCAAGAGACTAATTATTACAGCTCAAGACATTGCTATAGAAACGTCTCAGGCCAGTGGTCCATTATTAACTGCTTCATCAATGACATTCCCTCCATCAGAGAGGAATTCCCTCCCTAATAGAATTATGGGTCAACCTATAGCAGGTGGACTGCAGCGCTTCAAGAAAACAGCTCAACACCACCTTCTCAAGGGCAACTAGGGATGGGCAAGAAATGCTGGCCAGCCAGCAACACCCACATCCCGCAAATGAATAAAATAGAAATTCAGCATTAAAAAACGTGGAGATGTTTAATGACGATTGGTTAGTGTTCAATATCATTCACAATTTCCAAGATCAGGAAGCAGTCAGCCCTGCATGCAACAAGTGCAGAATAACATTCAAGCATGTACTTGTAAGTGTTACCCAAATGCTATGCATTGACCATCTCCAACATTAGAAATTATAACAATCGCCCTTGGTATCATCATATCCTTTGAATTACCATTGAATTCCCTACCAATGCCAACTTACGTGTGGTTATATGAGCATGTCAGAAGCTGGGTATTCTGTGGCAAGCCATAAATTAGCAGTGTGATAAATGCACTCCACTTCCTTGGATGAATGCAGCACCAACAATGCTTCCAGGTAAACAGAATACTTGATAGACACCCTTTCCATCACTTAAACATTCACTCTGTACATCAACAGAATACCCATGACTACAGCATGCAAACGACAAGATAAACCACAACAAAAATGCTTAACGACAGAACTTCCTTAAACCTGTGATACCTACTGCCATAAGGTCAAGAGCAATAGGTGCATGGAAAATTCACCTGCAAGTCACATACTTTGAAATAGATTACAATTTCTTCATTGTCACTGGGTCAAAATCCTGGAACTTCTCACTTTACAGCACAATACACTCCCTTCGCTAGTGACTGCAGCGATTCAATGTCATGGCAAGACACGACATTCTCAAAGGCGAACAGTGGTGGATGGTAAATGCTAGCCTTGCCAGTGACACCACATCCTAAGAATGAATTTTTAAGAAAAGAGCATTCACAGTGACATAGGAAATTTAATGCATATTTTATGCAGTAATCTCACCCCTTACGTCTAACCCCTGCTTTCATTACCTTACTGTAAACATCTTACTGTACAGCTAGATGATTTGCATTTTCTGCAACTGCCTTTCCTGATAGACAGGAGGGAACAAAGTTCAAAAGGACCAGACAAATACAGAATCAGAAACACATAGATAAATAGGGGAGAAAGACAGACTACAGTTTGTATTTATATAATTTTGGAGACTTGGTAGTGTATTGCTACAACTGTACAAGGTACTAAACACATCCAAGGAAATATGCAGTCGGAGGCAGTCCAGAGAAGGTTCATTAGGCTGATACAATATAATGGAGGGACTCTCTAATGGGTAAAAGTTAAGTAGACTGTGTCTGTACTTGTTGGAGTATAGAAGAATGGAGGAGCAACCTTATTGAAACACACAAGATTCTTTGGGAACTTGACAGGGTAGATACATAAGAGTTGCTTTCCATCGTGAGGGAATCTAGAACAAGAGACCATAATCTCAGAGTAAGAGGTTGCCCAATTATGACAGAGATGAGGAGGAATTTCTTCTCAGACAACAATGAATCTGTGGAATTCTTTACCGCTTCTTTAGTAGAAGCTGAGTTGTTTTGTATATTCAAGGTTGAGATAATCAGACTGTTAATAAGAAAAGGAATCAAGGATTTTGGGAAATAGGCAGGAAAGTTGAGGTGAGAAATTATGAGATCACCTATGTTCTCACTGAATGGCAGAGCAGACTTGGTGGGCTGAATGGCCTACTTGTGCTCCTATGTCTTATGCTCTAAAAACTTTAATGTGGTAAAGTGTCTCAAGGCACTTCATACTAGACATAATTAGACACATATCGAGGCTGCAACAAGAAAAGAAGTGAAACACCCAAAGACAGAAGAAACAGATTTAGAAGGGGAAAGAGACAGGAAGGGACAGACAGAAAATGTTAGACAGTGTTGGACATACAGATATAGAGGAGAGAAGGAGAGACTGCACCTGCACATGAATGGCGAACACAGGAAATGGAAAATAACAAAAAAACAAATTGCTGGTGAAACTCAGCATGACTGGCAGCATTTGTGGGAAGAAAGCAGAGTTAACATTGAGTCTGGTGACTCTCAATCAGAACTTTCACCAGCAATTTCTGTTTTTGTTCCAGGTTTCCAGCATCTGCAACTTTTTAAAAAAAAATTAATGGATAATAACATACTGGTATAAATGAAGGATACTTTTTTTTATTTTAAAGCTAAGGAAATGATGTCATAATACAGAAGAGAAACATAGATTCCCCATGTCTGATTGAAATGGACACTTTCTTTATTCCCTATCCCTGACCACAACAGGGCAAAAATGGAAGCATTTACTTGAAGAAAATGTCAAAACTAAAAGAGAAAAAACACCCAAAAGAATAAAAAAAACACATACGAGAAAGAAAACTTGAATTTACACCCTTCATGACACCAGGACATTCCAAAGCACCTTTCAGCTAATGAAACATTTCTAAAACATGTTACCATTGTAATATAGGAAATGTAACAATGGCCAAATGCAATCAAGTAATCTGTTTGTAGTAATAGAAGATGGGAGATAACTATTGGCCAAAACACCAGGGTTGAACCATTCTGGTTTTGTTCAAAGGTGTGACAGATTTATTTATTTCCATTCAGGGTGATAAATGAGGCTAAATTTAAAATAGCACCTCTTACAGCTTCTCAAAAAGTGCACTTCCTGAGATACTGCCATAGTATTTCAGGCTCTTGAGCAAGGTGCGAATCCACAACTCTAATTCAAAGAGAAGAGTTGAGTGGTAGGGGACCAGCTGAAGACAGAAGCAAGTCATTCCCTATTGAGCAATGCTGTGAAACACATTCTTTCTAATGATAAAGACAACTGTTCCTCATTACAACTCAACACACTAGAAATCATTTTATAGTGCTAAAGAACATACTGAATGTTTTTCGATAAGTAACTTTTCCTGACTAGCTAATAAAACTTGCTTACTATTTGTTCAGTACAGAATACAAGCATCTGCAACTTGTAAGGTATGAATGTTAACGGTTCTGAAATGCAATAATCTTTAATATACAGTTCATGTAAGAAAGAATGATGCAACAAAGGAGAACATTCAGCTCTTCAACCTCATGAAACAGCTATCAAATTAATTCCACTTCCCTAAACTTTCCAAATGTTTCATTTCAAGTAGCTCTCCAAATGTTTTTCTTTCGAAGTTCCTACCACATTTGCTTTCTCTACCATTTAAGGCAGTGCATTCAAGAACAAAAAAAAAATTGTGAAATAAATTATTTAAATGTTCACAACACATGATCAATTGAGATAATTTATAGAATCACAGTCATACAACACGGAAACAGGCTCTTAGGTCTAACTTGTCCGTGCCGACCAGGTTTCCCAAACTGAACTAGTCCCATTTGCCTGCGTTTGGCCCATATTCGTTGAAACCTTTCCTATTCATGTGTCTATCAAAATGTCCTTTGAAAGTCATAACCGTACCTGCCTCTAGAAGTTCCTCTGGTAGTTCATTCTGTATATCTACCACTCTGTGTGAAAAAGTTGCCCCTCAGGTCCCTTTTAAATCTTTCCCCAAGTACCTTAAACCCAAGTTTTGAACTTCCCTATCCTAGGGAAAACACCTTTGCTATTCAACTCATCTGTTTCTAGTGTGATTGGGATGGAGGATATCTTAAACAGCTTATGAATTTCACAAGTCTTGGATTTCGGTTAAAAAAAATCTATTTTCTGTGACAAGGTAACTTAAAATGTATGAGATTAGATAATAAGTTTTATTTGGTTAAATTGTGTTGTATTAGTTATGCATAAAATCAGTAAACCATTAACTGCTACATTTAGAACTATTAGGCTAAAAATGAGAAAAGTAACAGCGCATAAATATTTAAAAGTTTTGTCAATCCTACTGGGGAAATGCCTGTTTGATATTCTGTTATACTATAAGCTTGTTAGGACACAGATGTTGGAACTTTATACTGGACCACATTAATAAGAAAACTCTTATTAGCAAAAGAAAATGTAACTAACTATTTACCTCTTTTTGGAGACATGGGACCCTTGTGCTCTAAGCAAATTTGCAGTATATTGAACTATGACTTAACAGACTTCTACTGTATGGTACAAAAACAAAGTTGCTGGAAAAGCTCAGCAGGTCTGGCAGCATCCGTGAAGGAGAAAACAGAGTTAACGTTTCGGGTCTGGCGACTCTTCCTCAGAACTGATAGTGGCTGAGAAAACGTCAGTTTATATGCAGAAAATAGAGAGGTGGGTGGGTTAGGGAGTAAACGATAGGATAGATCCCAAAGAGAGAGAAAGACAGTTGGACAGACAAAGGAGTTGCTAACCATCAGGCTGGGAGGGTGAACAGTTGTTAATGGGGACTGTTAGTGACTAACAACAGGGGGTGTGTAATGGCAGGCTACGTGATAACAAGACCTGGTGTGTGGGGTAGGGGACTGGGACATGGGAGAGTTTAGGCCCTAAGATTATTGAAGTCAATATGGAGTCTGGAGGGATGTAGGGTCCCCAAGTGGAAAATGAGGTGTTGTCCCTCCAGCTTGCGTTCGGCTTCACTGGAACACTGCAGCAAGCCAGAGACAGGGATGTTCGCCAGGGAGCAGGGTGGCGTGTTGAAGTTGCAGGCAACAGATAGTTCAGGGTTTTTTTTGCGAGCAGAACGTAGATGATCTGCGAAGCGGTCGCCAAGTCTACACTTCGTTTCCCCAAAGTAGAGGAGATCACATTGTGAGGAGCGAATGTAGTAGACTAGATTCTGGGAAGTGCAGGTGAAATGTTGCTTCACCTGGAAGGTATGTTTGGGCCTTTGTATACTGGAGAGGGAGGAGGTAAATGGGCAGGTGTTGCGCCTTTGCCGGTTACAGGCGAAGGTGCCGTAGGGCTGTGGGGAGGTGTTGGGGGTGAAGGAAGTGTGGACTGGGGTGTCCCGGAGGGAACGGTCGCTGCGGAAGGCGGACAAAGGAGGGGAGACGAATATGTGTCTGGTATGGTGCATTTTTGAATGTCCTCCTCTTTGAAACCAGGGGACATTCCTCTTGCTGGAAAACAAAGGTTTCAGAAATTGATCAATTTGACATAAAACTCACTCCACAGAGACCCACCATATTGAGCTTTATCTACAGCTGTTGCAGTGATGTCAGCACGATTTGCTTTTATTATCTAATCCTTCTGCCACCAACCACAATCCCCACTCATTACTTGCATAAATCCTGAATTGACTAAATGCATTTCAACTAAGGTTGTCAGTTCAAACCAGTTAAACATCTAATTTGGGGGTTTGAGTAAGTTGGAAAACACACTACATCTGTCAGAACTTGATGGCTCAAAAATGAATAACTAGGCCAACCTGAAGTTATCTCTCACTTTATGAAGGGCATCTCACTGTAAAAATAATGAGCTAGAACAATGAAATATCTTTTTAAAACTGGCCACACTTTCGTAGAAGTTAATCAATTTAAAATGAAATGATAGAATAACATACGAGTGCTAAAAACATTTTCACATTCAAACCTTAATATATATTTATGCAGAAATTATAAAAAGCCATTTTTTGCATGTTATGATTTTATTAGTTGCAGAACTATTGTGAATTAAAAAGCAACGATGTAGGATTTCAACAGGGAAAAGCATTGTCATGAGTGATATGAAAGGAACTATAAGAATTGGACAAAACGTTTATTACAGTATCTTCACAATTGTACAATTACCTGGAGTTTTGTATGCAATTCTTATCAAATACAAACTACAAAACTTATCACAGAATTAGAAACAGCAATAGAAGATGAGGATGAACCAAATTAAAATCGCAAAAGTGGGATTAAACAAACACTGACAGAACAATGTCCTACACTAAAAATATGTTCTGCAAAATTCTCTTCTTAGCCTTCTTTGATTTGTGCAACTTGCATTGATTTTAGTTGGAAATGTTCAAGAATACAGGTATGCTGTCCGTTTCTGTCTATCCCTATGTATTGTCCAGTATGCACCTTTTCAACTAAAAACAAAAAATCATAGAACAGTAAGACACTAACAGGACCACTGATGGTATTGGCTGCAGACAACTGGACTGTTATGAATGCATGCATTGATGATATACAGCAATTTGATCAGATTAATCATCAGCATGGTCAACCTATTCCATTCTTTGCAGGCCTTTCCTTTCTGCAAGCATGGTAAAGAGGGAAAGAAGTAAAATAACTGGTTAGTTTCACTGTAGTTTTCTTTGCTGTCTTTTACTGGAAAAGTATTTTAAGCTCACAGTCCCCAATATCAGTTATACTGAGTACAAATTGTACATATATCAAGCAGTGCTGAAACATACACTTATCTAAAAAAAAAACTTAATGAATACAGAATTAAGAAATCCAAAAAAAATCCTTGTACAGTAAATGCAGTCAAGTAACTGTAAAAAAAATTACCTGTAACATTTGCATGCCAATTCCCTCTCTCAACCTATACGGTCTAATTACTCCATCTTCATGGATAAATCGAGGTGGACGAAGACTCTCAACATCTTCTGTTGTTTCTGTAGCTCTATCAAAAATGAGGAAACGTGAATAATTTTCAAATGTGAAAAGTAATCTCCTAGGGTCTTAAAATTTCTAGTGAAGCATCCCTTCCATGCAAATAGAAATTTGCACAAATATTAGGATGAACACTACTGAACGGTTAGTCATTTGGTAGACCGTAATGTCACCAGCGCTGAAGAAAAAGAGATTTTGAAGCTTTCTGTCTTTCACACATTAATGTAATTCATAGGTACAAAAGTAAAGGGAAACAACGTTTATAGTGTGTGAAAAGAGAATGCTGATTGGTTGGTAAGTGGACAGTGATTGGTAGAATGCTTGCTATGATAATGGATTAACTGCCAAGTCTTGTTTAAACTTTAAACAAAGCATTTTAACTCGGATTTGTCAAGGCATTACTCCAATAAATATGAGTCAGGGAATGGCTGTCATCTATTTTGAGGTGTTGAAACATGCAAAGTATTTTTGTACATGCTCTTTCTGTCTTCAGAGAACAGAATCCTGTGTTTTACCATATTGTAGCTTCTAGTACATACAAGCATGTTACATTTCAATCTGGACTGTCAGTTCAAAGTCGTCAGTATAATTCTTTGCACACTTGGGATTATTTAGTAAATTATGTGCAATCATGAAATATTATCTAATACTGGACACAGTATCGAGAGTTTTACAAGCACAACTGGTTGGATACTGTCAGTATGTTCATTGTTGTGAAAAGCCAAAAAGATATGTTGTTTGATATGATCTGCCAGTCTTTGAGACATACTGCCCTCATACCTAGCATCACTCCAGGATGGGAATTCATATACACTATTACTCACTTGAGACAGGCAAATTTTTTTTGGCTTTGCATAGCTCTTGTTATTAGCAAACACCACGCAGCAAACTTTTGAGATACCATATCCTTCAGTGTAGTACGAGGAAGACTGGGCACCTTTTAGAACCACCTTTTAGGCCCATTCATGAGTTTTCATGACACACCGTGAGAATTGGTCCGTGACTTCCTTTAGGTTTATTTCAAGTAAAGTTCCAATTGTCCTATCAAACCATAGACTGCACTTTTATTACAGAGACACAACTTGTGGTGGCTTAAGGTGGAGGAACAGGTTGAGAAGGACAGTCCTTCATGGTAACCTCAACTGGTGTGGGAATTGAATTGATGCTATTGGAATCATTGCAAACCAGCCATCGAGCCAACTGAGCCAAACTAATTGCCTCAGCTATATTACGGATAGTGAGAAAACTACTGCTTCATTTGGTGAACCAGCTTCATAAACTTTAATAATTAATGTATTCTACTAGAGTCACTGAATATTCTCCGCATGTGAAATTTCTACAATAAAGTGAAAACCATCTTCAAGCTAATCTATATTTTAAAAATTAGACATGCCAACAGCAAATGTATGTCATCAATTTCAATCTGAAGTGGATTAGAAAACTCAAAAACATTGTAGCCTGTACTTGTTTTGCATAACCTCTTGAACCATAATATGAATAAATAATTGAGTAGTTTAAATTGACTTCTCCTGTGACACATTTTATAGCTTTTTATTTTCATTTATTCATTCACAGGATGTGGTCTTGGTGGCTCAAATAGCATTTATTGCCCAGCCCAAATGACAGAAAGGGTCATCATCAGTGTTATCAAAGGACACTTGCTTAGCAATAATCTATTCTCTGACCCTCAGTTTGAGTTCAACTTGGGTTGCTCAGCTTATGATCTCATGGGTAGAGCAGCTCAACTCCAGAGGTGAAATAAGAGTTGCTGTCCTCAACATCAGGGCAGTGTTTGACAAGTGACCATCAAGATACCCCAGCAAAACTAGAGTCAATGAAAATCAGGTGGAAAATTCTGCTGAATGCAATCAGACATCACACAAAAGATGCTCAGAGATAGTAAGAACTGCAGATGTTGGAGTCAGAGATAACAGTGTGGAGTTGGAGGAACCCTTCTTAGGTCCTGACCCGAAACGTCAACTTTCCTGCTCCTCTGATACTGCCTGGCCTGCTGTGTTTTTCCAGCTCCACACAGAAGATGCTGCCAGATTGGTTGAGTTTCTCCAGCACTTTGTTTCTGTGCCCCTTATCCCAGTGGTAGATATGCAAATACATGAAAAACTAACTCTATATTTTGACTGGGTATGGGAGACAGATTTAGAAGCGTGAATGTTGGCTCACAGGTACCTTTGTCCAGATAGGCCTGTTGTTTGAGTAAATTCTATACTTTTTTGGGCATTTAAAAGAATCAGTAAGGCAACCACATTGAAACATGCAAAATGCTGAAGGTAAGGTCTTAATGTGATAGACACAGGAATTGTTTCACAATCTTGCAGAATCTAGAACATGGGGTCATAGCCTCAGGATAAGGGGACGACTATTTAGGATTGAGATGTGTTAAAATGCAGTCACTCAGGGATTCTAAATCTTCAAATTCTCTGAAGGGGTGCTCATGCTCCATCATTAAATACATTCAAGGTTAAGTTTTTAATCTCTTGGGGAATCAAGAATTACTTTGAATGAACAAGAAAGTAAAGTTGCATCGGAGATTCAACCATGATCACATTGAATGGTAGAACATACTCAACAGGGCAATGTGGTTTGATTCAGCTTCTACTGTCTGATGTTCTTACAAAGGCTCTTTCTGCAATGTACTGTTCTTGCTTCTTGAATCACAAGTTAGTAAAGTTATGCCCGATTCCATGACTTTGGCACACATTCTAAGCTGACATTTCAGTGAGGGGAATGCTACATATTAAATATACCATCTTCCTGATAGAGTATTGAGCCAAAGCCTCATCTCAGGTAGAAAAAAAGCTAGTGTCTTGGGAACATTTATCTTTCATACTGGATGCAAAGTAATTTGGGACAATCTGAGGGCAATTTCCAACTTACATGAGCAATTTGGATTTCACAGTTCAGTACAAATTGTTCAAATCTCAGGAGTTTTAGTTTAACCTTCAGAAGATAGTGTAGAAGTTACAAAATAATATAATAATTAGTGGACAGACCAGCAATGGATAAAATTCAATACAGATCAGCTGCACATATGGGAAAAAAACCCTTTGCATCATCAGTAATCAAGAAAACATGTCAAGTTAGCTGAAATTTTTTTTTGCATTTGCATTTGGCTCAGTGTTGAACATACAAAAACTGTTTGAAGAACCAATTAACAAAATAAACAGATTACTAAACTGTGTAACAAAATTTGCAAAAATAATGAAGGAAGAACAGAGTACATCACGACAACAGATGATCTAAGAAAGAAGTCAATAAAATTTCAATATATATAGTTAGAGATACACAAACATTTATTAGCAATTTGATAATGTAAACTAAAAGAGCAAACTATATTTTAGATTTTACATTTGGTGACAACAAAGGCATTAGAAAGAAAGAAGTGATGAGCTGTTAGAAAATTCAGCATTTGCACTACTTTGCGTAGTTTGGGTGCTATGTTGCAGGAGAGGTACTGTAGTGATGAAAAATATGCTGTGTCAACTCACCAAAATATTACAGATGAAAGTGTATAGTAGTAAAGAGGTCATGGGATTATGGGAGATTTGAGAGAAAAAAAAATGAAAGACACAGAAGTAGCAGCACAGATGCTACAGATTGAAATGGCTTCCTTCCTCTGTTAAATTTCTATGATTTTATTAAATCGGTACATATCAGAGAAAGGGATATAGTGTGATCACACCTAAAACTTCTGTTGCTGAGATACAAAGATTTCAGACTATACAGATAAGGCATTGCATGATACAGTCACTTATTACGAATGACTGGAGAAACTCAACAAGAAATATTCATTGTATTGAATTATAAGCTAGTCAGTGGCTGTAACAGTAGGCATTGAGGCACATGACCAAAGGCAACTATAGGACTGACTACTGGAAGTAGTGAGATCACTGTGTGAAGCAGGATTGCAAATTGTAGGCGATGTTCTGGAATTATGCAATAGTTTTATACGGAGATGTTGAGGGAACCACAGGTTCTCTCAGGTTGGATGAGCTAAATATTGATTATGTATTCTTACCTAAATTACACAAATATTAATGTGAATATTATGAATATTACTTTACAGTTGTCAAATTTGTAACAACCCAAAACTCTGAGCAGATACGTCTTACACATCATAGCATTTCAAGATCTAAGCTTGGGTTGAGAAGACAAAATATAAATTATACTACCTTTCAACCAATGGAAATTCTCTCTCAGTTACTTGTAACTGAATCAGTATGCACAATTGCGTCATCCATGTTTTTTGTTTTGCCAGTATACAACGATAGGACAATGGTACCAACAATATAATAACAGAACACCCCTGTGCACTAAACTGAATTTCAAACTTAAACATGTTTCCAAATACATTTCTAACATCTTCCAGTAAGCAGCTTGAAAATGCTTATGCCAGGATTTAGTACTCCATGCAATAAATGTGGAGGCAACCAGCGATTCAGCTCATTAGATCAAGCTCCAATCAACTTCAGAGCTGACCAAGACATTCTTGGAGAATCCTGAGTGTCAAAACTGATATTCCACCTCACCAGAAATGGTTGGCCAAGCAAAGGCATCAAGATCATTGGAGGTTCTGGCTTTAGAGGGTAAAATAGCGAGAAGTAACACACTTTTCTTTCTCACAGACCTGGCGGCAGGGGGTGGGGGCTTTTGGTCATGGAGATTTGAAGCATGAGCAGGGACTTCAGCAGTAAGCCTATTTCCCTCATCTCAGCCCCCAGCTGGCTTCAAGTTGGCTTCCATTTGAGACGAATGGAGGCAACGCCCACTATATGATTTGAGACTCTGAATTGGCTGGTGATTGATCACTTAATTAGTGGTGAGTTGAGATGGTTTTCCATGTACATTCTCATGTAGCACCTAATTGATGATGTGGCATTAAGGCCACAAGCAGCTCGCCAAGGCCAACTTGCTCAATTCTTTCGAAAACAAAAAAAAAAGCACTGCAGATGCTGGAAATAAGAAACAGTAGGGTGACTATGTGTTGTTTGCACAATCTACCCCTGTCTGTGTGGGTTACCTCTGGGGTGTTCTAGTTTCCTCCCATTGTCCAAGGATGTACAGGTTAGTTGGATTGGCCACGCTAAATTTGGCTTGTAGCAACCAGGGATGTGGAGGCTAGGTTAAAAAAAAAAAAAAAAAAAAATGAGGTGGGTCTGGGTGGGATGCTTTTTGCAGAGTCGATGCTAAGGTGATGGGCTGAATGGCCTCTATCTACATTGCTGGGATTCTATGATTCTTTTCTGGACTATGTAAAATTCAAAAAAACATGACAAAACCCGCTTGAAAACTGTGCAGAATTCAATCTTTTTGAAACAAAGAGTGAAATCTTGTACAACTCCTGTAAGCGGAAGATGAGGTGTGTTTCTACCTTTGGAATTATGCACCAAACAAAAAACATGTGCATTCAGATTCATGACTGGTTAAAGGAAGCATACAGCAGTGAAGTTGACCTCCTGATGGATTTGGACAGAGTAAGAGCTGCTTTTCTTATAGAGAACTTTGTTGAAGCAGGAGAGTGTATGGCAGGTACACTAAGAATGGAGGGCAGTTCAGAGTTAACCATATTGCTGTGGGTCTGAAGTCACATGTAGGCCAGACCAGGTAAGGATGGCAGTTTCCTTCCCTAACGGGCATTAGTGAAGTTCTACTGTCAGCAGGCAGATGGATAGAAATAGGTAGAAGGAGAAAAGTTCTAAGGGTGAATGATAGTTAGTCAAGTTTGAACAGGAGCACCGAAGGCAGGGCAAGAGTGATGGAGCAAGGTACCAGCCACACCTAGGTCATCCTCAATGCATCCAGATCCCAGCCAAAATTAGGCTTCTGATCTTGATACATAGCTGTGCAAATGCCCGCAAATCCAGAGGATTATAATCTCCACATAAACAGTCAGACTAATGCTCAAGATGGGATAGAGCGGATGCCTAGCTGGGGATTGTTCAAATATGTTACATGGACCTTCAATCATAGGCCAGGGTGTTGACATCTACATGTCTAATTTGCTTGACACTAGGTAATTTCATGTGGTCAGCTGCTTTGAGCAGAAGTGCTATGCACTTACAGTTCCACTATCAGGATCTATGGCATGCAAAGATGATTCTGTCCAGATATGATTTCACTCGATATTTTACCTTTTTATCCCTTGAAAAGTGCTGCTGGCCAGGTCTATGATGCCTCCAGTTGGTCTTGCAACAGCTCCAACCAAGCCCTTGCCAATGCCTTTGAAGAAACCAGCCGCACCTTCTTTCTGTGCACCTATGAAATTAAAATATAAATTTCCGTAACTATGAACATTTAAAACTGGATAAATCATCATGATATTTTTCTTTTTACCTTTAATAGGTTTTGTCACTATTCCTGTGATTCCACTCACAAAGCCCTAAAAAGATAAGAAAAAGAATTAACCACAACTTAAACTCTTAATTAATTATTACTGAATTATGCCATATTTGAGAGAATTGACTTGCAACCAGAGGAATCTCCAACTGCATAGATTGTTGCATAGTGCTTACATACTGAACTAGTAATCCAGATGTTTGGACTAATAATTGAAAAGCCATGACTTTAAATCTCACCAGCTGTCTGAAATTTTGAATTCATTTTTTAAAAGAATAAAATCCACATACAAGACCTGACATCAATAAAACAAAAAATGCTGAAGTAGTATGTTATCCTAAAAACCCTGTCGGTTCACCAAAACAAAATCTGCTCTCACTGCAGTTCCACACCGACGTGATTGGCTCTTAACAATGCTCTAAAGTGCCCTAGCAAGGCACTCCACAATATAAAACCCCTAGATAGGATAACAATATTAAAACTGGATTGCTCAGCTGTGCCACCTGTGATCTCAGCATTCAAATCTGGACATTACAAAGAGACACACAGGCCAGCAGAACCTGCATTTCCCTATTCACTAAAATCTGGAAAATAGTGTCAAAGGTAGAAAAGCTATC
This sequence comes from Rhincodon typus, assembly GCF_021869965.1. NCBI lineage: Eukaryota > Metazoa > Chordata > Chondrichthyes > Orectolobiformes > Rhincodontidae > Rhincodon > Rhincodon typus. The sequence continues at coordinate 59,560,418 of NC_063334.1, forward strand.
CCACCATCAATTGATTTCATTATTGGAGATGGCCATTGCCTGCCACTTGTGTGGTGCAAATACTACAATGACGGCCAACTTCTTTTATGCGAAGTATGACTCCAAACATCAAAGAGTTTTTTATCCCAAGTGCTCCCGAATTTCATATTTGATCAAAAGCCACCTTGCTTCCAGGAGCAGTCCCTCTCGCTTCAACTGTGGAGTTTAGCTCTTTTGTTCATGTTTAAACAGAGGGTGTAATAAGGGCAAGAGCTCAAGAACTCTGGTGGAACATAAATTCAGCATCATCAAGCAGATTATTGATGAGCAAATGCCACTTAGTGACACTCTCAATGACTCATTCTGTTACTTTCCTCATCAAGAATAGACTAATTGGCTGGGTTGGACTTTCTCTTTTATGGCCAGGGCAAACCTGGAAAATTTTCCACGTGTTTTGGTTAAATGCAATCCTGGCGTATGGAATCAACACGGCTAATTCTGCAGCAGAAGTATCTGGTACTATTACACAGCTGTGTCAACAAAATCTCCAAAGCTAAATGCATTAACACTTGTAAAGTCATTGAAGGAGTTCAATCATCTGCTTTGGCTTTGAAGCAGAGAATCAGATGTCTGACTGCCATTTCATAGAAATATTAAGATAACTGACGCAGTCTGACCTAAGCATCAATTTTGTTCAATACAGAGGAAAACTTCATCCAGTGTATCATGTAACCTAATGCATCTGAAGAATGTTCCACTTTCGCAATAGTAATCAATTTAATCATTATTTATCTTTTAAGAGCAAAGCCCTATCATCAAATACTGCAGTAAAAACATATCTGCCTTATCATATAATATTTCATTAATCTTGACACCTCTTGGCTCAAGTGAGCTATAAAATCTCCAGTGGCAAATCCCAACTTCGTTAAAATTACAAGAGGTCTGGAATGCTGCTTCCAGAATGTAGCAAGCAACAGACAGTTGCAGGTGGGCTCACCATCTGCATCCTTAACCTGGACTACTAAGCGATTGTGATAGGAATGGGGGTATGAAGCCTGGAATCAGGCACATTCTGCCATGTTTTTAAGCCAGCGTGCCTCCATTCCAATATGGACAGGCATGAGAATCCAGCCTTTGATCTCCACATTAACTGTGCAGTGGTGATTCCAGCAATACTGTCATGAACAAGCTTATCTGTGGTATCTTAGTTGGTGAAGGTTAGTACACGCACTATAGGGTTTTATGTTGATTCACTCCCAATCTGCTTCACATGCTGTTTGTCAATTGCTACCAAGGCAATCTTCATGGGCATTGAAATTATGTACACTTGTTACCCTCAGTAATTCCCTCAACTGATGTTCAGCATGCAGTACTAATTCATTTGCTAACTCCCAGGATTACTTTAATTCCACCACCTATCCCTTGTCTTTATACTGCTGTGCTGCTTTCTTTTAATGGAACTGTCTTGCTGAGGAGATATTGGCTAAAAAAAGGCATGATTTTATACATAATTCATTGGCACTCAATTCACCAGTTTTAACATTGATTCCCTCCACCACTGAGGCACAGTGGTTGAAGTGTATACCATCTACAGGATGCACAGCAGAAACTCATCAAGGTTCTGTGACAGCTCCTTCTAAATCTGTGACCTTTGCCATCTGGAAGACAATGGCAGATGCATAGGAATGCCATGCAATGCAAATTCCCCTCCAAGCCACACACCAAGATTTCTGCTGTGTTTAAAATCCTCAACTCCCTAACAACAAGCGAGCCTACCAACTCCCAATGGACAACAAATGTTCAAGAAAGCAGCCCACTACCATTTCCTACAAGCAATCATGCATGTATAATAAATGTTGGCTTATCCATCAATGTCCAACTCCCTTGAACAAATGAAATAAAAGGCAAATGTAAATATTTCAGCCACTAAATTGTGAGAACCACAATTTAATCTGCCTCCACCAGTCTCAGTCTGTACCTTCAAGAATCTAATAACTTGCTGCCTTGAAAGATCCTCTTTTTGCCTCCAGTTGTTTTGTCAAACGTCTTAAATCAGTATCTTCTGGCTTTTGATCCTTCTGCCAATTTCTCCTGTCTACTCTGTTCAGACCTCTCATGATTTTGGACATCTCTATGAATCTTCCTCTTAATTTTCCCTTTTCTACTGTCCCAGCTTCAGCAATCTATTCATCCATCCATCCACCCAAAAGTCTCTTTGGGCCATTATATACCATAATGGCAGAACTGTACATTACCACAATGTGTAAATGTAAGGCCTGGCTTTTCTGTCACTTTTCATATCACCAGATGACCAATCTTGATTTAATAATGGCTGTAAAAAGAATATTGGGAGCAGCATGTGGCATGTCCGAAATGAGATGCAAGTGAAACTACAACATAAGAATTCAAGCATGTTAAACAGAGAAAATGGCATCCTACACAGTTGAGTGATTAGGAGAGATGATGGCCTAGCGATTTTGTCACTGCACTCAATCCAGAGGCCTAGACTCATGGGTTCAAATCCCAGAAGAGCATTCGGTGAAATTTGCATTCAATTTATAAAGCTGCCTAATAGTGACCACATAACTAGTGTCAACTGTCATAAAAACCCATCTAGTTCACTGTCTACTGTCCTTATCTGGTCTGGCCTTCTTGTGACTCCATACCCACAGCAATGTGGTTGACTTCCAATTGCCTTCTGGGCGATTAGGAATGGACAATAAATGCTAGCCTAGCCAGCAACATCAACATCCCATGAATACATAAGCAATAGATCAGGTTTAAGACCATTCCACACCCATTCAGGGTTGGTGATTCACAATTAAGCAATGACCCTAAACTAATTATAATCAAGATACAACTTAGTCAGGGAAAATGGAAAGCTTGATAGAGCAGATTTATTAAAAGTAATGCTGCTGAGCAAATGCCAGTGCCACCAACAGGATTATTTCCTAAATTTTAATGTCATAAAGGTGATGAATACCTTGGTACAGGTACAATCATTGAAAAAATACAGCACTGGAGGATACCATTTGGCCTATTGTACCTATACCAGATTTTAAAAGAATTATGTAATTGATCCCATTTTCCCATAGCTGTGTCATTATTGTTCCCCTCTAATATTCATCAAATTCTCTTTGGATACTGCAATAAAATCTCTTTTAAACTCACCGACAGAAGTACGTTCCAGATCACAATTGCTTGGCCTATTAAATAGAGTTATCTCCAAACTACCATTTTTTTGCTATTCACCTTAAATCTGTATTTTCTGCTACTGGAACGTTTATCCTTATTTACTTAAAGACTCATACCATCCACTAAATTAGTCTTTCATCTTCTGTGCTCCAAAGATAATAACCCCAGCTTCTCCAAACTCTGTATAATTGAGGTTACTCATTCCCAGTACCATTCCAATGGGTCAAATCTTAAATTTCTTCAAGGCCTTTACAGCCTTCCTAAATTGTTGAGCTTGGAACACAAAACAATATTCCAGCGTTTTAAGACAATTTCAATCATCTACACTATTTCTTAGCTAAACGTTGCCTTTGGTTTTAAAATTCTTATCCTTGATTTCAAATCCCTCTATGTCTTCATCCCTCCCTATCTCTGTAACCTCTTTCAGCCCTAAAGTCCCACTAAACATCTTGCATTTCACCAACTTGGGCGTCTCTGATCATTCTAGCTTATTTGTTGCTGAACTTTCAGCAACCTAGGTTCTCAGCTCTGGAATTCCTTCATAACAAACTTATTGGGAAATCTCCCTTCTAGAAAGATATTTTCCTTGGTAAATTTAAAATTTCAACAAGAGGATTGACAGACTTATTGTAAGCATGGATATTAAGATTACAGAGCCAAGATAGCTAGATGGGGTTACGATTATGATTAGCCATGATCTAACCGAATAATACAACAGATCTCGGAGGCTGAATGACCCATTTTTGCCTCTACCAATAAACGTTACACAGTAGCATGCAACTTGTTCGCTGTTTTTATAGATCAACCAGAATGATACCTAAATTATAAGGCCTAAATTAGCCATTTAGTAAAGGGAGGATAGGGATTAAAAAAATGTTTATATTTCCTGCAATGTACGGTTAAGGAGAGATTTGATTCATGATTTCAAAATATTAAGGGGAACTGATAGGGTAAAGAAGGATGGGAGTTAACAACTTGGGAAAGCCCAAAAGATAGAAAATGTGGTAGAACTCAGAATATTCTTCTGCTCATTGCAGTTAGTTCTAAGCTAATTGTTAATTTTAAACCTGAGAATGCTCAAATTTTGTTATCCAAAGATATAGGGTCAAAGTCAGATATACGGATTTAGGTCACAAATCAATCATAATTTTATTCAATAGAAGAACAGACTCAAGGGGCTAAAATACCCTACTCCTGTTTCTGTACACATAGGCTTCTCTGTCATGCACTATATTGGGAGAAGTGGGGCAATAGTTGGGTCGGAGGCAGTTGGAGTAATTGAGCAAATCCTACCGACACCAAGCCTTTTCCTCCACGTGTAATGCCTTCTTTAATCCCACTTGGCTGTCTGTTCATGGCCTCCCTACGCCTCTGCTGGTACTCTTCATCCATTGTCATAGCAGCTACACCTTTTGCCATTGCACCAGTTATTCTAGAAGCAGCACCTGCAATACCACCTGTAAGAACAATTTATAATTACTAAAATGATGTACAATTCTTCAATTTACTCATTTATATTCATTATAATAAGTTACAAATGTGAAGGAATGTAAGGTCAAATAATGACTGTGTAGGATTTGTAAACAATGCAAATTTAAGGAACTGATTTGGACACTATATCAAATAAAATCGCAAGATTCAAATTTAGGACTCAAGATTTTTCTGAAGTCATTAAATTAGCAAAAAACTACTAATTATTCTTTATAACTTATTGTACAAATTGTGTTATAACATGAGTAGGAGGAGTTAAATCCCTCTTTTCCCACTTTCTTGTTTGACTGTACTTTCTTTTTCTATTTTAGTGAATGTTGATTCACAGTGAATTCAATTATAGATTCTCCCCAATTTGTTTTACCTTTCATGGATTTCACCATACACAGTATTTCCAGTTTTTCTATAAATTGATATTAATTTATTTGCAAATGTAATTTCAAGAACCCTCAGGCAAATTCATCCAATAAAGACTGATAATCTAAGCTCGCTTTCATCTTTGTAGTCATCACTCTTCAATTTACTGTGAAGAAACATTTAAAACTTGCAGTCCAGCAGTTTAACATTGCAACCTTCCACTGATGGAAGGCTTTTAAGACTGTAATGGTGGTTGTGATGAAAATAAATTAATACTGATGTATGAACTAACTGCGTGCATGATAATTTCAAATGTTTTACAAATGAACATATTTGTTGTATATTAATATACTTTTTAAAGTATTTATTTACTGCTCTGTGGGGAGCAAATAGAAGATGGTGGTGTTCGCATGCATGTCCTGCCCTTGTTCTTTCAAAACTAAAAGCTAACTTTTACAAGGAATGCTTTTCTATTTCCAAATTTCTTTAACCAAATTACCACCACAGGGCAATTTAGAGTCATAGAGAAGTACAATCTACGTTTAAGCGCAACCACTGCAATAATACCTTTGAAAGAAAATCTGAAAATAAAAAAGCATCCCTTGTAAAAGATGACCATGGTAGTGCTTTTTCAGCTGACCAACAAAGGAAGCCATCCCACAAGTCTCAGCCAGCATGGACTGAGGTAGTGACTTGGGTCATTGAACAGCCGTTCAAGAAAAAGGTTAACAATCTCCTGTGCTCCAGAACGGTCAGTGTCACTATCTTCTCTATGCTACCTCAGTCTAGGAACATAGAAATTAGGAGCGGGCAGAGGTAATTCAGCCCTTCAAGCCCACTCCCGCTCATAATTTCTAGGTTCCTTTAACATGAAAATTGCTGATCTTATCCTGGTCTCAACTCCACTTTCCGGCCTGCTCTCCACAGCCCTTTTCACACGAAATATACCTATCAGATTCAAGAAAGAAATTAATTCTGCCTCCCCTCTACTCTAAGGCAGTGAATTCCACAGATTCACAACTTTGAGAGAAGTAGTTTCGCCTCATCTCAGTTCCGAACCTACCTCCTCTCACTTTATATCTACGACCTCTTGTTCGAGACTGTCCAAGAATCCAAGGAATTTTGGAATATCATAACCAACACATTCACTATCTCTGTTGCCACTTCCCTTAACATCCTAGGGCACAGGCCATTAGGCCCTGGGACTTATCTGCCTTGAATCCCATCAATTTACTTAATACCTGCTCCCTAGTTAGAGTAATTTCACCAAGTTCCTCTGTAGTAACTGCAGTTTTTGGGAAGAAATTAGCTTCCACTGTGAAAACAGAGACAAAATATTGGTTTGGTGCCTCTACCATTTGACTTTCCCATTATTACCTCACCACTTTCGTCCTGTAAAGGGCTAAGATTTATTTTCACTATTCCCTTCGTTTTTATATGCTTAGAGAAGCTTTTGGTATCAGTGCTCATGTTTTCTGCTAGTTTCCCTCCGTAGTTCATCTTAGTTCTTTTAATTTTTTTTTTTAAAATTCTCCCATTCCTCCAGAGTGCCACTAACTTTTGCAGTATGATACGCCCTAGGCTTTGCCTTTATGTTACCTTGAGATCCTTGTTAAGCCATGGATAATTTTTCACCTTTTTACAATTCCTCTTCTTCTCAGAAATATACTTTAATGATGAGTTATTTAGTATCTCCCTAAGCATTTGCCACTGATCTTCAACTGTCCTGCCCTTTAATATTTTTGCCCAGTCCATTATGGCCAACTACTTCCTCAGGCCTGTACCAGTACCTTTGCTCAACACAAACTCTCATATGCGATTCTGTCTTCACTCTTTCAATCTGAATTTAAAACTTGTGATCACTCCTTCCAGGAGGATCCTAAACTACAAGACCATTTATCAATTCTTCCTCATTACATAATACCAAATCAAAAGTCACCAGTTCTCTGGTTGGCTCCAAGACATGTTGCTCTAAGAAACAATCCCTCACACACTCTATGAACCTTTCGTTGAGGCTACCCTTTCCAAGTTGACTAATCCAGTTAAAATCACCCACAATTACCATTGTGCTCTTCTCACAAGCCCTCATTATTTCTTGGTTTGTACTATGCCTTACTTCAGAAGTACTGTTCAGAGGCCCGTAAATTACTTCCACTAGGGGGTTTCTTTATTCCCTTGCTTTTTATTTCCACCCAGACTGATTCAATATTTTGTTCCCTAATATCAATATCATTTCTTAATGCAGCCTAGATATCATCTTTAACCAAGAAAGTAACTCCACCTCTTGCTCCTTCTTGTCTATCCCTTCAGAATATCGAGTACCTTTGGACATTTAACTGCTAGATGTGAACCTCCTGTAACTGCGTTTCAGTAATCCCCACCAGGTCATACCCATTTGTCTCTATCTGTGCCATCAGCTCATCAACTTTACTCCAAAAACTGTGTGCATTTAGGTACAAGGTTTTTAAATTGGTCCTACTGATTCGTCTTTCTCTTTTAATATCTTGTGCACTACACTTTCCACACTCTTCATCCTTATTTATTAATCCCTGATAACACTGAACCTCATCTCCATCATTTACTCCAACTTTCAACTCACATTTTGATCTTTTACGATTCTTTTCTTCGCCATGGTCGTTAGACTGGCCCTGCCCGTTTATTCTTCTAACCGCTACCTTCTGTTCAAATTCTGACCTGCTACTTTGGCTCCCATCTCCTTCCTTATTAGTTTAAATCCACCTGAGTTGCATTAGCAAACCTCCCTGCCAGATTGTTGGCGCCCTTCCAGTTAAGATGCAACCTGTCGTCTATGCATAGGTCCCACCTGCCTTGGAAGAGATCCCAATCACGCAAAAATTTGAAACCATCCTCTCTGCACCAGCTCTTCAGCCACATGTTAAGCTGTACTATCCTCCTATTCCTTGTCTCACTACCACATGGCATGGGAAGTAATTCCAAGCTTACAACCCTGGAGGTCCTGCTTTTAACTTATGGCCTAAGTCCTGAACTCTCCTTGCAGGACCTCATCATTCTTCTTGCCTATGTCATTGGTACCAATGCTTACCACAATCACTGGCTGTTTACCCGCTCTCTTCGCTATGTGCTGACCATGCTCAGAGACATCCTTGACCCTGACACCAGGGAGGAAACACACTGGAGTTTCATCTGCAGCCACAGAGCTGCCTGTCTGTGCCTCTAAGAATCAAGTTCCCAACTACCATTCCTTGCCTGCACTTTCACCCGCACTACTGTACAACAGAGCCAATCATGCTGCCACTGTTCTGGCTACTGCCATTATCATCCCGTCTCACAATAGCAATCCTATTGCATAATTTAGAATAATCTCTTTGCATCTTCATTTCTTTCCACATTTAGTTACTGAGCCTTTAGCTGTTTTGGGCCTCGCGCTCTTAAATTTCCTCCTCCTCCTTTTATCACGGTCTTTCAGCACATCTCCTTGAACAAGCTTTTAGTTACCCTTCTAATAACTCCTCCCTCAGCCTGTTTTAATTTTCGTCTGACTGCACTGGCACAAAAGTGATCCAGGATATTTTTCCATGTTAACATTAATATTGCAGGTTACCATATAAAATTTTGCAGTCCGAGGGCTGCCACTCAATGCTCTGAAGGAATGATCTGCTTATTTCCATTTTTATCCCTATAGTCTTCACATTTTCATTTTCCAAATTTATACACTTTCTCTTTTAAAACCTAGTTGTGTTTTGCTTCCTATTTGCCCTGGGGAAGATTCTCCATGTCTGTACAGCCCTCATGTAGAAAATTTACCAAAACTAAAAACTTTGGTGTCCTCCCTTACTGACTCGCTGACCAATTTTTACTGATTTGCTTCATCAGCATTTATCAACTCTGAACTCTCAAAGACCTAACCAGTCCACGATGTTGACATGCTTCCCACAACATCCTCAATGAAGGATGCATTATAGTAAATGCTGTCTACCAGTGTTTTCTATTGAATAAACCCTTAAATCATGTTAGAATTTGAAACTAAACCGTCAAATTCCATATGAATTAGGTTAAGACTTTCAACATTATAAAAGCTTGAATAATTTTTGCTCTTATACCTGCAGTGAAAATAATTTGGTAATTCTTCAAAAATTTCTATTCCAATTCATCAATGGCACAAACCTGTAAGGAGTTTAAGGGAGTTTGAATTCAGAGTTCTGAGACCTACCGGGTAAATGGGATAAAACCTTTGTTCCAGACGAAGAAAATGTTGGGACCACGTGGTATCGTAGCTAAAGGATTGTTATAGAATTTCAAAATTTTCAAATACAATGCAACTTGGAAATTCAATAAAACTGGAGGACAGCCTTATGATATAAACATTTTGAAAATTTAGCCTGAACCTATTAACCAGCGAACCAACATTTTCAAAATTAACCAATTACACATAATCAGTTTTCTTTCAAAAAGTGGATATACATACCAACAGCACCCCCCACCAACGCTTTTACACCCAAGGCCATTCCTTCCATGAACTCCTCAGGTCCCTGAATTGCTCCCTGAGGAAAAACAACAATATAATTTAACTTAATTTGCCTGGATTTTTAATTAGAAATACCTGAGGTTATTGATGCTAACTACTGTAATGGAATAAATCTCAGAAGAACTTCTGGTATCTACACGTGGCAGTTAAACACAAAGTCAAGAAGTTGGTGTACAATTTATTTTTCTCTTCTACAAGTGGTTACATTGGTACCTTGCCAAGAGATTCAGCATTGAAATAAATTAAGAGAAAGACATTATGGTACTTAGCCACAAATGCCCACTGAACAAGGAAAAAAAAGTTGTAGCTTGTGCATTCAGGTGAATTTTAATCAGTATGATAACTCTTAATTATGGCGACGCAACCTATCTGGCACTGAAAATTTGCTGTTTTGAGAAGTCTCATTTCACTAGATTGTAATTATTGCTGTAGTTTAAAAATGGTAAAACTTTTTTTTTTAAACTTGTGTGTCTTGTCTTTCTTGAAATCCCATATTTTTAACTCTCACTTTGCTTATTTTCAGTTCATGATTTTACATTGAGTTAGAATATTCTAACTCAGACTTTCAGCTTCTCAATAAGGATTCTTCACAATAGGGAAATGTCATACCAAACTATGGCACCTATGTGTTATTCTTTATCATATTTACAAGTAAGGTGAAAGACATGTTTTGCTCCATTATTGACTTCAGATGTCACCAGTTACAGTCGACAGATGATTGCTAGCTACTAGAATCAAGTCACAATTTGACTTGGAAATAAAATCTTAATTTAGTTGCATGTTATCGGAAAATACTAATTCCAATTTTTAAATTACAGGCCAGGAGATTCTCAGTAAGAAAGGAAAGAAATTTGAAAGCAAGACAAACGTGGCTGTTTTTGAAAGTATTTTTAGGTAATTGTTCCATTACACGCCATGGAAAGATTTAAAAATAAGAATCAGAACAGGACAGTAGGGAAGTCAGTTTTCAAGCAGAAGTAAAGAATTTTCAAAAGGAATACAGATAAGTTAAGACGGTGGACAAAAACAGTTGGTGGATAGGGTTTAATGTGGATAAATGTGACGAATATAGAAAAAAATAGAACATCATTTAAATGGAGCCTTCAAAACTTGGTGGTATACTGCGATTTAGGTGCCCTGATATGTGAATCATGCAGGTACAGCAAGTGATTAGGAAGACAAGTGGAAAGTTGTTTATTACAATGTGAACAGAATACAAATATAGGGAATTTTCACTCCAAATCTATGAAGACTCTGCATCTGGAATATAGTTTGAGTCGTCTTCAAAAAGAAGGACATGCTTACTTTAGAAGCAAATAACCAAAGTTCATAACTAATTCCTGGGAAGAAGGGTTTAGCATATCAAGGAAAGTTGAATTGTTTGAGTCAATAACTAATAGATTTAGCAGAATGGGAAGATGTGTTGCCTTGTAAGGGCAACTAGAATGAGGGAGCACATTTAAGACTGGGAGATCTCCCTCTAAAAAATGGAGAAGATGGTACCCCTCCTTCTTCCTCCCCACACAGGAGTTTAAAAGCACACTCCTCTCACTCCCCTTAAGGTCACCACACTTTTTTTTTTTTTTTCCTTTATTCATTCACAGGATGAGGGTGTCGCAGGCTAGGCAGCGTTTATTGCCCATCCCCAAGTGCCCCGAGAGCAGTTAAGAGTCAACTGTGTTACCGTAGGTCTGGAGTCACATGTAGGCCAGACCAGGTAAGGATGGCTGTTTCCTTCCCTAATGGGCATTAGTGAACCAGATGGGTTTTTCTGACAATCGACAATGGATTCACGGTCATCATTAGATTCTTAACTCCAGATGTTTATTGAATTCAAATTCTGCCATCTGCCATGGCGGATTCGAACCTGCATCCCCAAAATGTTACCTGGGTCTCTGGATTAACAGTCCAGCGATAATACCACTAGGCCATCACCTCCCCGTAACCAGCTGTCCATGCTCACTGCCCTAGCTTCCCAGGGTATGGGGATGCATTGTGCCCTCATCCTGCCCTATTCCCCATTGTAACAATTCTGTGGACAGAAAACAATGTAGCAATACAGTCATACAGCACAGAAACAAGTCCTTCAGACCACCATGTCTATGCCAACCTACAAACACCAAACTACACTAATCCCATTTACTGGCATTTGGTTCACTGCCTACTATGCTCCAGCATTTTAAGTACTCATACGGAAGTTTCTTAAATGTTGCAAGAATATTTGCCTCCACCACCCTCTCAGGCAGCATGTTCTATATATCTACCAATCTCTGGGTGATTTTTGTTCTCAGATCTCCTGTAAACCACTTGATCCTCACCTTAAACTTGTGCCCTTTTCAGTTTTGGGCACATCTGCCATAGGAAAAAAGATTCTCATGATCTACTCTGTTTATGCCTCTCATCAACCTCCTCTACTCCAAGGGGGGAAACATCCAGCCTTTCAAGTCTCTCCTCGTAACTGAAACTTTTCATGACAGATCACATTCCCGTGAAACTCTTCTATGCCCTCTCCTTTCAATCACATTTTTCCGATTGTAAGGCGACCAGAACTGCACACAGTATTCCACCTGCGACCTAACTAATATTTTATAAAGTCTCAACAAGACTTCCTTGCTCCTACGTTCTATGTCCTGGCCAATGACGACAAGGATCCCAGGTGCATTCTTTACCACCCTGTCTACCTGTGCTGACACCTTCAAGGATCTGTGGACTGTTCACCAAGGTCCCTTTGTTCCTCAGTACTCTCTAGGGGCTTACCATTCATTATGTATATCTTTCCTTTACAAGGCCTCCTGGAATGCATTACCTTGCACTTATTGGGTTAAATTCCATCTGCCATTGCTCTGCCCAATTTACCAGCTGATCAATGTTAGACTGTATCCTGAGACCATCCTCCTTACTATCGATACTCCCAATTTCTTGTGTCATCTGGAAACTTACTAATTGTATCTTCTACATTCACATCCTTCATGTGGAGCAGGAAAGTTGACATGATGAAATTAGTTGAAATGATTTCTGAAGAAGGGTCCCGACCCAAAATGTCAACTTATCTGCTCCTCTGATGCTGCCTGTCCTGCTGTGCTTCTTCAGTTCCACACTGTTATCCCCCATTTCCCATTTTGTTTCCATTGCTTCTTTTGCCAGTACCTCAAATCTGCAACCTCTGGTTCTTATCCTTCCACCAATGGAAACAATTTTTCCCCAGCTACTCATCTAAACACCTCATTATCTTGAATACCTTCATCAAATCTCAATATTCTTTACTTTAAAAGACCAGTTCCAATTTCCTCAACATTTTTATATAACTGAAGTTTCTTATCCCTGGATCCATTCAGTTTTGGCTAAATCAGTGTTAAATACAGGTTTAACATAACTTTCTTGCTTTCATACTCTATGCCACTATTGATAAAGTCTAGGATGCTATATGCTTTATTTATTACTCTCATAACTTCTCCTGCCACCTTCCTCTGCTCCTTCATTTTGTATTGTACCTTCATATTCTTTCTACCAAAGTGAATCAAGCACACTTCTCTGCATTAAATGTCTGGCCATTCCATGAACCAGTCTACATTCTTCTGAAGTTCTATACTACACATCACAATACTTCCAAGTTTCATATCATTCACAAATTTAGAAATTGTGCCAGTAAGCCAAGATATAGGTCATTAACATACATGAGAAACAGCAGTATTCTAACACCAATAGCTGCTGTATAAACCTTTCTCCAGTCTGAAAAACAACTGCTCACCACTGCACTTTGACTCCTTCACTTGGCCAGCTTTGTATCACTCTAACTTTGTTCAAAGCTTGTTCTGCGGCACATTGTCTCTTTTGAAATATACACTATAACAACATCATTACCCTAATCAACCTTTTCTGTTATCTCACCAGAAAATTCAAAACAAGTTAGTTAAAATGGTTTTCCCTCAACAAATACATGCTGGGTTTTCTTTTTGCCCAAACTGACAATTAATTTTGCTCTGATTTGTCATTTCTAGAAGCTTCCCATCACTAAAGATAAAATGATTGACCTGCAGTTGTTGGGCTTATTTCTATACTCTGTTTCTCAACAAACACATAACATTTTCAATTCCCCAGACTTCTGGCATGACCTCAACGTCAAAGGAAGAGAGTGTTAAATTATTGCCAGTATCTCCAAATTTTCCACTCATTTTGTTCAGTATCATTGGATGCATATCATCCACTTTTCATCCTATATTTTATGGTCAGTCCCAATACAGTATCAAATTTAAGTACATACAGCCTATCCTAGATCTCCTCTATCAATTTTAAACCATTCAAGTGTCTGAATGACTTATTCTTTCACCATCACCGGACCTGTAAGTGCCTTCTTGGTAAAGACAGATGCAAAGTATTCATCTAGTAACTTGAGTCATGCCTCTGTCCATGTGTGTAAATCTACATTTTGGTTCCTAACCATTCTTTACCACCCTCATACTATTTACATGCTAATAGATTTTTGGATTCCCTTTTATATGGTCTGCCTGTCTCTCCTCAATTACTCTTTGATTTCTTCATTTCCTTTGTTAATTCCCTCTGAACCTTCTACACTATTAAGTGGATAATACAATTGAGCACACTTTTTCGGTTTCATCTTACGCTGTCCAGGAAACTCTTGAACTGTTTGCCTATTTTTACCTTCATGAGAACTTGCCTTGACTGCATCTGCGACTTCTTTCAAGGTAGCCCTTTCTTCAGTTACAGTTTTTTCTTAAATTTTTGATTCTATTTTATCTAGGCCACGTTCACACCAGTGAATTTGACTTTCCCTCGATTAATTGTTCTAATTTGATATTGCTCCTTGTCCTTTTCCATAGCTTAATTTTTTTTTTTTAAACCTTTTGGTACAACAATCACTGTCACCTGAATATTTCTCTACTGATACCTAATCTATTGAGCCATTTAATTTTTTAAGAACCAAGTCCAGCAAAACCTATTTTCTCCTTGGACTGGGGACATACTGCTACAGAATATTTCCTAGAGGGGCTCATTTCTCTCGCTGATTTTTTTTATTGTGACATTTCTCTGTAATTTCCATGCAAATTTGTTTCTCTACATCTTTCCCACTAGTTGGTGGCCTACAGATTACAATAATCAACAATTACCTCTAAATATATCAACTCTGTTCTTGGCCTTTTTGTGACTTCCTCTCTTTTCAGTACTGCATTGTTCTCCTTTACCAATGCAGATACCTCCTATTAAATCTTTCCTGAACATCTTGTATTGAAGCTCAGCAAATCTGGCAGCTTCTGTGAAGAGACAATCAGAGTCAACGTTTCAGGTCTGGTGACCCTTCCTCAGAACTCATCGGATTTTCTCTTCACAGATGCTGCCAGACCTGCTGAGCTTTTCCAGCAACTTCTGTTTTTATTCCCGATTTACAGAATCCGTAGTTTTTTTTGGTTTTTAATCTTGTATTCAAGCACATTTAATATCCAGTCTCACCTTTCTTTGAGCTGGTTTTTGTTATCAGCACTTCATATTTCCATGTGGCTATCTATCTGCTGTTTACCAACTTTATTTACTGCACTCTACGCATTCACGTACATGCATTGCAACTCCAATGGAGACTTTATTACATTCCTTCTTGACAAATGGATAATACCTATCTGTTTCCTACTGTAGTTTTGTCCCTGTCTCCAAATATCCTTTGCACCTTGGTACGGCTATCAAGTGTTGCCTCTCGGTTCTCTCACACAGTTTAAACCCTCGTCAGTAGTATTAAGAAATCACTTCACAAGGAAATTGGTTATGGCTGTTTTCAGCAACAATGCATCCAGCAAGTAAAAAGTTTCAGAACACTGAGAACTGAACTCAGTCTACCAAGAATCCAAAGCTCTTCCTCCTGCACCATTTTTCTTTGTATGGACTTGCTATTTCTATATTCATTTGCAGTGTTACTAGGCACAGTCCTGAAACCAAGACATTTGGAGGTCCTGATTGCTAACTTCCTATCTGGGTCTGTACTTGGAATATAGAAGAACAAGAGAGGACCTCATCAAAACGTACAACATTCTTAAAGGACTTCACAGAGTAGTAGTAGCAGAAAGGCTGTTTCTCCTTTTGGGAAAGTCTAGGACCAGACAAATAACTTCAGAATAATTGTGGAGGGGGTCGCACATTTAAGACACAAATGAGGAGAAATTTCTTCTCTCAGTCAATTTGTAGAGTTCTTTACCACAGAGGATTGTTGCAGCAGTGTCACTAATTATATTCAAGGCTGAGATTAACAGTTTTTTGATCAATAAGGAAATCAAAGGTTATGGAGAAAAGGCAGGAAAGTGGAGTTGAGGATTATCAGGCATGATCTCATTGAATGGCAGAGCAGGCTTACTTCTATTGCTATGCCCTACGTAGCTCCAGAAATTCTGACTGCACGACCACATCATTTTCCCAATCTACACAGCCGGTTTGATGTAAACCAGAACTGCTAGTTGTTGATCCTCCACTCTCTGGGTGCTCAGTGGCCAGTGATATCCTTGACTCTGGCACCAGGGAGTCTGGATTTGTATCCATGGTCAGAGTTGCCGGTCTCTTCCCTTAACTATTGAATCTCCTGTCACAAATGTTCTTCTAACCTTATTTAACTTCATGCCCTCATTTACAGCTAAGCTGTGCCAGGTACTCGGCTCTGGCAGCATTCACCAGATGAACCATGAAATTGATCAAAATACTAGTTGTAAAGTACTCAGGAAGTCATGGCAGGCTGCTCATTTCTCCTTAACTGCTTGGTGATTACCCATTTCTGTTCTTCCTTCATTCTCTTAAGCTGCAGGTGGCTATATTTATAAGTATGCTATTCATGAAGCTGCCAACCTGGGGCATGTGCTGCAGTGACACCAGTTGCTGCTCAAGCTCCAAAGCGCAGAGCTCAAGCTGCTGCAGGTGACAATTCCTATAAATATTGTTATCCCACACGAAGATAATGTCCTAAATAAAAACCAAAAGAACTGTGGATGCTGCAAATCAGGAACAAAAACAAAGTTGCTGGAAAAGCTCAGCAGGTCTGGCAGCATCTGTGGAGGAGAAAACAGAGTTAATGTTTTGGGTCCGGTGACTCTTCCTCAGATAATGTCCTGCAGTTTCTACATATATGATATACTGTCCAAGAAGTTCAACAGCCCTGTCATTCCACTGTCCATTATAAATATAGAAAATAGGAACAGGAATAGGCCATTCAGTCCTTTGAACCAGTTCCACCATTCAATATAATCATGGCTGATCATCCTACTCAGTACCCTGCTCCTGCTTTTGCCCTACACCTTTTGATCCCTTTACCTCTAAGAAGTTTACCCATCTCCGCCTTGAAAATGTTCAATTTTTCTGCCATAAAAAGCAGTTGAGGCTGAGAATTCCACAGGTTCACCACTCTGTGGATGATGAAATTTCTCATCAGTTGCATACCCCTTCTGTGACCCCTTGTCCTGGTCTCCTGGGTCATGAATGAAGGACATGCTTACCTTGTCTGGTCTTGTTATAGTTTCCTTATCTAAATCATTAACCTACTTTGTGAATAACTGGGGTCCAAGCACTAATCCCTTCAGCAGCCCACTAATTACTGGCTGCCACTCAAAAAAAATGACCCATCTATTTCTTCTCTGGCAACCAGTTCTCAATACACTATCTCCAATCCCATTTACTTTAATTTTACATGCTAATGCTAATCTCTTACTTATTCAAAGTCTTCTGAAAATCCATGTAAACCACATCCACTGGTGCCAGCTTATCAACTCTACTGGTCCTTAGATGATAAAACTTATTAGAAAACAAAGACTCACTAGCTATTCACTTTCCAACTTCTTAAGTATAGGGAGGTTAATCAAAATAATTCATATAACCCTTACTATCAAACAAAGAAAAACAAGATTTTCATTTCCCAGCTCTTAGAAACACTAAACTGTTATGGTACAGAAGGTGGTCATTTGGCCTTGTGTCTCTGAACTGGATCTTTCAGCATTTTAACACTGTACCACTCTCCTGCCTTTTTCCCATAACCCTGCACATATGTAAATAGAAATAATCACCTTAATGCCCTTGTGAATGTCTCAATTGAACCTGCTTCCATCATACTTTCTGACAGCACATTCTAGATTCTAATAACTTGCCGTGTTCAATTTTATTCTCACTTTGCAATTTCTTCTTTTGTAAAACACTTGAACTATGCCCAGTGGTTCTTCTCCATTTACATACAGGAACAGTTTACCCTATCGACATTGTACATACCCTTCGTGATTTTGAAAACTTTTATCGAATCTCCTCTTAAGCTGTTTCTCCAAGGAGAACAGAGCCAAACTTTAAGAGTCTGAACCCTGGAACCATTCTCATAAGAGACATCTGCACTCTCTCCAATTCATTCACATCCATCCTATCCTAACTGTATACAATGCTTCAGCTGAGGTCTAGCCAGTGTCTTATACAAGTTCATCATAAACTCCCTGCTCTTGTATTTTGTGTCCCTTTTTATGAAGCCTAGAAAACTGTATGGTGTATTAACCATGCTCACTACCTGTCCTGCTACCTGCAATGACTCATTCTCCTGCACACACTTTGGAATAGCACCCTTTGTTTTATACTCTTTCGATATCCTTTGTATCAAAGTCGATCACCTCATACTTCTCTACACTGAACTTCATCTGCAATCTATCTGTCTACTCTAACAACTTGTCAATGTCCTTTTGAAGATTTACACTGTCTTCCTCAGTCTACAATCCTCACAAGTTTGTGTCACCCATAAACTTGGAAATTGTCACATGCACACCAAGATCGAGATCATTTACACATCTCAGGAAAAGCAGGGGTTCCCACACTCAGCCTCCAATACAAACTGTCTTCCAGCACAGAAAAAAAAAATCCATTAACCATCATCACTCTATTTCCTATTCTTCAGCCAATTTTGTATCTACATTGTCTCTGTCGCTTTTATTCCAGGACCTACGACTTTCTGTGCAAGTCCAGTGTGTGGCCATAAGACCATAGGAGTAGAATGAGGTCATTTGGTCCATTGAGCCTGCTTTGCCATTCAATCATGGCCGATAGGTTTCTCAAGCCCATTCTCCGGTCTTCTACCCATAACCCTTAATCACATACTAATCAAGAACCTGCCTGTCTGTCGTAAATACACTCGACGACTTGGTCTTCACAGCCTTCTGCAGCAATGAGTTCTACAGATTCACCACATTCTGGTTGAAGAAATTCCTCCCTGTCTCAGTTCAAAAGGGTCGGCCCTTCACTCTGAGGCTTTGCCCTCCAGTCTTAGTCTCTCCTACTAGTGGATAAATCTCCTCCACATCCACTCTATCCAGGCCTCTCAGTATTCTATCAGTTTCAATGAGATTCCTCTCTCATCTTTCTAAACTCCATCGAGTACAGACCCAGGGTCCTTAAATGCTCCTCATTATAAGCCCTTCATCCCAGCACTGTATCAAGGACCTTTCGGAAGTCCATGTACACCACGTCACCAGCTTTCCCCTCATCACTTCTTTCAGTTAGCTCTTCAAAAATGTCCAGCAAGTTGGTTAGACACAACTCTCCCTTAACAAATCCATGGTGAGTCTTTCAAAGTAATGTGACTATTCTCCATGTGACTACTTTTTCCTATCAGGATTCCCCATCACTGAAGTTAAACTTATTCGTCTGTAATTACTGGCTGATCTTTGCAACCTTTTTACAATTGCATTCCTCTTCCTTACCAATTTTAAATTGTTAGACAATATGATATAGGAGCAGAATTAGGCCATTCAGCTCATCAAGTCTGCTCTGCCATTCGATTATGCCTTCTGTTGACTATGTCCTCCTCTGTCGCCCTGTTTAGGGGTGACCTGTACGTGAACACACCAAGTGGCCCATGCCTGCTTACAAGATGGCAGTCCAAAGCTAAGCAAAACTAAGCAGCCTGCTCACACAGTAAAACACAACGATACCTTTGAACAGAACTGCTACAAGGTCAGTAAAAGAACGATCTATGTTCCCATCCAGACAGTTCTGATAAAAGGATGCCTTAGGACAGATAAATGACCAATTCTAGCCTCATTAATGAAAGGATGATTGTCCCAGTAAATGAATAACATCAGGTGCTAGGTGAAGTCCCTCAACAGCTGCAAGGACAACAGCTAAAGTTATTTCATAGTAAATTGCTGCTTCTTTGAAGCGATCTGCAATATTAAATAGTTTCTAGTTAAAAATGTTGCTTTCAATACATAACCAGAATATAATACATGCATTAAAAAAATCATTTAAGCCTAGATGTGAAGGTTAACCAGCCTTCTCTTATGCCCTATATAACATTACACTTATAAGTAACTTTATAACATAAGCTAACCTTATAACAAATAGTTAAAACCAATTGACATTTTATTTTTACATTATGTAATTGGGACAGTGAGAAAATAAAAGGAGTAACTGAATGTGGGAAAAATAGACAGCACCAAAATATAGTGGGTAATAGAATTTGAGCTGTCCTTACAGATAAGCAAGCCTGAGAAAGACCCGGAGTATAGACATTAAACTTTTGGAATGCAAATGAAGAGGATCCACAGAAGCATCCCAAGGCCTAGAGCTAACATGATAAGATCATGGGAACCTGGGGCTGTCCACAGAAGCACCCATCATTGATTAGGTTAGCCATGGGATTGGGTGTATGGATTAAGGGGTAAGGACAGTTACAACGGTATATTTGACCATTATAACAAAGCATATAGAATGCTGTATTTTTACTGTAAAAATCAGAGAGTGTCATTGATCTACCTTCTAATTTAGGGGAAGATTCTTTGGCCCTGTCCCTGCATCAACTGATTTCTGCTTGAATAAATATCTTCCAATTGCCTGAATCCTGCCTGAGTTTTTGTCCCCAGTTGGGAGGTACGTTCCTACACCATGGCTGGAGTAGTATCTGCTTTGTATGTAAAAGTAGGTGCAAAATATTAAAATAACACCTCTGCCTCTTGCTTCTAAGTGTAAAACGCCTTTTCAGTCTACAATTGGCCCTACTTTTCTATTTGTCACCCTTTTACTATTGATATGCTTTTTTTAAAAACAGAGATTGATACTTATTTAAGGTCAATAAACGTGGAGCTGAAAAAGCACAGCAGGTCAGACAGCATCCGAGAAGCAGGGAAGTCAACGTTTCAGGCCAAAACCCTTTGTCAGAGCTGGGAAGGGGGAGAATGGAAGTTAACTATTCCCGCTTTGACTTCATGTCAACTATGACCCAACTATTCAGCAGTCTCTTCTCATGTTGCATAAATCGGTGTTCCTTTTCCCAAGGCTCTTTCTTGTGTGTCAGTCCTGATAATTGCATAATGAAAAGCTCAGACTTTGTTTGTCCTTTTAGCCATGTTTAATCATTGTCGAGTAGGGCAGCAATTCTGCAATAACTGTGGAAGTGACCAAATCATGTCAACCGTTGATCTGCTGACTCTGAAATCGGACGGAGGTGCCAGAGTCTGCAAGCTGATCTGAGCAATGCAAGTAAAGATCTTCCCTACAATATACATTTGATTTATGACTACAGCATTCCAAATGAAGAGCCTATGTATTAAGTAGTTTATAGATTGAAATCTGACCTGATAAGGTTCATAGAAAAATGCTTCAACTCCTTGCGATAAATCTCTGATTAAACCAAAAGGATTGCCCAAGACATCTAGTCCAAAGACAAGCACATACAATTGCTTGATTGCCTAGAGGGAGAGAGAAACAGAAATTGTTTAAAAACAAATTAATATTATAAATACTTGTCGTGGTGAGTGGGATTATTAAGTAATAATATTTAAAACTGCACATGAAATATTGTACATACCTGCTTAGAATAATGTCGGATTACCTCCCACTGAAGCTGTTGTGTGGTATAAAACTGATAATTGATTTCAAAAAATGCAAGCCTGCAAAGAACAGAGTATTTGAATATTAAGCACAAGATTTATTTGTCTATCATAATTTATAATGTGATAGTCCCTTGAAAGATGTTAAGCAACACAAACCTGTAGTGAAAAGATTTGAAACTTCAAAACCTTACACAATTACCATAGCTTTCTGGGTATTGAATGCCCTTTCAAGATTGCAAAACACTAACTTCTAAATTACTATAAAAATTTGAAAAACAAGTAGACTTTAACTACACCTGTGGATATTTTTACAAGTACACTAATGTAAAAGAAAGCTACTTAGAGCTGAATGTTTACATCACAACAGGGCACAGCAGAGAGAGAGGCAGGTGGGTTATAAATTCAGGCTGCCAGCCACTGTACCAATTCCGGACTCTGATCCTGTCCCTGGGGCAATTACCAATGGGGGAGAGGATTGGGGAACAACTGGGAATGGGAATGGGAGTGGGTTACAGACACACAACCAAAGTGTAGCCACTTAAAGGTCTGTTATGGTTAATAATTGGAGGTTGGCTGGAATTTCCTTGTTTGTCTCTTGGTCCTACAGGTAGGAGGGAAATGTGTGGCTAGCCAAAGGCCATCTCTGGAAGTATGCATGGAACACGAACTGCAGGCAGGATTACAGCCTCTCCCCAACTGTCTGGCTTCAGTTGCAGCACCGGCCCAGCTGCTCAAGGGTACTTTTCCTTATTGCAAAAGGAAAAGTAGTTGGAAAGAGGTCCCTCCAAGTTCCTGTTGCATTTTCCTCCATGTACATTAGAAACCAATTGTCTTTTTCAGTGCCTGCGATTAGTCTGTTGTCTTTGAGTGCCCACCACTATCTAAATTGGATAGCAAGTGGTCAATTTGGGGAAAATTTGTTCCTCAAACACCATTTAATACTTACAACACAGTCCCGAAGCCCAAAAGGAAGATCATGCACTTGGGATGAGAAGTAAACTTTATACTTGTGCTTCCTTATCTCACTTTTCTTTCCTTATGACTGTTCCTGCTTCAATTTAATTTTGATTTCAAGTACTTTTTAACCAACACTATCTTTTATACAGATTCTTATAACCTTATCTTACATGTTTTAAATCATTAACATTTATCAAAAAGCCAGAAAATAAGTGAATCAGTGAGAGCGACTTTAGACAAATGAGCTTTTGGTTAGACAAGATCCAAAAGCCACTTGCAACCAAAAGAGACAAAAGAACAAAAATGGACATTGCTATGTTGATTTAATCAGATCTCAATCGTACATTAAACTGGAAAATAAACGAATTTTCAATACATCCATTAACTTAATTGCCAACTTATCATTGGCTAGCTCTTTAATAGAAAATTAGAGTCTTGATGACAGCAGTGCCCACAGTGGGGATTCCTGGTGGCAGCAGTAGGCCTGGAGATTAGATTCTTGGTGATAGCACTGCTCAGAGGGAGCCTCCTGACAGTGGAAGGCCCGATGGTCGGACTCTTTGCAGCGTCAGCGAGGCAGTCGCCACAGAGCCGGAGTCTCCTGGGGCAGCAGTGTCACCATCACTGTTCCGAGAGAAGCACTCACTGAGGACCGGAACACCTCGCAGAAGCCCCGAAGATGTGCTCGAGACCCCAATTTAACAGAAAATGAACTCTTATTTAATTTCTTTTTATCTTTATGGTATTTCAAAGTGGCACTGGACTTGTGGTGACAAAACACTTTTCACTGTATCTTCAAGATATCGATGACATTGAATAAATCATTCACCACTGAGAGGACAGACCCAGCAGAGGAGGCAACAGAACAACAGTACACACTGAGTTGTTCCGGATGTACCTCACATTGATTCAAGACCCAATAACGTCCCCATAGAAACCACATGCTGAAATTTGAGTAGCCTTTAATTTTAAGGTGAAATAATTGCACAGAGGCCAGTATCCTGTCACCAAGTTACCCTGTATTTGCACATGCACTGTACATCTGCTCTGATCAGCCAGCTCAGAACCAGTCCCTAGAGTGAGGAGACTTTCAGACTCTGCTGTATTTTATTTTCCTTTATTTACAAGTGTACAGTGTACAGTACACTGACTGTGACCAGCCAGCTCGGAGTTAGTCCCTCATATCAGGAGACTCTCCTAATCCACTGTTTATTTTTTGCTTAATCCCCTACACTACCACAGAACAGCATTGTGCTAATAACTCCTGTTTACATGTCAGCCAGAGCTCCTTGATTGGCCCAGGTTAACAGCCCCAATCAGGGATCTCATACTCAACAAGATCCACCTGGCCAATTTCATTCCAATCACTACACAAGTGAACACAAAATTCTTAAAGGAATTAGCAACAGGCAATGATGTTGGCCTTGCCAGAAATGCTCATGCCCCAGAGACAAATAAAAACACCAAATTTCTTCAATGGAAAATCATAGCAGCAAATTTATGCATGTCAACATATTTCAAACAAATAGTAGAATAATTAAATAAAGTTTTTGGGAGGTTAAACTTAGGGACAAAGGTAGCACAGACTTTATTTTTCTGAATTCTGGAATGGATATTTTGAACTCATTAATAGGCAGATTTTGGTTACATTATTCCAAAATTCTCTGGACACAGGAAAGGTTGCAGTGGATTGGGAAAATATTAATGTAACACCCCTATTCAAAATGGGAGGGAAGCAATATGTGGGAAATTACACACCAGTTGGCTTAACCCCTGGTTAATCAATTATCAAGGAAGAAATATCAGAACATTTAGAAAGTCAAAACTATCTCTCTATCTATCAGAGTCAGCATGACTTTAAGAAGAGCAAGTCACGTTTGACTGATTTGCTAGAATTCTTGGAAGATGTAACAAGCAAAGTGGATAATGGAGATGCCATAGCTGTAACATATCTGGACTTCTGGAAGGCTTTTGATAAGGTGCCGTACAAAGGCTTAATTCACAAGGTTGGGTCATATGGGATTAGGGGTAATTTATTAGCTTGGATAGCTGACTGGCTGATGGACAGAAGACAGAAAGTCGAGATAAATGGGATTTTTCTAGATGGCAAAAAGTAACAAGCGGGGTGCCACAGGATTCGGTCCTTGGGCCCCAGCTATTTACAATCCACATTAACGACTTGGATACAGGGACAGAAGGCTCTGTAGCCAAATTTGCGGACGACACAAAAATAGGCGAAATGGTAAATAGCAATGAGGAAATAACAACTTTACAAATGGATATAGATAGATTAGGAGAGTGGGCCAAAATATGGCAGATGGAATTTAACTTGGATAAGTGGGAGGTCATGCATTTTGGTTGGAAAAATAGGAAGGTGACCTACTATCTAAATGGGGAGACATTTCGGGATGCTCCAGTGCAGAGGGATATGGGTGGCCTCAAACATGAGCCACAGAAAACTAGCATGCAGGTACAGCAGATAATAAAGAAAACGAATGGAATGTTGGCTTTTATAGCTAAAGGAATAGAATATAAAAGTAAGGAGGTATTGTTGCAACTATACAATTGATGAGACTACACCTGGAGTATTGTACACAGTTTTGGTCCCTTTATTTGAGGAAGGATGTGGTGGCATTGGAGGCAGCTCAGAGGAGGTTCACTAGATTGACTCCAGAAATGACAGGTTTGTCGTACAAAGAGAGATTGAACAGTTTAGGCCTACACTCTCTGGAATTGAGAAGAATGAGGGGGGATCAAATGGAGATATTCAAGATGATAAAAAGGTATGGATAAAAATAGACGTGGAGCAGATGCTCCCTCTTGTGGGGCATTCTAGGACGAGAGGTTATAGTCTTAGAATGTGGGGTAGCAAATCTAAAACAGAATTCAGGAGAAACTATTGCTCCCAACGAGCAGTGAATCTGTGGCATTCACTACGCCAAAGTGCGGTGGATGTTGGGACAGTGAGTAAATTTAAGCAGGAGTTATACAGATTTTTAATTAGTAATGGGTTGAAGGGTTACGGGAAGAAGGCAGGAAAATGGGGGTGAAGAGCAGACTTGATGGGGCGAATAGTCTAATTCTGCCCCTATTTCTTATGAACTTGTGCTTCAGCTTAATATAAGAAATATAGTACCATCAAGTAGTGAAGTTCTCTCAGTACCACACAATAAATGTCAGCCTAGAAAACGATGGTACCTTCAAGCATTGCAGATTTCTCTAACTTCTGCACAAAACATTAGTCTAGGTTATGTAGTCAAGTCCTCGGAGGTGCACTGTGAATTTACAACCTGTTAAATGGCACTGAAAGTTTTCACCAAGTAAAACATTCTTTGACTTTGTATTCAAATACCACTATTGCAATCTGCAGAGTATTTCAGCAATGTACGCTGAATAATTTACAAAATCATGCAAGTAATTCACATACTTGAAGACAACATCTTGTACATCAGTGAGAGTTGCTCCAATGCTTTTCAGCAAAAGGTTCAGAGATTGTAGTGGGATCAGGTCTGCTTCTTGTTGTTTGTTACTTTCTTCCCCTCCAGAACTAATGGAGAAGCTCAAATGTAGCTATGAGAACATAAATATTAGTGCAAGAAAATGATAATTAACACAACTGTTGGCAACAATGTTGAAATGCTATTCAAATAATTATGGCTGTAATGATCAGGAACTAGAATATGTATTTGTTGTTGCCCCACCAGTGTGACAGACAATCTTAGATAATTTTCATTTTGACTAATTTGATCTGAATTTCAGAGTAGGATTGCATGTAAGGCCAAGCACTCTTGGAATCTCTAAATGATGCATTCTTGCCTAGAATTTGGCTTTGTGGAGATTCCCTTAATTCTTACAAGATTTAAAGAGTCAATTGTATCATTTGAATTAATGGGCTTTCTTTGAAGTTGTTCTGCAAGAGATTCTCTCAAATATAATAATAAATCAGGCACCTCCAGTATGTAGTATAATTATAAAAAGTACAGTTGGGTGAAAAGTAATTACAATCACAGTTAGCATGAGAAATTACAAATAAGTTATTTTCCACAAAAGGTGCTGGCCTAGTGTAGTAACAGGTCCCACGTCTTACCCAAAATAGCATCTGAGTCCAAATCCAGAAGTACTGCACTCCCATACCCAGCACCCACCATTTGTGTGTGTATGTGTGTATATTTGCGCGCACACATGTATGAGTGACAGTGTGAAAGAAAAAGAGAGCAAAAAATAAATGGATGTAGTTTACACCCACTTATAAAAGTGTAACTGCCTTCTGAGCGGAAGCAAGTTTCATCATGGGATTTGAAAATTCGAGGAGAGGCTCAAAATCTGCTCAAGTTCTTTGGAAAGGTCGGGTAGCCTGTTGGGATTAAATGTACGATTTAAAAAGAGGATAGCCTTTGGCATTGTCAAGCGATTTAGATCCTTTGCTCTTTGAATTTAAAGTAAAGGCTGTGAAGCTGTGAAGACAGTTGGCTAAAGAGGACTGTAAAAATAGATTAGCAAACTGTAGATAGGTAGTGCTAGACATTTGAGGACATATTTAATAATTCCCAAAGGTGTGTTACATTGGGAACGAGAGACTCCATAAGCAGGATGAACCATCCATTGCTATGAAAGAAGTTAAGGGTAGTGTCAAAATGAAAGATGAGGAATGCAATCTAGAGGAAATTAACAGGAGACCAGAAAATTAGGGACATTGTAGAAAGCACAAACATTGAACAAAAAGGAGAAAAGAAGTTGAGAGTGTAAACTAGCGAAAAATATAAAAGGTGTGAGCTCCTGTAAGCATTTAGAAACAGAATAGCTAAAAACTGATCTCTTAGAGGATGAGGAATTAATAGAGAAAAAGAAAATGGAAGACTCTGAAGATGATTTTTAAAAATCTGTTTTCATGGCAAAATAATCAGTTATAGTAGAAAATGAAGGGCCCAAATAGAAGGAGGAGCTTGCAATCATTGTAATTATAGATAAAAATACTACGCAAACATACGGCACTAAAGGTTGACAGGAACCCTGGATTTGATGACCTGTATGCTCAGGTCTTAAAAGTTACACATTTATTGTAATTTTCTAGAATGCCCTAGATTTTCGAAGGTCCTATCAGATTGGAACAATCCTATATGTAACACTGCCATTCAATTAAGGACAGAGGTAGAAAGCGAAAGCAAAAGCAAAAGCAAAACAAGCAGAATTCTTTCACTTGCAGTTCAATTGTTTTGTTGAGTAAGATTCATGGCATCTGGACTGCCATGGCTTGGAGTGACTTTTCTCTCAATTTTCCACTGTTCATCTCATTAATTAAGCAACTGGGTTCTTTGGTGCCGTTCCTGTCAAATCAGACTGCAGGAATGGTGGAAGCACTGGTCACTGCCAAGACCTTCCAGTGCTCATTCCACTGCACCATTTCTTTAAGCGGAGTGGCACATCAATTTACATGCTACAAAGCAAGAACTGGCCCTCTCACTGTGACGCTCAATCGTTATGAAACAAAAAGGAAAGCTCCTATCCTGCTTTGATGGGGATCTGGAGGTCCTGGTGGATGAGACGGTGAGGGGAGACCTTTTCCTTTTCCTGTGAACCGTCACAGGAGTCCATGCCACAAGTCAATACAGGCTTGGACCCAGATCGCAACCTGGTACAGTACTGTGTTCGGTGTCAGAAGGGTCACCGACCAGTGCAGGAAAACGTCAATGATATTCTGCAAGGATAAGTGCGATCATCTCCTTATTGCTACTGCATTCTCATAGGGACATTACTCATTCTAACTCTGGCACTAAACTGACATCTCACCAAGGCTCACGGACTACAACTATTAACATAGAAAATAGGTACAGGAGTAGGCTATTCAGCCCTTCGAGCCTGCACCACCCTTCAATATGATCATGGCGAATCATGCAATTTCATGATCCCATTCCCAATTTCTCTCCATACCCCTTGATCCCTTTAACCGCAAGGGCCACATCAAGCTCCCTCTCGAATATATCTAACGAGCAGGCTCCAACAGCTTTCTGTGGTAGAGAATCCCAAAGGTTCACAATTCTGAGTGAAGAAATCCTTCCTCATCTCAGTCCTGAATAGCTTACCCCTTATTCTTAGAGTATTGTATGCATCATGTCCACGACAGCCAACACACACGCGCCCATCATCATATCGCCATTCCTGCCCTCTGTGCCCTCTATTTTCTCACTGGGGATACTTCACCACCTCTCCTGCTCATGCATTAGCATTAACTTCAACTTCTCATCCATCCATCCCTATCATTTTCAACATCTGCCTTTCTTTCACTGAAGGTATGACTGGTCCATAATTGAGCTGAATTGGCAGACATGAGGCTCTTTCTCATATGTGGAGTAAACACTCCAATAAGGAAGCTAAGATGGAGAGACCTCAGTGGCCAACCAACTTAGTAAGCTTCACTGTACTGTACAATGCTACACTGCTCTCCCATTAACACTAGTGTTACTTCATTCCTAACATTAACAAGCTTTCATTCCTCTTAAGACAACTAATTCCATCTCTTTTCTTATGCAGGCACTATCACCACCCACCAATCCTCTGTAAAAAGACCAGCGGCAGACACGTATCCATTTCACCTCCACCACTGAGGAGGAAGCTATTGGACCCTCAGAGAATGCACGAACAAGGCTTTCACCTGTACCCTCAACCAACTTTTACCTCAATGGGTACACTTTCTAGATTAAACTTGGGGGCACAATCTGCTGACCATGTAACAGACACATCTCTGCAAAGGTTGAATATGAAATGCCCCAGGCTCTTTGGCACTTGAGATTGGAGGAGACCAAATACTTGTTCAGCCCTGGGTAGGAGATGATCTCATGGTCTCAGTCACATGACTTTGTCAAAATGTACAGACAGGCACAGGAACAGCAGGCAAGTTTGTCAGAGGCACTAAGTTATATTGAAGGATAAAGGAGTTTCTAATGTTATCATCAGTAATGTGCTATCTCTGGCAGGCATGTATCTGGTTACATCCATGGACAGGTTGTTGACAAATTTGAAGATTTACTCCTTTGTCTGTGATTCCAAAACCTGCAGAAGCTCAGGTCTAGGTAGTGAACCTGCATATAGGCAGATGACCTCAGCTATCAAGGCCCAAAGGCACCAGGGACCGTATATCCTCCAGGCCAGAACAGCCAACTGCAGAGCAGGCCTTCTCCACCTTTGCTGTGAAGGTTTTGACTGCACTTAGGCATAGTGGGAGGCAGAGGAAGAATTCACACAGGGCGTATAGGTGAAGTGGGTAAAACATCATTACAGATAAACTTTCAATTTTGTAAATATATATTCAATTTCACTATTAAAATGCATGCTGTAGAATGATTTTCACTGCTGGACGTGGTCAAGACCCACCCATGCAAGAGATGAACAGCCTTTTTCAGAAATCGATTTCAGGTCAAACCTGGGTCCCTGGTTAGCACTGCTGCCTCACAGCGCTAGGGACCCGGGTTCAAATCCAGCCATGGACGACTGTCTGTGTGGAGTTTGCACCGGGTGCTTTGGTTTCCTCCCACTGACTGAAGATGTACAGCTTAGGTGGATTGGCCATGCTAAATTGCTCCGTAGAGTCCAGGGATGTGCAGGCTAGGTGAATTAGCCATGGAAAATATGGAGTTATAGGAACTGGGGTGCTAGGTCTGGATGGCATGCTTTTCAGAGGGTTGATGCAGATTTGATGGAGTGAATGGCCTCTTTCCACACTGTACAATTCCTATGCCTCTCTTTCACAACACTCTCTGGTTGCAGATAACCTCAGGTGCCAGGAACCCTGAAAGTATGACATTCAGAATGTGCCCTCAAGTCTAATCTATCTAAATTACCCACAGAGGTGACAGTATCTGAGCGGGTGGAGGGTGCTGGCGACAGCTCTGCCACTATTTCATAGCGAGATCTGTTGCTTGTTCCTCAGAAGTGCAGGTGCAGCTGTTGGCCAGACGGACTAGTCTCTTGTGGGTACAGACCATTTAAATGTTACTGGTGGCTGCAGAAGTGGCAATACGAGTTGCACAATGGGAGTAAAAGCTTGAAAATGTTAAGAATATGCCCACAGTAGTGCTTTTGAGGAAGCAGTGCAGGATGTCATAATGAACCTTTCTTGGTTGCCAGGACAAGATAGCTCTCAACATCCTGCATCGAGAAGTCTGTATTGTTTCTGGTGAGGAGACATTTGCCAGCTACCCCACTATGGATTGGCTCTTTCAGCTCTATTGTGGGACATTTTCTCCTGAGATGAGACAAAGGGAGGGATTCAGTGAGATACAAGTACTTGGCACTTTTAGCTATTAAGAGCTGATGTAGGTGGAGCAAAGATGGGCAAGTATCCCAAGTGAGTGAGAAAGTAGGAAGCAGATGGGGAAATGAGATATACGAGAGCCATTGAGAGAAGATACTGCTGCCTTGGTGGGAGTTTGGTGCAGTAGCAGAGTTAAAATTAGTATAAAGTAGCAAACAGAAAATGGTGACACTTACCCTTGTAGGAAGCAGAACATCGTTTATCACTTAAGGCACTGCTGAGCGTTCATATAAACCTTGGAAACAGCAGTGACCTAGATGACAACTTCGGA
This sequence comes from Rhincodon typus, assembly GCF_021869965.1. Classification (NCBI taxonomy): domain Eukaryota; kingdom Metazoa; phylum Chordata; class Chondrichthyes; order Orectolobiformes; family Rhincodontidae; genus Rhincodon; species Rhincodon typus. The sequence goes on from NC_063334.1 coordinate 59,591,323, forward strand.
GCAGCTGGTAGCATCTTGTGTTGTGCTCTCCTTTGGCCATCCAAGGGAAAGAGGATGGCCCTCATCTCCACTGCAATCTGCAGGTCCTAGTCAGCAAAGTGGGGTGCCAATTTGCCTCTAGAAGACATCTCCTTTCCAATTGTTCAGTGACATGAACCACAAAGGACAGTTCTTGACTTGCAGCATTTGAAAAGGTGCATAGTTGAGAGTTAACTATGGGGCTAGCAGCATGAATCTCTGATGGTCCTAGCACTAGTAAGCATTTTTACCACTGCCGAGCACAAGCTAGAGCAAATGTGGAATTGTGGTAATATGGTACCTACAGAATGAGGTAAGCAGTGTAAAATTGAGAGAGAAAAGAAACCCTTCATGTAACTCCCAGAAATCAACAGTCACTTTCTGGGAAAATTCCATTATACTGTATAAACAAGGAACAAGATTTTCAAATCTGATTATAGTTTCAATAAAATCCTACATTTATTCAGTGAATTACTTAAAATGTTGACTTACTTTGATAGGTGAAATATGGAAATGCTCATATAGACTGACAGGTGTGGTGTCAACAGCAGATTCAGTCAACAGCTCTGTTTGAATATACTCAAGATCCTTCTTGAATAGATCCAGCTTAAAAACAAAATAATTCCAACAAATTAGATTTTGAATTTATAAATTAGAACTGCATTACGTAAATGTCACAAATTGTGTGGTTAACATTTTGTTGTTCTCTTTTGTACTCTAGTTGGTAATTCCGATTTTCAGTATCTTACACACATCTAAAACTTCATTGCACGCATTTAGAACTTCACCAAAATAAGGAAGCCTGGGTTAAATGCGAGGTTGAACTGCAAATATTTTAAATCTGACCCCAAGCAACCTCAAGACTGCCCAATGCTGGTTGTAATTAGAGAAGAGGGGGCACACGATCAATCCACTCAGTGGGTGGACTGAAGCATTTTTAAGAAAATTGGGTATCCTCATTTTAGCAAGATTTCTATTTCTAACTACCATTGGTTTGATTTCTTTGATCTCTGGAAATTGACAGGTAAAAGATGGTAAGAAAAGATAATCCATAACAAAACTGTTTCCACAGTTCTGCTTGTGGATCAGGGGAAATGAGTGTGATGCATTCAGCAGAGGCCAGGCTTTACCTACAGGAAGACTTGGAAGCAGAACAGTGTGGAAAAACTTGATGACTTGGATAGGCATCAGAAGGGGCAGTGATTGACTTATTTTTGACTAATGTATTTATCTGCCACTTCAAATTTGCAAGCCAAAGAAACTGCATTTATACCCAAATAGAAATACTGAAATTGTGAACATCTTAGAAGTAAACGAAGAGGTATTAAAATAAACGCAAACTGGACCTTTTTTACTGTTTTCACTTATTCTATACATGTTTGTTTTCTACCTTTTGCTCTGCAAGAACAGTATCTGTTGATTGGGTGAATAGGTCCATCACAGCATAAAGAAAACCAAGATCTAACTTCAGATCCATTTCTTGAATTAGGACCTTAAAATACCTGTTACAAGTATATAACATAATCTTTATGAGAAAACAATAATGAAGATTAATTTCAAGTTGAAGTCAACTAAATGCAGCTAATTAAAATATGTTCATCATAATTATAATCAAAATATTGCTAATTCATCACCTGAGCAAGCAAAAATTAAACAGCCCTTGCTATAGATGGTCCTTTGTTTGTATCCCATTTTAACTTTGTCTGGTTATCTGCAGCATTCTATTCTTTCTTTGTAGGACTTTTTTTTTTTACTTCTTCATTACATTTTTGTCTTACATCATGAAATCTCTCTTTTTGTACACATTTCCCTGTTTCAGACACATGTTGTTTTATCGAACCAGGTCCTGGACTGGGTTCTGCATAATAGTGTGATCTTCTTGCTGCTGTCCAATGAACCGATTCATTGTTTTATTGGGTAAAATGTGGATTCGTGTGACAGGTTGGAGATTCAAGAACAGAACGTAAAAAGATTTTATTCTGGACCTACATGAGACAATGACTGAATGAAAAACTAAGATAATCTAGTTATTGCACCTTCACGATTGGAGGAATTAGACAGAGGCTTTAGTTGATAATGCACGTGTCTTTCAGTCAAAAGGCAAGAATTTCAAGCCCCAGTTCAGGATGAGAGCATGCAAATTAAGGTGACACTGAATGGGCTGAAATGCGGGAAGAATATACAGCAGGAATATGGCAGTCAGCCTGTCAAACTTGCTCTGTCATTCAATTTGATCATAACTGATGACCTACCTAAATACTACTTTCCCTAGATACCTTGATGTCACTGGTATCCAGAAATCTATTGAGTCTTCTGAAACAAGCTCAATGATTGAGTTTCCATGGCCCTCTGGAATAAAGAACTCCAAAGATTCACCCTTGCGAGTGAAGAAATACCTCCTCATCTCAGTCTTAAATGGCTGACTCCTTATTCCAAGAATATGTCCCTTGGTTCTAGATGCAGGAGTAAGTGGAAACATCCCATCTTCACCCATCCTTGTCACTCTCCAGGGATTTTCTAAGTTTCAATGAGATCATGTCCAATTTGCCTAAACTCTCGAGAATATAGGCTGAGTTTCTTTATTCTGACCTCAAAACAATTTTGCCATCTCAGGTATTGTCTGTTGCACTCCATCTTTGGTAAAGTGTATTCTCTCAGATAAGAAGAGCAAAACTGTACACAACACAATGCATTTTCCAGTGGCCAGATAGTTTTTCTGCAGTGTAGTTGGGAGTTGTATATCAGTAGCCATGGGAACTCGGGTGTAGCAGATTCTGAGGGATTGCCAGGGAAATAGTGAGATTGTCTAACAAAATCTTCAAAGCGTGGAGCCCTCAGGGAGCATCCATTTAAACTGCAGAACTCAAAGGATTCCACTACTGTTAAATATATAGTTTTCCAGGAAAAGTTAGACAATTAAAAACCTAGTCTAATGCCTGGGTAACTGTTAAACTGAATTCCAATTTACACCACACACCCATCAACTACACCCCCCATTTCTCACCACCTACCCAGGACCTGACTCCCACCGCTCTAACATTAAATTCTTCTCCTCTCTCCCCTAGGTTGTAAAGAAGTAGTATTCTTTGACTTCCTGCTCAATGAGGGACCTGTCAGATTTAAAGTAATGTCCACAATTCTGAAGGAGTCCTAACTGGAATCTCCTGTCAGAAATGCAGAGATTTTTCATAATGGAATAAGGAAAGGAGTGGCAATCTCAGTGCAGTTGCCACTGCTCAGAAAATCTGATCCAATATTCTAGGGCTCACCAAGGCTCTGTACAACCATATCACGACATCATTATGCCTGTAATCAAATCCCTTTGAGATAAAAATTAACATAACATTTACTTCGCTAATTGCTTGCTCTACCTATGTACTAGCTTTTACTGACCCATGAACAAGGGCACCTAAAGAGCAACTGACAAAGGAAGAACCGTCTTTCAGGTGAAACATTCAGCTGAGATCATGTCTGTTGGTGATGATGGATCCAAAAGGCTCATAATACGATCTGAGGTCAGGCAATTTTCTCCAAAAGCAAATCAGATGCTGATTTTTACCATTTATCTCTTTAGGACCTTGCTACAAGTGAAGCAGCTTTCATAACAACAATAACTCTACTTGAAAAACAATCTGGCAGTATTAAGTGCACCAAAACTTTTTTAAAACACGCAAACAGTGGAAGTAAAGATAGATTATAAAAGCTTTTCCTCCAAAATGGGAAATTACAAGACTCTATAGGGGTAGGCAACGGGGGGTCAAGCAGGAATCTAGTGGAATCAGAGTAATGACCTTTATTTTTTAAACCTAGCATTTAAAACAATGCAGCATGAAATAAAATATAAACTTTTTGGAAGTTTCTACAACTAAATTATTACAATAAACTTTACTGTTTCTGGAAGTCTATATATAGATTTATATATATGTAGTAAAAATCATATCTCTATATTTTTCCACTTTGTTCTGGAAAATTATTTAAATAGAAATGTGACCTTCAATCAAATTTTAACCATGCTATATGTTGAGTTGATGCAGTTAACCTACCAGAATGAAATCTTTAAAATGCTTCTATTCTCCAGAAATAACTGCACAGAGGCTGGTATCCTGTCATCAAGTCACCCTTTATTTACGCGTGCACATTACGTGGACTCTGGCCAGCTAGCTAAGAGCCAGTCCCTAAGTGAGGAGACTCAGACTCCTGTTTACATCTGTCAGCCTGGGCTCCCTGATTGGCCCAGGTTAACAACCCCAATCAGGCATCTCATTCTCAATGACATCCACTTGGACCACCTTGTTCCAAACACTGTTTCCTAAAATCTCAAGTGTAATTTGTTTTAGTGACATGATTTAATGGTTCCAGTGCTGACAAAATCAAAAGCAGAATACTACAGATGCTGGAAGTTGAAATAAAAACATTGAACAGTGGAAATACTCAGCAGGTCAGACAGGATCTGTGGAGAGAAAAGAAAAAGTTCATTTTAGGAAAAGTCAGATGTAGAATAGACTCTTCCCAGCCACTGAACAATATTAGCATTGGTGAGAAATTTTGGGGGAATTCTGTGAGAACATCAATAATGTGTTTCCCGACGTTGACAGCAAAAAAATCCTGTTTTCGAACCAAGTGTTGATGAGTGACTGTTGTGACTTTTATCAGTGAGCAGAGAGAGGCCTATCTGCATGCATTAACGTCATCATTACTGTGTCCTCTCACCTCATTGATATGCAATTTCCCATTCTCTCACCCATTGGATAGAAACTAGATAGCAACAATTCCTGAAATGAAATTCAGATTGGTAACCTGGCAACTTTGATTCACCACTTGCTACTCTGGCTTGCCTTCTTGGAAACCAGGCACCAACATCTCAGGGCGCGCTCCATGGACAGTGACTGTCCACATCCCACCCCATCCACCAAACCTAATGAAAGTCCCAAGTCAGTAAAGTGGGGAGCCAATTTCCCTCTGTCTAGCATCTCTAGGCAATTCACAGGAACTGGTAAGGGCAGTTAGACTGCCCAAGCTTGACTAGTTGCATGGCAGAGCTTTAAAAGGTACTGCCAGCAGCAGGAATCCCAGGTATAGTCGCATCCACATGCCTGTCGGAAGTTCCAGGATTTTGATCCATTGAAAGTGAACGTAATGGTAATACAGTTTCAAATCAGAATGGTTTGCAGTGCGGAAGGGAACCTGGAGGCAGCGATGCTCCCATGTTTCTGCTACCCTTATCCTTTTAGGTGGCAGAGTTTGTCAATCTGGAAGGGCCATTGGGGAATTGCTTGTAACAGGACTTACTGCTGTCACAATAAGTTGGTGGCAAAGGGAGTGAATGTTTAAGTTTCTGGACAGGGTGCTGATCAAGCAGCCTGCTTTGCCCTGCTGTCATGCTGCTTGAACACTGTTGGATCCATAATCGACGCAGGCGAATATTCCATCACACTCCTAATTTGAGCTTTGCAAATGTCAGAAAAGGTTTTAGGGAAATAAGGTGGTGAATTATTCACTTCAGAATTTCCAGTTTCTCACCTGCTGTTCTCACTACAGTATAACTGTGGCCTGTGCAATTCAGTTTCCGATTAATCCCCTGTTTATTGTGGGGAATCAGTGATGGCGATGCCATTACTGTCAAGTGGAGATGATTAGATTCTCTCTTCAAAATGATCAGTGCCTGGCACTTACATGGGATCAATGTTACCTGCCAAGCCTGAATATTGTCCAGATCTTGCTGTCTTTGGACACAGATTGTTTCAATATCTGAGGAGATGATACTCATGGTGCGGAGCATGGTGCAGTCATCAATTAACATTCCCACTTTCAACCATATATTCACAGACAAGATCAATTTCACGTTTATGACTTACCTAAAACGAGTTATATCAGACTTCCCTGCGAACCTGGTGATAATACTGACATCAGCAAAAGGCTTTGGTGCTATCAAGAAAAATCAAAATATTTAAGAAATATCTTTATTTTTTAAAGAGTCAATTACAGAATTGCTTCTAACTTTCTAAACTGAACATAAAATTCCAAAAATATTATTATTTTGATTCAAGAGTTTACATTTCATTCTTACATAATCTTTGGAAAGGAGATAATAAATTCTCGTAAATACTTTTAAATGTCACAATATAAAAATTCACACACAGTTGAGGTCAAGTACTTGCAGGAAACTTAAAATTGCAGTTAAAAAGGATCAAGCAAATATAACTTCCTAATAAATGAAGATTCCATAGCTCCAAGCTCCACTGACTTCAATCAACACCATAAAGTTTATTTTAAACTAGAGTTCATAGCCATGAAACAGGACACTCAAAATTTCAACGAGTATGCATATGAATGCAAAAATAAGTTTTCATGTAATTTACAGCAAATATCACATTTAACACATTTCACTACAGCAGAGTGCACCAGTAAATTATACAAAACCAACCTGAATCCATGGTGACTGACTTGGGGGGAATAATTGGATAAAACGGAAAAGGAAAGATGGCCCCAGGCAGCTGATTTTGAATCTGAGAACAGAAACAAAAATAAAGTAGCTATTTAGTTCAAAAACAATAAATGTTATCCTAATAACATATATGCAATATTACTACCTTCAATCAGCATAAAATTAAATTTTAATGATGAGAATTAGAAAACACTTGGTCCAGAATAACTGAAATATATTTTGAATTTACAGCATCTCTCGGTGACCAAAGATTTTTTTTTAAAAAGAGGAAAAGAGAGACAATTACAACTATTTGTTTTCCCAAATCTCAGTTTTCTTCTCCACGAATGATCACAAGCTTTGCAACTTGTAGAAAAGAGGCTACTGAGCACCATGAAATGGAAAATTTCTTCTGTGGTCCATCATTCATTGCCAATGAACCATTTGATAAAATTGTTAACTTTGACTGCAAATGCCACGAAAGGTCCACACAACTACTGTGTAGTGATTGTAATGAGGTCAGCCAGGTGGACCTCATAGAACAAGTTCCCTGATTGAATTAGATTAACAGCACCAATCAGGAAGTCCTGGCTGACACATAAGAACAAGAGTGTCAGACATCGAGTTCACTCTAACAGCTGGCTCAGAGGCAGCTGGATCGCTGTCAAGGATTTTCCATGTGTCAATAAAGGGTGAGTTAGTGACAGGATACTGGCCTCTGCAGTTATTTCTGTAGGTATGAGAGAAAAGCATGCTCCTGAAAAAATTCACTTGCAACAGTCATCTTTGAGTTGGGGTAAACATTTCTGGCATCATGCCATTATTTGGGAAGCTTGACTCGTTTGATTCTGCTGTCGAAGACTGGGCCCAACATGTGGAAAGAATGCGTTTTTCTTCCCCAGGCAAATGATATTGGAGCAGATGAAAGGCAACGTATAATTCTCCTGACAGTTTGTGGGCTCGCAGCTTTTTTTTTGTTTATTAGGAGCCTAACTTTCCCTGAGGCACTAGGCACTAAGAACCTTTCAACAGTTGATGGACTTAGTTAAGGAATATTATGACTCAAGCTGCCTTTAATTCTGAGACACTATCAGTTTCACTCGAGAATTCGAGAACCAGGGGAAACCGTATCGGTATTTTTGACTAGGTTAAGATGACCAGCAGAGGCATGTGACTTTGGTTTAACCCTTAATGAGATGCTGAGACACTGTTTGGTATGTGGGATTAATGATATAACCATGCAAAAGCAGCTACTAGCTGAAGCCCAACTGGACTTCAAACAGGCACTACAACTGGCTCTGTCGTTGGAAAACTTGGTAAATGGAGCATATGAGTTGTAGGGTATTCTGATGGAAGTGGACATCCTCATCAGTCCACCTGAGCTTGGGGAACACCACGAGAGTGAAGGCAATTGCACAGCCTCAGTCAGGACATATCCAGAACAAAGGGACTCTAGGTCAGCCCATGGTAAAATCCCAAAACAAAGCCAAGCCTTAGCCAAATTGTTAAAACTTTCCTCAGGATCCGGGCCAGCAAGCCATTCTAGTTGCTGCCAGCATGAGGACTCGAGACAGCAAGAGAGTCCCACTAGACCTAAATGGAGTGACAGAACTCACTAGTCAACCTGCATCTGGTTTGGAACAGTTAAAGTGCTTAGCAGCATCCAAATCAGAACTGTCCGCTCCACACTCCCCTCCAGCCCCACCACACCCGGCACTTTTCCCTGCAACCGCAGGAAGTGCTACACCTGCCCCCATACCTCCTCCCTCACCCCCATCCCAGGCCCCAAGAAGACTTTCCACATCAAGCAGATGTTCACCTGCACATCTGCCAATGTGGTATACTGCATCCGCTGTGGCTTCCTCTACATCGGGGAAACCAAGCGGAGGCTCGGGGACCGCTTTGCAGAGCACCTACGCTCGGTTCGCAATAAACAACTGCACCTCCCAGTCGCGAACCATTTCAATTCCCCCTCCCATTCCTCAGACGACATGTCCATCCTGGGCCTCCTACAGTGCCACAACGATGCCACCCGAAGGTTGCAGGAACAGCAACTCAT
>NC_063334.1:59599923-59614919 GCF_021869965.1 Rhincodon typus
ATCCCCTCCCTAACTCCCCACCTACACTCACCTTTACTGGCTCCATCTCCGCCCCTTCGACCTGTTTGTTTCCTCTCCACCTATCCTCTTCTCTATCCATCTTCTATCCGCCTCCCCCTCTCTCCCTATTTATTTCAGAACCCCCTTCCCCTCCCCCATTTCTGATGAAGGGTCTAGGCCCGAAACGTCAGCCTTTCTGCTCCTATGATGCTGCTTGGCCTGCTGTGTTCATCCAGCCCCGCACCTTGTTGTCTCGGATTCTCCACCATCTGCAGTTCATGCTATCTCTGATCAAAACAAGCATCTGGTTAAATGGTTCCCCAGTTCTAAATGGAGTTAGATACCAGTGCAGCCATTTCAGCGATCGTGGAACCAGTCTTCAACAAGATTTGTTCTGGTCTCCAACTCTCAAGTTTGCATGAGACCTCGGCTAGACTGAGAACCTATACCAGAGACCCTTTACAGATTAAGGGTACAACTTCAGTTCCGGTCTCTTACGACACACAGCTGGTTCACTTACAACTTACTATAGTAAAAGACTTGGGCCCAAGCTTGATGGGATGAAATTGGTTAAGAAAGATTCACCAAGATAGGGTCAACATTTTTCAATTAGAAACATTTCCAGTCACAGCTGACAATATCAGGCTTTGGTCGCAGAAAGATCTGGTCCTGGCAAAACTCAAACAGTTGGTGATGGTGGAAGTCAAAGAGCCGTCACAACCATAACTGGAACCTTTTGGGACCTGGAGAGACCAGATCACTGTAGAGGACGGCAAATCATAATGGGAAGCAATAGTGATTGTCCTGAGCAAAGGTCGCCGCCGGATACTGGTTGAACTCCACTAGGGTCTCCCTGGGGTTTCCAAAATGGAAAATATCTATTGGACAGGATTGGATATAAACATAGCTGTGTTGGTGGGGTAGTGCTCAGAGTGCCACCAAGGACAAAAATTACCGCCAGCAGCTCTCTGACATTCGTGGTAATGGCAGGGTTAACCCTGGATTTGGTTATATGTTGACTATACAGGCCCTTTCATGGGGTCAATGTTCTTAGTCACTGTGGATGCCCACTCAAAGTGGCTGGATGTGCATAGAGTTAATTCGTCAAACAGGTGGATGACAGTAGAGAAACAGCACACATCTTTTGTGTTACATGGACCCCCGGAAGTATTGGTCACAGATACTGGGCAATCGTTTACCAGCAGGGAACTTCAATATTTCCTAAAGTTAAAAATTCACAAAATTGAGTCACCAGAGTGAATTTTATGCTGCTTCGCAGGAACAGGTGATCCAGAAATGAGAAGATTGCCAGCTCCTACCCTGCCTTTAAAAAGTATCTAATAATGTTTCATTCATGTAACAGTCACTTGGTAGGAGTCCACAGAGCACAAAGAAAGGGTGGGCAGACCATCAATCAGGAATGAAAAGCTGAGGCAGAAAGGCCAGAACAGCAAAGTTGGTCCTGACACCCATTTCAATGCAACCCTGGCATGAGACTTTGCCAACTGCACTAGAAACCATGATTTGAAGGCTAAAGCTATACCCCCTGAGAAGACGTTTAAAATGTTTTAAGTATTGCAGTGGGTAGATTTTAAGTGTGGGTGGCCTTTGAGGTGAATTATTCTTGTCCCATGCCTGAGAAAGGGCACTCGAATGCATCTGATGCATTCCCTATATGAATAACAAGCATTCGTGAGCAGACTTGAAATTAGTCTTTTAATTCTGTCTTTTTTAAAAAATTCATCTGTGGGATATAGACATCGCTGGATGGGCCGGCACTTATTGCCAGTCCCTAGTTGCCCTTGACAAGCTGCGTTCTCGAATTGCTGCAGTCCGTGTACTTTAGGAAGACCCATAATGCCATTAGAGAGGGAATTACAAGATTTTGCCCAGTAACAGTGAGGGGATGGTGATATATTTCCAAGTCGGGCTGGCAAGTGGCTTGGAGGGGAACTTGCAAGTGGTAATGTTCCCATACATCTGCTGCCCTCGTACTTCAAATGATCGCAGTCATGGGTTTGGAAGAAACTATCTTTGGTGAATTTCTGTAGTGCCTCTTGTAGATTGTACACATTGCTGTTACTGAGTAACGCATTAGAGGAAGTGGATATTTGTGGATGTGGTGCCAATGAAGCAGGCTGGTTTATCCTGGATGGTGTCAAGCTGCTTGGGTGTTGTTGGAGCTGTATTCGAGGCAAGTAGAGTATTTGATCACACTCATGACTATTGCCCTGTAGATGATACTTTGGGGAGTTTCTCCACAGACAAGGGAGAGAATGGACCCACCAGCTGGTCAGAAATCTGGACTCATAGCAGCCCCATTGTTTGACGATAGCTCCCTGAATCTCATTCTTCAGATTTTGTGATAGGCTGAATGTCCTCATTTCAGAAAACAGGAAGAGATGACCTCCGAGCCACATAAAAGCAGTCTGGTTAGAGGTTATAACAGAGGTCATCAGCTTTGGGGTCTTGAAGAGAACCAGAGTGTAGTGCCATAAATGGCTCAATGACTTTTTGTATAATATGTCTGGACAAGTGTCTAACCATTCCAGAGAGTCAGAGTTACACAGCACAGAAGACGACTCTTCGGTCCAACTAGTTCATGCTGACCAGATATATTGAACCGATCTGGTCCCATTTGCCAGCATTTGGTCCATATCTCTCTAAACCCTTCCGATTCATAAAGCCAGCCAGATGCCTATTAAATGTTGTAACTGTACCCACCTCCACCACCTCCTCTTTCAGCTTGTTGCATACACACACCACCCTCTGCATGAAAAAGTTGCTGCTCAGATCTCTTAAATCTTTCTCCTCTCATCTTAAACCTATGCCATCTGGTTTTGGACTCTCCTACCCTGGGAAGACAACCTTGACTATTCAACAAATCTGTGCCCCTCATGATTTTATAAACCTCTCTAAGGTTACCTCTCGGCCTCTGACGCTCTAGGGGAAAATAGCCTCAGCCTCTCCTTATAGCTCAAACCCTTCAATCCTGGCAATATCCTTGTAAAATCTTTTCTGAACCCTTTCAAGTTTAGCAACATCTTTCCTATAGCAGGAGGAACACAGATGCAAGGGTAAGGGGATGTGAAATGGATCAAATGTGGAACTGTCTGTTGTAGAAGGTGGCATGCCACAGCCATGTCACTCTGTCAACGGATGTTGAGAGGTGGAATGTTACTCTAGTCATTGCTAGATGGTTAAAAAAAAAACATTGAGAACATCCATCCCTGACAAAGTACAAGTTGGCTACACTGAAGGCATGCTTGCAGTACACAGTCACTGCAATGTCTTTTCTCATATCCAGGAAAAGGCAGCATACAATGACAGAGAAGAGGCCAGTTCCAGGGGTTGTCAGTTTAACTTGAACATTCTCAGCTTGCTAAAGGTAGTGATCCTGAACCTTGAGACGCATTACCGGAGCCGATCATTGGGTGAGGCTAGGCAAGGTTGGGGGAAGCTCTCAGGGCAGTGAGGTTCCAAGATCCTTATCTCTGTCCTTAAACAGATGGTCATGGGCAGGGTAGTGGTGGCAGGCAGGGGAAGGAAAAAAAATGTAGCCAGTAAGGATGCAGTGGGGCATAACTGGCTTAAAAATCCATCAAGAAGTCTCCGTATGCCATCTGGAAAGGCCCTGCAGCAAAAGAATTTCAGCATCATGACCTTCAAGGCCACAGATATCAGATATGCACTTAAACAATAGAATCCAATTTTGAGATCCAGCATTTCACAGATTGCAGTTACCATGTTCCTAGACAGCTCAAGTCTTCAGAGGTATTGATACTTTGTCATTTCCGAGTATCTGAGCCTGGGTTAGTAGACTCTCTCTGCTGGATAGTGTCTCATCTGTTGTTTGTTTGACAGCTGTTATTGTCATTCCCCTACAGGCCTTTTGGCAGCATCAGATAAGTTAACGTGATGGACCACAAGACAGAGCTGTCCTTTGCCAGCTACCATCTTCCTTCTCCTCCCAGGAACCCCTCTTAGTTTGGACTATTCCAATTAAGTACAGTGACATTCACCACAAACACGACTGCCCACAATTTTGCCTTCAATGTTTCCTGGCTCTTCCATTTCCTCATAAAACTTCCCACGGGAGTTTTAAATTGAAAAAGAAAATAACTGCAATAACAAGTCTCCTTGCCTTGTTCTGGTAAAGTCAGTCACAGTCCCAGTTGCAGATTTTAAAACCCTTTGCAGCATTACCATTAAAAGATGTAACTACTTCCAAAAACGTTTCCCAAGCACCCACTGAATTGTGCGGTCAACAGATTAGTCAGTTCAATGCAGAGTAACTTCTAGATCAGAAGCTGGCGTAATAACATCAGGTTCATGACCTGACATCTTTACACCAGATTTCAGTTATATGGAAGATAGCAGAAGTCCTAGTCTCAGAACATAACATTCAACCCCTTAAATTAGTAACAAGCAAAATTAATTTACTGTTTTCAGACTTCTAACATCAATATTTCATTTTACTATTTAATTCAATATTCCTCCTCCCTGGAAGTTTGAATCAGACAACAGAAACTCAAACCAAAGTTCTGATAAATGCATCTGTTGCAAATTTTAAACAATTTATGTACCATTTGTACACCAACTAGATCCCATGCTATCAGACTTTAACGTACCTGGATCTTGTAAATTTGGACTCGGAGAGATTTCTGATGAGTTGAGACAGTATACTCCACTTTTATAGCTGGCAGATAATTTCTCCTTATTGGTACTTCAGAAGGTTGTAAGAGCTTCATGTCCACGCCATTTGGAGTTAAAAGTGCCTTTTTTTTTGCAAGAAATAAAAGTCACTTCTGAATGTTTACTCTGAAAGACATTCTTTTACGCTGAAACTAAATAGTCACTCGTGTAGCCACTACAAATGATGTAAAATATATGATTTGCTCTCTACGTTCAATGTCTTTATAAAATTGACACAGTCTAAATTTAGAAGAATAATCAGACCTTGAAACAAAAACAGAAATTGCTGAGAAACTCAGGAGGACTGCAACAGCTGTGAAGAAAAAAATAAAGTTAACATTTCAAGTCCAGAGACTCTCCTTCAGAATAATCAGACCATGAATTTCCCATTATTTTAATCCATGTCAAGCAAATGCTAATTTTAATGGAGTGACCTGTTAATAATATATTAAACCTAATTAAACATTTTGAGACCACAGGCCTTTTCTTGTAATTGCAAATTTTGCCATTCACTTTACTTAATCATTAAAATATTCAAATATAAACAATTTATAATTTTCAACTGACCTGAAATTCACATGGAAGTTCAGCAACGTGGTTCTCTTGGGGAGAAGACTCGATATATTCTTTGTAAATCTCTTCCAGCTCAGCTGTTTGCTTTCTACTCATTGGTTTCCAGCGCGATTTCACTTTGGGTTTACTTTCCCAAACAATATCAGAACTGAGTTGCAAACAGAGTAACAAACATGTAAAGTTCACCAAAATTGCATCCAATTGTCCTAACATAGAAAAGCCTGATGTAACGTATTCTGTATGTATATAGCCTTCATTGTTTTCAATGTGAAATAAGAATACAACAATATCATTAATGGTTTGAAATTTTCTATTTCTGAATGGAACTAGTAATTTGTGGTCAAAACCATGCACTTTAATAACAGGAACCATATATGAAAGTTGAAGGTCAGGTTCAGTAATGCATTACATTTCACAATAATTTGCTACAAAGCATGCATTCACCTTGTTATACCAATGTAGACCACTTCTTGCTTTGTTGAATTATTAATCAGCGAAATCCCCAAGTTCTGTAGTGACAGAATGATCTCCTGTTCAGCTTGCTCTGCTGTCTCATTTTCTTGAGTAAGTCTGAATGTTCCTTCATCATCTGTGAACACAATGATTCTCTGCAGACCCTCAAAGAAGGATGCTAAATAAATCTTCCCATTTTCTTGTGGAAACTCTAAGAATATATCCTGAAAGTAAAATAGCTTATTTGAACACTGAATGTCCTTTGCAAGTTTGAAAATATTTGGCTGTTAAGTGTTGCAAAAGTAAAGAAAAAAAGGGCAAAATGGATACTAAGGAAAAGGCATATACTAAATATGTAGGGAGAGAGACTGATACGAGAGAAAAGATTGGTAAAGTTCAAAAAACAACAGGACAAGAGCTACTATACAATTAAATTATTAGGGCATCTAAAAGAAATATTTTACAAATTTATTAATATTCAAAAAACAAGATACGAACACTAAGGATCAGACACCATGAACCTCACAGCGTGTCATGGGACGGGGAAATATTAATTCTTTCCATTGAACCATAGTAAAGTTAAAGTTACAGCTTTGGAAAAAGTCGTTTAGCCCATCATGACTGGTCTGGCTGAATAAATTAGCCATCCATTCCAAGCCCACTTAACAGGACCCTCTTAACCTTGCGAGTTACAGCACTTCAGGTACAGATCAAAGAAGTTGATGGCTTCTGTCTCAACCACCAAACTGGACAGCAAATTCCAGATATCCACCACTCTGAGAACAAGCTTGTTCTCATGTTCCCTCTAATACTTCTACCAATCGCCTTAAATCTGTGCCTCCTGGTTATTAACCTGCTGGGGGAAAATGGTCTTCCTTGCCCACTCTGTCCCAGCCCCTCATTATTTTGGATAACTTGATGACCTCCTCTG
The DNA here is from genome assembly GCF_021869965.1 of Rhincodon typus. NCBI lineage: Eukaryota > Metazoa > Chordata > Chondrichthyes > Orectolobiformes > Rhincodontidae > Rhincodon > Rhincodon typus. The sequence continues at coordinate 59,606,576 of NC_063334.1, forward strand.
CTTGAATGAAAACAACCCTGCCTTATCCAACATTTCATCATATCTACAATTTTCAAATCCTAGCAACCTTCTTGTAAATTTCCTCTGTACTCTCTCTAGAACAATTATGTCCATTCTGTAATGCAGTGACCAGAACTGTACATAAAACTCCAGTTCTGGCCCAGCCAGTGTCTTATGTAGTTAGGGCATTACATTTTTGCTTTTGCGTTCTATAACTCGCGCAAGTAAAGCAAAGCCATCACATGCCTTTTGTACTGTTACCTGTCGGTCCTAACATCTTTGGAACACGTACACTCCAAGGTCTCTTCCTCTAGCCCTCTGCACCCTCCCATTTATTGTGCATTCCTTCGCTGTTTACCCTTCTTTAAAGCATTTCTCCACTCATTCAATCAAACTATTGATATCTTTTCGCAGTCATCAGCCATCCTCTTTGTCAATTTTTGGCTGTCCACAAATTTCCTTAGCAATAGTTACAAGGGACAGTGGGCATGAAGTGGAGATCAAAAATTGTAGTGATTTTAGAAAGGGGCTGGGAAGCAGAAGGATAAGCCAAACTTAGACAGGATAAAACTTACTCTAGATGGATTGAATCTACACCTGAGGTTAGAGAAGATGGAGCAGAAATATATTCACTTGTAAAAAGTCAGTAGGAAAGAGGAAAGTTCAAGAGGACGTGTGGACAGCTAGTGAGGAGTTTTTTAAAAAAAAAAAAATGAAAGATGGACTAAGTTGAGGGTACCAGGCAGGACAGAAATTATAGGCCCAATGCTGTTCCTGGCCTGAGGCACAGTTCTACCCTTACTACTGGGACCTTGATAACTTACTTCTCTCACAGGCTCTGCAGACAACTATTTGCAAAAAGTGTATTATTGAGGTTATAGGATGTTAACTGAAATTCAGTTGATCAATAATACTTTCACCTTGTAGGTTGAAGCATCACTCCTGAGACTTGTGCACAAAAACCTAGGCTTACAATCCAATGCAGCATTGATAGGAGTGCTGTAGAGTTACACGTCGTCTTTAAAATAAGGGATTAAAGCATGGCTCTCCCAGATGGGTGTATAAAAATCCATCTATTGTTCTCAAGAGTGCAGGAGTCATTGCCGGTGAAATTACTAAAACCATTCTCATTAAAATATTGTGCTATTTGGGAGACAGCACATATAATCAATGCTACATTTCTTACATTACAATAGTGCTTACACTTCTTAAGTATATCATTAAGTACATCTGAAGTATGGCTGTAAAATGCTTTGGAAGGTTCTATGATTGGGAAAAAAATTCTATACCGATGTTGCTAAAATAATTATTTTATCAAACAAAGCACAAGCTCAAAGAGGCCATCTAAGTTGTGGTCTTCTTCCACTTCCTTATGTTCCTACTCCTCAGCTTCTCACCAGATAGGTGCTGGGAAGAGTTGCTCTCTCATGTTATACAATTTAGAGGATACTACCGAAAAATTTGAGACCTGCTCACCTGAGTAGCGTAAAGTTCTTTCAGTGTAGTCCAGACAGAAGCAATGCTCGAGGACACCCATGATATTCTCTATAATATTCCATGTGGTAATACGCTGTCATTTTATACCTACTGCACACAAATGCATAGGTCCCAGACTACGTTATGAGTTGTGCTATAAGTGGATAACCCTCATCACCCAAAAGTCAGCAGTAACCTCTTATTGTGGTTCAAATACAAGTGGTTACAGGATGAAAGGATTCGTCGACTTTATACATGATCTAAATTGTGGTAAGATAACTGTTATTTAAAAACGTTTGTGGATAAGGTTTCAGCAGGAAACCATTCTTTCCTTCCTCCCTCTTCCAGCATCTTGTCTTGTTCTGCATGACTTTTCAATTTTCAGTCATGCTTAATACTAGGTAATCCTTGTATTGAAACAAGTTGCTTCTGAATAAGTTTGTAAATAAAATATATTTCAGCATTAAATTTTTGATAAGTACAGGACAGGAGTGTTCCAAAAAAATGCATACAATTGCATCAGCAAACAGAATAAATATTAAAGCAATGCACCTGGAAAAAACTTGTAGCACAAAGCAGGATTACTTCAAGTAATTTAATGTTGAGAGTTAATTGTGTTAAGTCAAGATTGGGAGTAGAAATGGTTTTGGAAAATTATGGCACTGTCATTAATTAATGTGTAGCACTGTTTTGATGTCATAATCTGCATGCTATTCATGCTGCCAGATATCAGAAGGTGCTCATAAGCACAAATCCTTTTCCCAACTGACCCCGACTAAGTTTTTCCTCCGAAATCCGTATGAGCAACTTGGAGGCTTGGTGTTACAGTCCAATTTTATTTCCCATGGCCTGCTGTTTCCGAGCTGCAAACAGAATTTAAAGAGAAGACATTGGCTCCACTGCTGTTTGGAAATTCAGAGGGATATCTGCCTCAGCCAACCTGAAGGCCACAGCCCAACTTTCCTTGATAATCAGTTGCCCGAGATCATGGCTTCCAACTCATTGAGGCAGTTTGGCCTGTCGCCAAGAACTGTCAGCCAAGCAATGGACAGCAGTTCTTCACTCCCAGTTAGGCTACTGATGGGACTTCAGCAGTTTCTTGTGATGACACGTGCCATTCCCCATGGCGGTGCCAGTCTAATTGCAAAGTGACTTACAAGTAGTCATTAAGTGGTCACTTAGGGGCCTCAATTAACTTGAGGGCGGGCAGGTGGGCCACCCAACACCTCACTCACTAGTAATAATGAAGATAAGCTAGAAGCTTAAAACATAAGGCACAGATTTCAAAAGGTAAGGCCATGCATGATCAACCCATTGGATTTTTTGAAGAACTTACAGAAAGGGTAGCAAAGGGAAAATGTGGTAAACAAATTATACTTAGGTTTCTAAAAGATCTATACGCGTGCTCACCGCTCCTTCAACTGCTTTCCTCATTTTCTGTTCAACATTATCATCAGGAGTGATTGACATCTGCAACACACAATGCTGCCCAACAGACCCAACATCAACACCAACTCCAGCCTACAAAATTGCCTTGATCCTTCGAAATTCGCCTATCAGCTCAACAGGCCCACGGCAGATGTGATTTCCGTGGTCCTACACTCAACCCTGGAACATCCTGGATAACAAGGATACCTAACTCTGACTCCTACTTATTGACCACAGCTCTGCCTTCAACATTATAATTCCAAACAAAGTCATCTCTGAACTCCAACACCCTAACTCTCCCTCTGTAACTAGATCCTTGACTTCCTCACCCATTGACTGAAATCAGTAAGAACAGGTGACAACACCTCCTCCATCATAATCCTCAAAACCAGTGCTCTGCAAGGCTATGTACTCAGCCTCTACTATACTCCTTATATACTCATGACTGTGTGGTTAAATTCTGTAGGTCACGTCTCAAACAACAAGACAGAATACAGGAGAGAGATTGAGTGCTTAGTGGGATGGTTTAAAGACAACAATGATCACTTCACAGCAAACTTTCATGTTCAATTTAACTGATTCGCCTCAGTTCTTTCCACTGAATTGTGATGTATTCTTAGATGAATATTCACAAAACTGAAAACTTAGTCTTTCTCAGCTTTTAATAACCTGCAGGTTTCTAACTAAATATTCTTGTCTGGAAGTTTCCCAAATTAAACATTCACACTGAGGTAAGTGCGTTTTCCTTGAACTGTTTTATAGTCCTTTCTAGGACAGAAAATGTACTTATTTCTGACCCTAGTCAGGTCTCTTCCAAAACCGCCAAAATGCTTTAATCTCTGGGTTTTTCTTGCACTAACCATTATGGTATTGCCTTAGGCAGACCTCCTGAACTAGGAGATGGTGGTCTTGGTCACTTGAGGGGCTTATTTCTCACTTCCTTAAGTCATCAAGAGATGATAAATAAAAAAAAGCACATAATGTTCCAAGTTCAACAGATCTTACATAGAACATACATCTGTTTACATACATGAAACACATGTACAAGCTTAGCAATACCTGATATTGCCTAAACTAACCTGCTTTCACCACGTCACACTGTTACAGAGTCATAGGAGTTGTACAGCATAGAAACAGACCCTTCGGTCTAACTCGTCTATGCCAATCAGATATCCTAAATTAATCATAGAATCCCTACAGTGTGGAAACAGGTCCTTCGGCCCAACAAGTCCACACCGATCCTCAGAGCATCCCACCCAAACCCATCCCCCTATAACCCACCTAACCTACATATCCCAGAACACTACAGGCAATTTCGCATGGCCAATCCACCTAACTTGCATATCTTTGGACTGTGGGAGGAAACCGGAGTGCCCGGAGGAAACCCATGCAGACACAGGAAGAATGTGCAAACTCCACACAGTCGCCAGAGGGTGGAATTGAACCCAGGTCCACTGTGCCACCGTGCCGTCCATTTGCCAGCATTTGGCCCATATTCCTTTAAACCCTTCTTATTCATGTACCCATCCAGATGCCTTCTAAATGTTGTAATTGTACCAGCCTCCACTACTTCCTCTGGCAGCATATTCCATGTAAGCACCACCGTCTGCATGTAAAAGTTGCTCCTTAGGTCCCTTTTACATCTTCACCCCTCATCTTAAACCTATGCCCTCTAGTTTTAGACTCCCCTACCCTGGGAAAAAGACCTTGGCTATTCACCCTATCCATGCCCCTCATGATTTTTTAAACCTCTAAGATCACCTCTCAACCCTCTGACGCCCTACCTACAACTCAAACCCTTCAATCCTGGCAACATCCTTGTAAATTTTTCTGAACCCTTTCAAGTTTCACAACATCTTTCCTAAAGCAGGGAGATCAGAATAGAACACTGAATTCCAAAAGTTGTCGAACCAATGTCCTGTACAGCCGCAATGTGACAACCCAATTAATCCTACAATCAATGCATTGACCAATAAAGGCAAGTGTACTAAATGCTTTCTTCACTACCCTGCCTACCTGTGACTCCACCTTCAAGGAACAATGAACCTGCAACCCACGGTCTGTTTGTTTGGCAACACTCCCCAGGCCCTTAACAAGTCTAAAAGTCTTGCCCCGATTTGCCTTACCAAAATTCAACAGTTCAAATTTATCAAAATTAAACTCCATCTGCCACTCCTTGGCCCATCCACCATCTGATCAAGGTCCCACTGTACTCTGAGATAACCTTCTTTGCTTTCATTACACCAATTTTGGTGTTATCTGCAAACTTACTATCTATACCTCCTATGTTCACCAGGAAATCATTTATATAAATGACAAAAATCAGTGGACCCAGCACCAATCCTTGCGGCACACTGCTGGTCACAAGCCTCCAGCCCGAAAAGCAAACCTTCATCACCTTCAAGCCAATTTTGTCTCCGAGTGGCTAGCTCTCCCTGGATTCCATGTGATCTAACTTTGCTAATTAGTCTACCATGCAGAACCTCGTCAAACGCCTTGCTGAAGTCCATACAGACTATGTCCATCACTCTACCTTCATCAATCTTCTTTACCACTTCTTCGAAAAACTCAACCAACTTAGTGAGACATGATTTTTCACGCACAAAGCAATGCTGATTATCCCTAATCAGTCCTTGCCTTTCTAAATACATGTGGAACCTGTCCTTCAGAATCCCCTCCATTAACTTAACTGCCAATGACATCAGGCTCACCAGTTTATAGTTCCCTGGCTTTTCCTTACCACCGTTCGTAAATAATAGCACCACATTAGCCAGTCTTCCCGCACCTCACCCGTGGCTATCGATGATTCAAATATCTCAGCAAGGGGCCCAGCAATCACTTCCCTTGCTTCCCAATACGTTCTAGGATACATCTAATCAGATTTTGGGAATTTATCTACCTTTATATGTTTTATGACGTCCAGTGCCGCTTCCACTGTAATATGGACACTTTTCAAGATATCATTATTTATTTCTCCAAGTTCTCTAGCTTCTGTGTCCTTCTCCACAGTATGTGGCATGTTCTGCTCTGACAGTATGCAGCTTTGAGGATCCTATGCAGGGCTTATTTGCATGGTCACACAGAGATGAGTGGAAAGAGGGAATGTGGCATGCTAAAGTTTCCTTGCAGATGTAGTATCTACCAGTCATTACAGAGGCATTCCACCACAAAGTCATTACAGAATACCACAAACGGCCGATGCTGCCAGGCCACGACTGGATCTTGTTTTCCAGCTTCAACATAAAAGAATGAGTGCTCCTTCATTATAAGGTGAACAGGTATCAGCAATCCTATGTTGGACTATCTCTTCTTATGTCAGCAACTAAATGGTCAACCAGTACAATTAATGCTCATCTGATCCCCTTTATTAACATTTCTCAGGGCCAACAATGCTAGTGCAACTATTTCTTACTCAGTAGGAACTCCCCCCAAGATCTACTTTTATACTGTGTCTGAAAAGTATTTGTCACACAAGGCCTGCCTCTGCCTAGATACTGCTTCCGAGGTTGATGAACTGCACTGTCACACATCCATCCCCGGAGCAAAGATTTGGCCATTTGTTTTTCCTGAAGCAGGTTCAGGGAGTTGGAAACTTTCCTGATTTTTGCACATCCACTCAGTGTGCAAATTTAGGCAAGAGACTCAGTTGCAGCAAATGGCATAGCTAGGACACTGCTTCTGTGAAGCAAAGCTGTCTCCCTTCAAAGTCTGAGATAAGAGTGGCTTGGTCAGCAAAGTGGGTCCATTAGACAAATCACTCAAATTGTTGTTAAACTGGAAGAAAATTTTGCCTTCTAGTTCATCAACTTGTTCAGCTCCACGAAAACATTCGCAGTGATTTACGTGTTCCAAATCTAATTGTACCACAACAGTAAGTACCAATATTACAGAAAATTGCTGCTCAGGGAATTGATTACCTTAGCAAAGATAGCATGTCAGCAAAATATGCGGTATCAGAGAAATAAACATAAATGCCGAAGACATGGCTCATGGAGCAGACATGCAATCAACTTTTATGACTATAGTAATGTGGTGGGGCAAAGCCTCTCTCAACTATGAAATTCAATGTCATAGTTTTGCTATTTAAATGCCAACTGCACATGCATCTTTCTCTGCCTCCAATGCCTCAAAAGTCAAAATTTGAAAAGTCTGATGTTACAAATTCTTTCATCAAAAAAAAAACTACCACCTACTTTGAATCAGAGATAGTAGGAACTGCAGATGCTGGAGAATCCGAGACAACAAGGTGCAGGGCTGGATGAACACAGCAGGCCAAGCAGCATCATAGGAGCAGAGAGGCTGACGTTTCGGGCCTAGACCCTTCATCAGAAAAGGGGGAGGGGAAGAGGGTTTTGAAATAAATAGGGAGAGAGTGGGAGGCGGATAGAAGAGGGATAGAGGAGAGGATAGGTGGAGAGGAAACAAACAGGTCGAAGAGGCGGGGATGGGGCCAGGAAAGGCGAGTGTAGGTAGGGAGTTAGGAAGGGGATAGGTCAGTCCAGGGAGGACGGACAGGTCAAGGGGGCGGGATGAGGTTGGTCGGTAGGAGATGGAGGTGCGGCTTGGGGTGGGAGGAGGGGATAGGTGGGAGGAAGAACAGGTTAGGGAGGCAGGGACGAGTTGGATTGGTTTTGGGATGCGGTGGGGGGAGGGGAGATTTTGAAACTTGTGAAATCCACATTGATACCATTGGGCTGCAGGGTTCCCAAGCGGAATATGAGTTGCTGTTCCTGCAACCTTCGGGTGGCATCGTTGTGGCACTGCAGGAGGCCCAGGATGGACATGTCGTCTGAGGAATGGGAGGGGGAGTTGAAATGGTTCGCGACTGGGAGGTGCAGTTGTTTGTTGCGAACCGAGCGTAAGTGTTCTGCAAAGCGGTCCCCGAGTCTCCGCTTGGTTTCCCCGATGTAGAGGAAGCCACACCGGGTACAGCGGATGCAGTATACCACATTGGCAGATGTGCAGGTGAACATCTGCTTGATGTGGAAAGTCTTCTTGGGGCCTGGGATGGGGGTGAGGGAGGAGGTATAGGGGCAGGTGTAGCACTTCCTGCGGTTGCAGGGAAAAGTGCCGGGTGTGGTGGAGCTGGAGGGGAGTGTGGAGCGGACAAGGGAGTCACGGAGAGAGTTGTCCCTCCGGAAAGCAGATAAAAGGTGGGGAGGGAAAGATGTCTTTGGTGGTGGGGTCGGATTGCAGATGGCGGAAGTGTCGGAGGATGATGCGTTGGATCCGGAGGTTGGTGGGGTGGTACGTGAGGACGAGGGGGATTCTTTTTTGGTTTTTATTGCGTGGACAGGGTGTGAGGGATGAGGTGCGGGAGATGTGGGAGACACGGTTGAGGGCGTTCTCGACCACCGAGGAGGGGAAGTTACGGTCCTTGAAAAACGAGGACAACTGAGATGTACGGGAGTGGAATGCCTCATCCTGGGAGCAGATGCGG
>NC_063334.1:59615319-59643193 GCF_021869965.1 Rhincodon typus
TATGATGCTGCTTGGCCTGCTGTGTTCATCCAGCCCTGCACCTTGTTACCACCTACTTTGGTAGAGTGCTTGAAAAACTGGTCTATAATGCTTAGGATTGGAGTTTGTATCATCACCTTGCCGAAAATAAGGTGATCTCCTCTACTCATTCATGGTCATGTGATACAACTAATACACCAGACCATGAGTATGGTCAGAAAAAAAAACTCTAAATGTGAGACGCACAATAATAGAACTAAACCAAAGTAATACAGTAACAAATATTGTTCTTTAATACTTTCTGATAAATAGAATATAAAACTTTGCTTAATATTTACATGCAGGGCATTAATTTAATGGATTGTCGGCCAAGGTTTGAAAGCAAATGAAATAAAATCAAGAACAACCAAATATGCTAGTAGAAAGATTTTGCAGAAACATTGTCAGATTTTAATACCAGAGAATTGAACAGAAATACAAGGTAGGAATTTAACACCATGAAGTCAAAAGCAAATGGGGAGAGAAAGAAGGTGAAAGCATCACAAAAATCTCTACACAATTACCTCTATTGTACTCAGCTCTCCTGCTGCATCTTGACATGAACAGTTCCAGCTAAGCGTTCTTGACACTGTCGGATCTTCCCAGGTATAATAGGTTGCTTTACCTGGCTCTAGTTGATGTCCCTTTCCAGTTGAACTGCTGGTAACAAATCATAGGACCATATTTCAGTTTTAATACAAATCCTAAATTGCACTTCAGTGTTCTAAGTTCTTGAAGATCATATTTACTATTGACCAAAAATATTATTTGATATTTTGAAACGTTGCCCATTAAGTGACAGCGCACATTTTAAAAGTAAAATTATTAGAAGATGAAATCTGGACTTTTATTCCAATTCAGTAAAACAAGAATAAATGGAATAACTAATTCTGCAAGCAAATTACTTGCCACTTGGAGGGGACCACTCATTTAACATCTGATAAGACACTTTACAGGGGCAATCTCCCTTCACACATTTACAGGCCTCAATTTTAATGTATGCTCCTCAATGCACAGAAGAGGATTAGGGTTGAAAATATATGAATTGGGCAACTCCAACCTGTGAAAACTTGAAGTTGACTGTTGTAGATATTAGCAAGGTTTCTGCAAATTACAGGGCCTAATTGTTTTTTCTTTATTCTATCACGGAATGAATGCATCGCTGGCCAGGCAGCATTTATTGCCCATTCCTAATTGCCCAGTGGGCAGTTAGGTGTCAACCACAATGCTGTGGGTCTGGAGTCACATGTATGTCAAGCCAAGGAAGGGTGACAGTTTCCTTCCCTAAAGGACATTAGTGAACCAGGTAGGTTTTTCTCGACAATCGACAAGGGATTTATGGTCATCATTAGATTCTTAATTCCAGATATTTATTGAATTCAAATTCCACCATCTGCCATGGTGGGATTCGAACATGGGTCCCCAGAACATTATCTGGGTCTCTGGATTAAAAGTCCAGTGATAATAACACTATGCCATCACCTCCCCAAGGGGGATAATAACATCCCAAGGTGATGAAAAATGTGAAAGAAATTCAAGCTGTGAGATTCTTGGTCAGCTGAAGAGGCTGACTCTCTCAAATACCCAAAGTCTTGTCTCTTTCAGCACTCTTATGGTTCAGGAGAGCTGCCCCAAGTTCAAGGAAACCTTCAACCTCCCCTAGTACTCCTGACTGCAGTCCTACATACTCCACACCTAAAACAACTGAAAATCTGACTCCCTGCTGAAATTTCCTCCCCCTTATGCCATCGCCCCTGAAATACTGACCAAAGATATCAAAACTCCTTCCCAAATTATGAGTGGAACTTCCTCCCACTTATATTGGGTCTAGTTAAATTGCTCCTAGGAGGGATGTGGGTTATATCACAAATTACACCTCTTCAAATCCTTGGCCTTCATTTTACTTATTTTTGCACACAGATGTCATTGTATATAAAAATCTAGAGATGTTGAAAGCTCCTCCAGCATTTCATATAGATTATCATCGTAAATTTGAAGGGCAAGTGCAGCTGATTAGCCAAACATAAAGGGCCTATGATAATTGTCTAGATCTCACTCAACTTTATGGGTAAATGAGTAGTGATGAAGAAGAACCTGAATGATCTAAAGTAGAGCTTCTAAATCGGAAAAACAACAAACAAAACAAGAGGGTATCTAGCCAAAATGAAATGAAACCAAACGGACTGGAGACATGGTAAAAGAATAACGGGCTTTCTTTGAGGTGGTGTTTCATGTTCAGTTAGATATATTCCAACAAGTAAGGAGGCAGAGGAGCCAAAGCCAGAGCTCTCCTGAATGAAGAGGAAGACACAGAATAAGAAACAGAAAAAAAGACAGTATCTGACACACATCCAGTGAATTCTTCAAATGAAAATCAGGCCAAATACAATGGGCTGAGTAGGGAAGTGAAAAGGAAAGCAAGACTGGCTAAGAAAGAACAGAATGGCAGTCAACATAAAAAGAGAACCCAAAAATCTTTTACCAGCAAGTCAACAAGAAGCGTATAGAAACAGATGACTCTACGAGGAATGAAGAAGGCGCTTTACTCTGACCAATGCAAAGCAAGGTTGAAATACTTGATGTGTTCTTTTTACTGGTGTTTACTGACAAACTCAATGCTGACAAAATATTGCTAGAAGCAATGTAATGGATGGGAAGACAATTGATAGACGGGATGCACGGGAAAGGCTGGTTATGCTTAGAATGGATTAGCCACCTGCTCCAGATAGATTGCATCACTAGTTGCTAAGGAAAGTATGCTGGAGATAGCAAAGAGTCTACCAAAACTCTTCAAACTTCCTTAGATAGGGCGGAGATGCCAAATGATTGCAAAGTGGCAAACATGGCATCCTATGTCAGAGAGAATTTGAGGACATTCATAGCAAATACAGGTTGGTTGTTTAACCTTATTGGTGGTCAAGGCTTTAATAAAATAATGTCAAATTTTATGGTTAGGTTTCACTTAACTAAGGAGGGACAACATTGATTTATAAAAATCAGAAAGTGTTTGTCTGATCGAATTTTGAGCTCTTTAAAGAAGTAACTGAGAAGGTTGTTGAAGGGAATGCAATGGATGTTATTTATTTGGATGTTTAACATGTGTTTTTAAGAAGTACCACATAATTAACTGGTTCGTAAATACAGGCTCATGGAATAAGAGGTCAGTGTCAGCATGGATAAGAATTAGCTGGAGAATAAAAAGCAGAGAGTTGTGGCTGTTTATCCTACTGAAGGATGGTGACAGTAGCGCCCCCCAGATGTCAGTGACAGGATTACTACATTGTTAATTTACATAAATGGCATTACATTGGAATACACAAGCATAAACTTTCCAAATTTGATAGTAACAACAAACTTGAAAATGCAGCAAACAGTAAGGATGATATAATTTGACGGCAGCAGGATAGAGACGAGCAGAATGGGCAGCTAAGTGGCAGGTGGAATTTAATACAGTTATATTTGAGAAGATACATTTTGGCAAAAGGGACAAGGAGAGGCAATATATACTTCATGGCACAATTCTAAACAATTGCTGGAACAGAGGTTACTCAGATTCATATACACAGATTATTAAAGGCGGCAGGTCATTTTGAGACTATAGGGAACCATGTGTATTGGATCTTGGGCTGCCCAAATAAAGGGATTCAGTACAAAAAGATTAAGGCTATCGTGAACCTCAAAGTTCACTTGAAATCTACATCCAGATCTGAAGCCTATACTTTGGAATGGATGCAAGGGTCCTTGAGAGTATTCAGATTAAATTCATGAGAGTACTGCCTGGGATTTAAAGTAGAAAAATTTCCATCAACCTGAAGATGTACAGTCCACCACTTTGAAACAAGTGGCTGTAGAAACAACAGACACATGATGGTCATATTGGAAAGTGGCAAATTTCTTATGGTATGATGTGGAACTTAACCAACTTCTTTAACCTAACCTAGTGGCTTCTTATCTCCTTCAAGCAGAAGTGATTTAGGGAAGATCTGAAAGAGGTACACACAAATATGCCGATAAGGCTGACAAAGAAAATCTCTTCTCACAGCTCATTAGTTGGGGTTACAAATTTAAAGTGTCGTGCAAAAATACAGGAGGATGTGTGGAAGATCTCTTATGCAGTCAGTGGTAATAATTTCAAATTTGATGCGAACAGGGAAATGGATGTGGAGACCATTATGACCTTAGGACAAAGAATGCAGTGGGAGGGGTAATGAGCTAGGCGTCATGAAATTAGCTTGATTATGCTTTTCAGCACCAGCACTGCTTTATTCACTGCCATAACGACATTATAACTTGAATCTTAAGTATTTTTAAAATGCAGTCACTTTAAAGCATCAATGGATTGCCATTGTGATAAATTTGTGTATTCTGACATATGAGTTGGTCCATTGACAGAGGTCACTTTTAATAATTGTCAAAGATGCAAATAATGCTTAATAACCTTGAAATACATTGTAGTATGCAAATATAGCAAAACATTAGAACACATATCTATTGGCAAAGATTGCTACCATCAGTAAATTACAGTCTATGGATTACATGCTTATCTGACTTTTAAAAATCACATCCTATGAATGGATGTAGATAGCCTATTGCTAAAATGTATTCCAGGGAGTTTTTTTTTTGTTGATTAAAGCATATGTTCGCTGTTGTCTGATCTGGGAACTGGAAATAAGCCCAGTTCACTCCTATGCTTATAGAATTCTTAAATAAAATGATCAATAAAGTTTAATGGAAGCAGCTCAAAAAATTCTTGTGATACACGTAAAGTACCTCTGATGATATTCAATCCTGCTTGCATTTGTGTCATTAATAATGAGGAATGGAGCAGCCCCTTCATGATAGTCCTTAAAAGTCACCACCAACGAATGTTCTGCCAAGTGTACTTCTACTATGATGCCTCCAAACTGTAACATGTAAAGGAAGTTTCAATCAGGACGAGAATCATGTTGTAGTTTATTTTAAATTCATTGAAATTCACAATATGCAATTGAAAACCAAGTTTCTGCTGTCTAGACACACTATATTTTGAAATAGAGTATCAAATCCTTTAGATCAAAGGGTCAGCAGTTGATTAAAAATGAGAATGATCTTAACATTTCTACTGCAGCAGAAGTAATAAATTCACAGTGGGAAACCATCAGAAGGAACCAATGGCTTAGACATAGTCCATCTAGCATCTGCTTTTCAAATGCTGCACAAACCCCCAACACTCCAATATGACATGCAGGACAGAAATACAATTTCCATCTAAAATTACAGCAGTCACTATAATGATTTAGAGCAGACAAATTATGTCCTTTAATTACACCTGAAGCCATTCTTGAGCACTTTGCGTGAGCAACTATACCTAGTTGAGGTTTCATTGGTTTGTCCTGAAGTCCATCAGAACTGAACTCAAGAAAACCATCTCTAGGGGTTACAAAACCAAACAGAAATTGCTGGAAAAATCCAGCAGGGCTGGCAGCATCTGTGGACAGGAATCAGAGTTAACATTTTGGGTCCAGTGACACTTCTTCAGAACGTCATCAGCTCTGATTTTCAGCATTCACAGTTCTTTTGTCCTTTTCCCCTCAATTCTCGAGGTTGCTCATCAATAAAGTGAGTAGATCAATTTCTGGTCCTACAACTGATCTCTTCATAATCTCAAGCCTCATCTCTACATCCCAAATCACCTAACACTGGCTGGCTCTACTAATGCCCCATTAGCCCCTTTGCAGTGCTCCTACCTTCTCATGCCAATCCCTGATCTGGAATTTCTCTGTCAATATCCAAACCTGTGCATGTTCATCTTTCGATTCCTGACTCAGGGTGCCTCTCTTGATTCCAACACATACATCTATTATGTGAGGGCCATTGCAGCCAAATTTGGAATTTCCTCAACTATTGGGTCCTTCAAGTTTTGAACACTGGAATGAGACCGGAGACTCAATATTTGAAGGGCATCACACCTCAAATTTCAGATATAAAAGTAGACGTGTTGGAGAAACTCAGCTGGCCTGGCAGCATCCGTAGTGAGAAAAATAGAGTTAACATTTCACTGCCAGTATGATTTCTTCTGAAGATCAGATCCCATGTGGAGTACGAGTTCAGTTTTGAGGACTGCATAGGATATCGGATAGGGTGCACCTTAGATTCACCAAAATGATACTGGTACATAATACTAGGTAGGTTCTATAAATTCAGCTTGGATATCTTTGAATTTAAAATCTGATGAAAGTAGATAGGTGATCTACTTTCAAAATGACAGAGAAAATCTGGAAATATTCACAGAAAGGTAAATATCTAGAGAGAGAAACAGTTAACATCCACAATCACTGACTTTGCATCACAATTGGTACAAGTTACAAATGTAACAAGTTATGCACAAGGAATGAATTGGAAAAGGAAAAATGAAGACCTATGACATGGTGGTAGCCCAAAGAAATTGAATTAAAGAAGAGTAATTCTTACAAGACCCAAAGGAATGGTAATGGAGCAATACAAGAAGCAAGGAAACATAAAATGTGCTTTAATTAGGTGTACTGATGAGTGCAAGCAAAAATAAAAGATAAAATGAAACAAGCAAAGAAAAGGATCGTGAATCAACGGGTACATGTTTAAACAGTTTTGCAAAAAGCAGCAAATAGGATGAGAAAAAAATCTCAGTGCAAATAGCCTGGGTTCGGAATGCATTGCTCGGAAGTACACAGACAGGTCCAATTGAGGCATTTAAAAAGGGCATTGGATGATTACTGAAGTGTAAACAACGTGCAGGATTATAGGGACAAAACTTGGGTTTGGCACTATGCCCAGGTAGCTAGTGCAAACATGAAGGATTAAATAGCCTTCTTCTGCACCACACAATTCAATGATTCTGTGAAAAGGAAACAATGGGACAAAATGATCGGAAATTGCTAAAATCAATGTTCAGTCTGGAAAACTGTAGAGTTTCAGATTTTAGCAAGGATTTGCAGCTTGGATCATGGGGGAGGTTGCTGACTTGCTCATCAAGCTGGCTTGTTTTTGTTCAGATGTTTTGTCACCATGCTAGGTAACATCATCAGTGACGCCTCCAATGAAGTAATGTTGTTCTATTCCACTTGGAATTTATATTTCCGGTCCGTTATGGTGAGTAGTGTCATTTCCGGGTTTGCCTGTATGGGTTTGTATATGGGGTCCAATACTATATGTTTGTTGATTGCATTATGGGTTGAGAATCAGGTCTCTAGGAATTCCCATGCATGTCTATATTGGGCTTGGGCTACTAAGGTTACACTGTCCCACTTAAACTGATGACTTTCATTCTCAGAGTGTACCGATCTTAAGCAAAGTTCGTCGTGTCGTTTTGCTGCTAACCAATGTTCGTGTATTCTGATGACTAGTTTCCTTCTGGTTTGTCCAATGTAATGATTTGTGGCAGTTGTTACATGGTTTTTTGTAAACCACGTTGGTTCTGCACGTGACAAAATGTCTGAACGAAAACAAGCCAGCTTGGGGAGCAAGTCAACAACCTCACATAGACTGTAGAGTCCCTAATTGAAAATAAGATTTGTATTTCATGCTGACACTGCACTTCACAGAAACCGTGCAGTAGGCCAAGGACAGAAACATCAATATGAAATCAAATAACAAACCAATATGATTATGGAACTGACTGAAGGTATTCTGCAAAGCAGTCACATTTGGCCTTTCCCAGTGTAGAGGAAACCACATTGTAAACACGGAATATAATTTATTAATTTGAAAAAGCATTTGTTTGAAAATTTGCATAATCAGAACAGATGTAATCAAGAAGGATGAACTGAGACAATGTAATGATCTCCTTACAGGATGTAGGGTGAGAAAATGTGAAGTAACTTTGGGAGTCAGTAGGCGAGTAAAGAAAGTACATTGTCTCCATCACATCATTTCCAAAAGGTGCCAAGTTCCACATCAACAGTTACTTCTGTCAATTCAGTATATTGCATTTACTATTAACGAATGTGGAATTCTCTAGGGCAGGGAGATCAAATGCAGCTTGGATGACTGATTCATGGAAAACCTGCAAGCATGACTCCAAGCTTCCAGTTGCCTGTTAATTTAAACTCCACCTTGCTCTCACACTGATATCTCTGTCCTTGGCCTACTGCAATGTTCAAATGAAGTTTATCACAACTGAGACGAACAGCATCTCTTCACTTGATTAGGCAGTTAACAAACTTCTAGACTAAATGCTAGTTCAATAATTTCAGACTGTAAACCGTATTTCCCCATTTTGTTTCATATTCTTTTCATATTTCATTTTTTTCTTTTAATTTTGGTTTCAGGCAGCATCATAGCTGACCTAGGAAATTTTTTTTGTTTCTTTTCCAATATAGAGACACAAAAGCAATTGGCTCCACTGTTTAATAAGATCATGGTCAATCTGATTGTGGCTTGAAACTCTCATTCCTGTCTAGTCCCACTAACTTTTGACTCCCTTATTAGTCAAGAATTTACCTATCTCTGCCTGAAAAGTATTCAGTGACCCTATCTCTATTGCTCTCTGTCAGAGAGAGTTCCAAACATTCATGACTCTCAGAGAGAAAACACAATCTTCCTCGTTTCAATCTTAAATGGGCATTCGCTTATTTTTAAAGTATATCCCCTAGTTCTAGATTCTCACACAAGAAGAACACGTCCTTTTCACATGCACCCTGTCTGGACTTCTCCAGTTCTTACATTTCAATTTAATCTCCTTTTACTCCTCTAAACTCTAGAAGATACAAGTCAAGCTTATCCAACCATTCTCCAAGCCAACCTGTCCAATCTAGGTATTCATCTCAAAACTTTCTCTGAACTGCTTCCAACACATTTACATCCTTAAATAAAAGGAAAACAATACTGTACCAACACTGAAGTAGTCTCACCAATATCCTACACAATTGAGGTGTAACACGCCAACTTTTTTGTTCAATTTCACTCACAACAAACAATAACACACTATTAGCTTGCCTAAATACTTGCAATATCTGCATATTAACTTTCTGCGACCCATGCATGAGGGCACCCAGGTCTGTGTGCACTTCACAGCTCTGCAATCTCTCATCATTTAGGTAACATGCTTCTTTTTTATTCTTCCAGTTAAACTGGATAATTCCACAAATTTTTCCACAATATACTCCAACCACTGGATCTTTGCCTAAGCACTCAAAGGGGCCATAATTATTTCTAATACATACTAAATGACACAGATGATGGGAGTGAATGTATTACCAACAAGCTTACGGATGACACAAATTGGTGGGAACCCAAATAATGAAGATGACACAAGGAGTCCACAGAGGAATACTAACGGGTTTAGTGATTTGATGGCCAAATTACCTAATTCTGCTCCTATGTCTTATGGTCTTACTTATTGTATCTATACTCTTTTATGACTCCTAATGTTCTCTTCACAATTTACTTTCGTACCTACCTTGGTGTCATCACTCAATTTGACAGCCAAAAATTCAGTCCTTTCATCCAAATCATTTATATAAAATTGTAAAAAGTTGGGACCCCAGAATTGCTCTGTGATGCATCACTTGTTATGTCTTACAACATTGAAAACACTCACTTATTTCTTCTTCTCCGTCTCCAGTATCCAAGGGCCCAAACGCACCTTCCAGGTGAAGCAACACTTCATCTGCACTTCCCAGAATCTAGTCTACTGCATTCGCTGCTCACAATGTGGTCTCCTCCACAGTGGGGAAACGAAGCGTAGACTTGGTGACCGCTTTGCACAACATCTACGTTCTGCTCACAAAAAAGACCCTGAACTACCTGTTGCCTGCCACTTCAACGCAGCATCCTGCTCCCTGGCCAACATCTCAGTCTTTGGCTTGCTGCAGTGTTCCAGCGAAGCCCAATGCAAGCTGGAGGAACAACACCTCATTTTCCACTTGGGGACCCTCCTGCCTTCTGGACTCAATGCTGAGTTCAATAATTTTAGGGCCTAAACTCTCCCATGTCCCAGCCCCCTACCCCACACACCAGGTCTTGTTACCACATAGCCTGCCATTACACACCTCCTGTTGTTGGTCACTAACAGTCCCCAATAACAACTATTCACCCTCCCAACATGATTGTTAGCAACTCCTTTGTCTGTCCAACTGTCTCTCTCTCTCTTTGGGCTCTATCTTATTGTTTACTCCCTACCCGACCCACCTCCCTATTTTCTGCACATAAACAACATTTTCCCAACCACTATCAGTTCTGAGGAAGGGTCACCAGACCCGAAACGTTAACTCTGTTTTTTCCTTCACAGATGCTGCCAGACCTGCTGAGCTTTTCCAGTAACTTTGTTTTTGTCACTTATTTCTTTTGTTTCCTGTTAGCGAGTTAATCTTTATCTATGCCAATATGTTACCTACCATACAATTAGCTTTTATTTTCCACACTAAAGTTTGACATGGCACCATTTCAAATACCTTCTGATAATCTAAATTAATCTTCTGATAATCTAAAGGGGAGATGATGGCCTACTGGTATTATCGCTGGACTGTTAATCCAGAGACCCGGGCTCGAATCCCGCCACTGCAGATGGTGGAATTTGAATTCAATAAAAATCTGGAAGTAACAGTCTAACAATGGCAATCCATTGTCGATTGTTGGAAAAACCCATCTGGTTCACTAATATCCTTAAGGGAAGGAAACTGCCATCCTTACCTGGTCTGGCTTACATGTGACTCCAGACCCACAGCAAGGTGGTTGACTCTTAACTGCCCTCTGGGCAATTAGGGATGGGTAATAAATGCTGCCTGATCAGCCACGCCCTCATCCCGTGAATGAATAAAGAAAAAAAAACAAAGCGTCACAGGATGCCCCGTAACCAATTTATCAGAATTCTTTGAGGAAGAAACAGTGCTGTAGATAAACATGGATTTCCCTTTCACAAAATCAAGTTGATTGATTATCTTGAGTTTGTTCAAGTGCCCTGCCGTACTAATTTTAATAAAAGCTTCCGACAACAGATGCTGTTAACTGGCTTCCTGTTCCTTAAGATTTATCTTCCTGTTTTTTTATAAAGGAGTTACATTTACTATTTGCCAATCTAATGGAACCTTAGCAAAAAATATGGAGTTATGCAAAGTTAAAAATTAAAGCCTCAACTATCTGACGAGCCACTTCTGTTAAGACCCAAGGACGTCCAATTCTCGTACACTTTCCACATGCTGGCTGCGTGTGTGAGAGAGTGAGAGCAAGAGCAGAGTGGACAAGCAGACCCAACAGCTCCCAGTCTCCGGAGATCTTGTTCAATCGCTTGTGCAGTGGCCGCTATAAAATTATTATTTATATTCTGCCCAATCTTTTTGGCCCACCATTTATCTTATCTGCTTTTTCTTACAGTTTGATACGGTCTTAACTTCCTTCGTTAACCACAAATGTGCCATTCTCTCAAAATATTTGTTGCCCTATCACCACCCCCATGACACCTGTAAGAATAATTCTCCTGTCATTACATCCTCCACCCAATAAAAGGCCTTGCTTTGTTTTTGTCCTTTCTATCCTTTGATGAAAAACCATTATTACCTCTAACCTTACCCAGTTCTGATGAATTCAACAAAAATGTTAACTGGAAGGGTCACTAAGACTCGAAATGTTAACACTGTCCACTGATGCTGCTAGACTGCTGGGTTTCTCCTGCACAGTTTTTATTGTTAAAAATGTTAACTATTTCTCCATTCACAACCGATGCCTAACTTGCTAACTATTTCCAACATTGACAATATTCAGTTTTTAAATTTTGCGTAAAAATGACAAAGTGATTTGCTGGCACAAAAATAGAAAAACTATTTCTTCCAGTGGATTAATTGAAAAGTAGAGGACTACATCTTATAATTAGGGCTAGTGACTCAGGAGTGAAATCAGAAGCGACTTTTCACAAACAACAAATGGAAACTTGGATGCTCTATGAAAATACTGACTGCATCAGATCAATCAAAATCTTTGATACTTGACCAACAGATGTTTACTGGGCCACACTATAAAGGGTTGAGAGGCAGGTATAATTCAGTAACTAAGTGATTCTTGTTTCCACATTCCAACAAGGAAGAAAAGCTAAGGAAACTGACAGCAGAATAGAAAGTGAGTGTTGTGCAACAAAAATTGGCAAAAGGTAGGAAATTCAAGATGATAAGGGAAAGCGAAGGTCAAGTTCATGTGAAGAAGATAATTAATTAATTAATGACCAGGAGGAAGGACAAAATAACTGGATGTCTTTTAGGATTGTAATGGAATGGTGTGGATGATGAAAAATGAATGCATGCACAGCAGTAGTTGAAGCTCTACAACAAGATGGAGAGAATGGGTGAAAGCATGATACGATTATGGATGACTATAGCATGAATCCTTCACATGGTTTTCACTGCTTCCTCTCCATCTGACCTCTAACTATGCAAATGGAGGGAACAGAATAATAAAAGCAGCAAAAGAAAACTTCAAACAAAATCACACATGCTATCAGAAAAAACAAGAGGGGACAAACGAAAGAGGACAAACAGACACTCATCAACAATACACCAAAGAAACCGTTAAAAACCAGATGCATCCTGCAATTGACGGAGTGATCCATAGAAATTCAACCTAAATGTTAGTCAGCGGTTCAAGAAAGAAAACTTAATTACTTGGACCTTTTTAAAATGAATAACATACATGCAGCCAGCTAGACACTTTGGTGCTCTTGTACAATCACGTTTCTTATCTCGTAACATTTCTAAAACATTCATACCTTATTGTCCAGACGCAGTAAAAGGCAATTTTCTTGTTTGTTGAAGTAAACTTTTTGTGGCCCTGCACTGCATCCTTCAATTCGAACTGCTAATCTCTCAGAATCTCTGGCAGGCCAGAATGGGCTGCACTGGTTAAAACAGATCAAACTATTCCATAAATAAATAAAAAATCTATGACACATTTAATGGTAAAATACAAACTTAAATTATGCATTTCATCTAGACTGATAACAATGGGACTTCCTTCTATTGGATAATTTGACTAATCTTGCAGGCTACTCAATGGCGAAGAAATAAAACTGTAAACAATTCAAGCCGCTCAAATTCTATTTGTAGACAAAGTGAAAACTGTAAAGTAAGCAGATGTAAAGAAAGTTCAAGATTTCTGCCTAACAGAAAAATCACAGGTTTGAATGAACAGATGTGTTAAGGTTAGTCTAACAAATAATTTCAGAGCAACCTCTTATTTCACAAGGCTGTGGAAATCACCAAGATTAGGTAAGAACATTTACTGCGAAGTCCAGTTTTGAGTACGTCAAAAGAAAATGAAGAAACTCCTTTATTCCATCTTAGTTAAGCCACGCAGCTGAATCCACCACAATTACGATCTGCACTTCTTTTTAAAACGACTAAAGCTGTTTAAGGCCTAATGTAAATGATAGAAACATGCAATATTAGGGTTCAGAGATGGTAGTGTAATGGTATTGTCAATGGACTAGGTGAATGGACTAGGACAATGTCCTGGGAATATAGGTTCAAAATCCCACCAAGTTCATAGAATCCCAGAATCCCTACAGTGTGGAAGCAGGCCATTCAGCCATCAAGTCCACTGACCCTTCGAAGAGCACCCACCCAGACCTATCCCTACCCCAACCCCCACCCCCACCCCATCACTGTAACCCTGCATTTCCCATGGCTAATCCACCTAGCCTGCACATCCCTGAACACTTCAGGCAAATTAGCATGGCCAATGCACATCTTTGAACTGTGGGAGGAAACCCAAGCAAACACAGGAAGAGTGCGCAAACTCCACATTGACAGGCAATCAAACCTGGGTTCCTGTCTCTGTGAGGCAGCAATGCTAACCACCGAACCACCATGCCACTCCAAAATGGGGCAACTTGCGATGGTCAGGAATCAAGTCCAGGTCAACTGCTTTGAAGGCCACTATGCTTACCACTATATCACCATTACATATCACTGCAAGTTGGCTGGTGGAACTGAAATTCAATTAATAGAATCTGGAATATAAAGCCAGTATCATTAATGATGACCGTGTCAGCTATCACCGATTGTTGTAAAATACATCTAGTTCACTAATGTGCTTTAAGGGAAGTACTCTATTAAACTTACTTGGTCTGGAGTACACGTGACTTCAGATGCACAGCAATATGGTTGACTTTTAAATCCCCTCTGAAATCTGCCTAAGGGCAATTAGGACTGGACCTTACCAGCAGCAGTCTCCTCCAATGAAAGAGCAAAATGGGGGGAAAAAAAGGGCATTGCATCCCACGTCTATTGTTTGTCTCCCAAGTTATCTAGATTACTCATTTTCTCAGTTCCTACATCTTGCAATATTCAGCTTTTCAAATTAACTATACATTTCTTTTAAATATTCACTAAATTGATTAGAAGGATGTTCAATTACCTGATTAGAATCAATGCTCAACCATTTTGATTCACATTCTTCAACAACTTCAATCTTGTGTTTCGTTTGATTGATTAGCATGTGAAATGGTGTAAAGGTAACAATTCTTGTGAGATTAAAGCTGCTGTTGTCTATTTTCACACCAACCTAGAGGAAAATCATTTAATTACACTTTAATTTGTTCATGATTATACAGGAAAAACATTAAACTTAAACTAGTTAAATTGATTACTAACAAGTTTGCATCCTTACACGAATTTCAGTTGTGTTTCAATTTTCCATCTGTGAAGGCTCACAGAATTCTCTTTGGTAAATGGCAAAAGTTATAAACCACCAAAATCCTTTGACATCTATTTCAAACTGACAAAAGGCTCTAGTGCAGTTACAAATTATCAAAGTATTGGGCATAATGTCCCAAATCCTCATGCTTATACAGACAATGATTCTTATGCTGCCAGCCCTTGGTGCACACCTCTTCCTTGTATAGGTCACATGCAACTCCTGACATAGCTAAGTTTTTTTTCAAGCACTGCAGCTATGTTATTTTGTGATTTTGTAATGAATTCCACATGAGCAAACAGCATGCTCATTTTCTGTGGGTTCCCTCTCCCCTCAGACTTCTATATCAGCAGATTCTCCAGATTATTTTTAGCACTAAATGGGTGTGGTATTTTCAAAAACAAATCAAGAATAAAAAGAGATGACAGACAATGGAACAAGTTAGCTGTCAATTGGTGAACATAATGCCTCCAGTAACAAAGCAGCATATCCAAATAATTTTCCAAATTTGCATGCATTGCATTCATTTTGTGATAGAAGGCGTACAATCTATAGATATTATCATCAACCATTTTAGAATTTATATTTTGAACTAAGGCACATGGGCTTTTGGTCAGTGTGTATTAAGAGGTAAAGATTAACTTGTTAGTCTTTCTAGAGCCAGCCATTATGCTAAATTAGTTGTGTCAGACAGCAGCTGATAGGAGGCCCAATTTGTGTCACCCCACTCCCTCATTTGGAATTAATGGATTTTCTCTCAGAGCACTGGCATGGAAACAAGAGCACAGAAGGCCTCCTTTTCTGTGCTGTAACTATTCTATGATTCTGTTCATTACTTTAATATACTAAAACCATATGTGGGTGAAATATAATTTAAAAACACCTACCTGATACTCCTTTTTTGGTCCTTTGCATTTTACAGAGCCGTAACTGCCCACTGTGTCCAGAGAAAATGAATCTGACAACTGGCTGTCAGTTATCCTAAGCTGAACCTATATTTTTCAAATAATATGAAAGCAACATACTTTTACAGTATTCAGGTCAATGTAGCTCAATATTTTGTTGAAATTATTTATGTTCAGTTCTACAATGTTCTTCTACATTACAATTTGGTAATTTCACTCAAAAGGTACATCATATTACACTTTATAAATGCAACTAATGCAACCATAAGAAAAAAAACCTTGGTACTAATTAATTTCATGTTTCATAAAATAATCGAACTCCGAGAAATCTTGCTATTTTTGTGTCAGTTGACCAACCCAAATCAAATCCAAACGAATGAAGAAAATTTATATGAAGCACACTGCAAAGTTTTGATTTTTAAATGACAAAGATCAAAACAGCAAGTTTTTGTTCCCAGATTGGCATAAAGACAGTGTTCCCAGGCCACAGTCCAAGGCCATCTTCAGCTCTCAGTCTACTGCTTTAAATCAAAACTGATACAAGAATAATATTAAAATAATTAAACATCAGTGAGGGTTCTAACAACAGGAGTACTATCAAATCCCGTTTTCACTTCTAGCACTGATATAAATGTAAAGCTTAGCACTTAATTGGAGAGAAATAAAAATTTCATACATAAAAATGTCTTAGAATCCTTCCCTAGTTCTTATATTTCTGTCTCAGTTTGCTGCTTAATGGCTTACTGGAAAGAGGAAATGCATGCATGGCTGCTTCACTTGGTAAAACTTATTATTAACTGAATAAAAGTATAATTCTCCTGTACAATTAAATATTATATAATTGAAATAATTTTAGATTATAAGAAAGCCTTGTGCCCAAACCCATGCACTTTTTTAGGTTGAAATTCCTCCTAATGGCATCCTTTGAATAATGTTGTAATATTATTTTAATACTTGAAAACAAATGAGCAGTATACAATAGTAAAATATAACAAGAAAGACAAACAATTTACCTTATTCTTTTCAAAAAAGCATTTGGATCCAAAAGAAAAAAGCAGTGGCTTTTTGTAGTCCAAAGGATGCTTACGATGAACATCATCAGCTTTGTATTGAAGCATTCGCCCAGTTTTATTTATCATCCAATAGGGACTATACAACGATAACAACACATGTCCAACATTGTATGTTGCAAGGACTGCAATGTCTATTTCAGTTTCTTCACCATCAATATATGATTTAAATTTGATTAATTCAATATCTGTCTGATTGCTTTTGATCGAGTATTCTCCTGCCCAATTATGTTCCAAATAGTCAATAATAGTCAGTGTCAGTTTGGATTGGTCCAGTACAGCATCATGAAGCTGTGCAGAATGTCCTTCATCTAGAGTCAACCTCCGACTCTTATTTTCCTGCAAAAAGAATTATTTTTAAACATAAAACTATGATTACTGTACTTATTTTTCAACACGTTCTTTATTTGTGCATTTATTTATGTTCTAACAAACAACGGAAGAAATCACCATGTAGCCTTATTACTGCAAGGAGGAATTCTCAAACTTTTGGAATGATGCTACAACCCCATTGTTGAGTATACTAAGTATTTGTTTGATAGCTATACTCAATAAATAAATAAAATTGCTGTATGTGAACACAATTAAACATTTGAAAAAGACAAGTTCTTGGACAAATGGAAAATTATTTCATCAGGAGAGGTCATGTTTTACTGCTAAGAAGTGTTTTGCATAAATGGTGATACAAGACAGATTATGGCCGAAAATCATTTTGCTTTCCTATATTTTTACAATTTCAATTGCATTTTTCCCGCCTTTTCTTCCATTCCACTCCACTCCTTTAAAAAAAAACTTTGCTGCACAACTGTGAAATGAAGTAGGCAGTTTTACCAAACACGCAAAAATAGTTCAACGTATTAACTTATGAAGCTAAGAAGTAATATTATAAATATGGTGAATAACAAAACCCATTGTATAACTCAAGTGGTGTGTCATGTCATGAGAAAAATAAACTGACGGTTATGCACTTCATAAGCCAGAATGATTAGCAGATTTTAGAACTCTTAATACCTGAGATGTTAGTTTTCTTTCAATATTCTGAAGTAAGCCTTTTCTAAAATAAAAATTAAAAAAGAATCTATGTAGAATGAGTAACATTTTAAATCCTAAGTTGCTGAATGTCATTCATGCCAGAACCTCATTTAACTTACAGAATTACAGAACAAATGCTAAGAAATTAAGATTAGTGACCTTTAGTATAAGGCACTTCATTCTTTAAATATATTTTAGTATAAATATATTTTAATATATTCCAAAAATGAAAACATCATTAAGATGGAAGAACATTGATTTTTTTTGCCCATACAAATGAAGCATCTCTCAGTCCTGTACAGTGGTCGGTGCCCTGACCAGCCTTACATTAAACATATGGGTGGCTAACAGCCATCATTGACACATCCTTGTCCTCTCTCTTGCACCTCCCCAACCCTTGCAAAGAGCCACATCTTCACTATCAATGACTTTCTGCCAATCGTTGCCTTGCCTCTCACTATCTCAACCCTTACTCTGTCTTCTGATCCCTTACGCATTTCCCCTTTAAGAATGTTTGCAACATAGAGTACTTTTCAGATGCAAACTGTTCTGAAGTTAAATATACTATTTAAAATTCAAGTTAGCTCATTTGCTGGTTAGTGCAAATCTCAAATCAGACAGTGTAAATTTGTGTGTCTTGTGCCCAGGCTCTTTAAAATTACACACCTCAACAATGAAATTAAAAGAGTTGATTGAGAAGAGACACAGCCTCTGACATTACTATTGGGATCCAAATACCGCTTTGTAAGATTTTATAAGACAGAATTATATGGGTTGCATGGTTGTAAAATTACTTAATATTAAACGGGGAGACAGGAACTGATTACCTATAGAGGGACATGAACACCACTAAACGCAGCAAGGATGGCCACTCAACCTTGCTTTTACTACTGTGTCAAGTTATTAGCTTTCAGACATTTATTTGTCTAAACAAACCGAGCAAAGACGGGTGTTTTAGTTTGGTACCGTTGCCAACACTGAACAACATATTGCAAGCACTCAGATTTTGAGTGTTTCACTTTGAGTCAAAGTGCTGTAGTAAGCAAAGAAACTTTATTGTGATAAATGGTGATCAGTAGATACATAAGAAAGAAATTTATGGAGTCAGTTAATTCAGTTGAATGATTTGCAATGCAGTGATGCCAATGACATGGGTTAAATTTTCATAACGGATGAGGTTACCATGAAGGTTCCACCTTCTTGACCTCAGGCCTCACCTGAGGCGTGGCGACCCTCAGGTTAAATTCACCATCCATTGTCTTTCTTTAATGAGAGAGTGGCCTTATGGTTCTGAGGCTACAGTGACAACTACAACTGAAGGATTTTTAATTCAACACCAAGAAAAGTGTTGTAGTTGTTCGTTTTCACTGACAGCAATTCTTTTTACTTGATTGATTGATTAACACTGAAAAGTTCCTAAAAGAAACATTTGCTCAATACTGTAGTTCTATTCTGAAACTGAGTGCTATGGGAAAACAAAAAGTCTTTTGTTGAGAACATTAACTACCCATACTATTAATAAGGAATACTTAAAGCAAGCTGAAAAAACACAGCCGAAAATATTGTTAGAAAATAGCAGAGTTGGAGTGTTAAAACTCTTACCACCAATAGTGTCTCAGGGTCCCTGCTTCTGATGATAGCACCTTATTGCACATGGAGAAAGAAATACCGAGAAAAACAAATTTAATCCTAACACAGTTAACATACAAAATGCACAGGCAAACTTACCTCTGTTAAGGAAACACTGACTGCACAAGGCAAAAGGTTTTGAAGTATTGCACTAGGCCACAAATGGAGAACGTAAGCATTATTATTTTCATCACGATTGTCAGATGCCAGCATGTCATGCATTGCAACTATATTGATCATTAGGGTATGCTGGTCATCATCACTAGAAAGCTGGCACTTGCGATGAAATAGTATTTCAGTACTTGTGCTAACATGACCAAATGTGATAGCTTCACAGGGAGCATACATTTTCTTGTCTTCCACTATCAGCTGCAAACGAAGATCTGATCTGCAAGAACATGCACAAAATAAACAAACAATGTGTTAAAACAAGATACAGGTAGTTCGCCTATAATATAATTGTTGCGCTCGTGTGACCTCGTGTTATCCAAAATCGCAATGGAAAATCGCTTTATAGGGAAGTCACTAAACCTGTACAGCAGAATGTTCCCATTATACAGTATCCGCTATTCATCAATCATGTTAACGAAATACACATTATAGAGGAAC
The DNA here is from genome assembly GCF_021869965.1 of Rhincodon typus. NCBI lineage: Eukaryota > Metazoa > Chordata > Chondrichthyes > Orectolobiformes > Rhincodontidae > Rhincodon > Rhincodon typus. Next base: position 59,635,220 of record NC_063334.1, read on the forward strand.
TACCTGTATTTAAATTGTCACTAGGTATAAAATAAAACGCAAACTAAAATTTTGCAGCATGTAAAAACAGATGCAAAATGAATAATGTCACATGCTTTCTTGCCGCCTCAAAACTAACAAGATGAATCAAGAATTTGAATTTCATAGTACCTTTAATAAAGAAAACTATCCCAAGACACTTCATAGAAAAAAAAGAAAGAAAAAATGGCATCAAGACAAAGAAAAGTTAAGAGGAGAAATCAAAGGATTAATCAAGGAAGTAGGTTTGAAGCTATGCCCTAAATTGGTGAGGGATGTGAAGATACAGATAAGCTCAAGGAAGAACTGCTAAGGAGACCAAATCTATAGCATCAAAAAGGGCTGCAAAGAGACATGTTGGTATACAAAAATCCAGTCATGTTGATAACAGAATTTTGTTGAAGGGGAGGCTCATAGCAGTGAAGACTGTTACTTTGAACTGATGGAGGAATTAAAGCACCAGGATCAACTTGTTAAATGGCATACATTTAAATACTAAGGACCAATGCAATTCAGTAAGGGAAAAAAAAGGTGCCAGTCAAGTGGAAATGCTGTTGGAATGGATACAAGTAGTAAAATTTTGAAGAAGTGAAATTTATGGAAGGTGGAGAATGGCAAGCCAGAGAAGTATTACAATAACGAAACTGGATATGGTCAGAAGTCGCACAACACGAGGTTATAGTCTAACAGGTTTATTTGAAATCACAAGCTTTCGGAGCCTCGCCCCCTTCATCAGGTGAAGTGAAGAAGGGCAAACAGGCACAGAATTTATAGGCAGTGAGATCAAAAGGCAAAGTGATCAAAAGATCACACAAATAGGGTGAGTGGAGTGTCGAATAACAAGTCTCTGCAGGTGATCAAAAGTGTCAGAGAGTGAGAGTAAAGTGTCAGCTGTCTTTTAATCCAAATAATTGAGGCAGAGAGACAATTACAAATAATTAAAAATATGGTGGCGCTTGAGACCAACCGAATGGCAGGATTAACATGATAATTATGAGTCGCATGCCGAGAGTCTAACCAAGGTAACAAGTAATCCAAAACTGTACAAACTAATTAAGGTAGAGAGATCATAAGTTATCAAGGTGATGGTGTTAAAACAGGACAGTAAGGAAGATTTTACAAATACAGAACAATATGATGGGGTTACACGTAGCACGACATGAACCCAAGATCATAGTTGAGGCTGTTTTTATGGGTACGGAACTTGGCCATCAGTTCCTGCTCGGCGATTCTGCATTGTTGTGCATCTCGAAGGCCACCTTGGAGGTCGCTTACCTGAAGATCAAAGGCTCAATGTCCTTGACAGTTGAAGCATTCCCCGACTGGGAGGGAACATTTGCCATACAGCAATGTTCATCCCAGTCCAACACCAGCACGTCCACATCAAATTGGATATGGCAAAAACATGAATAAGGATTTCAGTAACTGTTCGGGACAGTTAGGGGAACAGACTACATAATTAGGGAGGTGAACATAAGTACTCTTTTTCTTGAAGAAAATATATGACAGAAGCTTAGCAAGGATTTGAATATGATCTCAGCGGTGAAGCAATTTGAGGGGCAGGTGGGAGGATTTTTAAAGATGGAGTTGATGGAATGTAGAGGGTGGCTTTGCTTTTAAGTGTTTAGCAAACAGAAACTGATTTATCCAAAACTGCATTTCAGACTCGCACTCATACAATGTAGATGCAGGGAAAGGTTTGAAAAGCAATGGAAATGCATAATGATATCTTCAGCTACCCTTTGATGGAGATTTTAATCCAACAGAATGGGTAGCAGAGGGGAGGGTTAAATTCTTAATATGAAGCAAGGCCCAAGCCTGCCACAAATATATGTCTTCTGTCAGTTTAATCAATGTGTGGTGCAGGACTCCGGGGGTTAGAGGAGTAGCGTCTTCTAAAGGCAGAGAAATATATATCTTAAGACTGCATGCTTCAGATTTCAACAGCTGTTTTCCTTGAACTGCAGGACTTGGAAACTTAGTCACAAAAGGGAAAAATAAATGACTATATGCAGAGATTAAGTGTTTTAAATACAGCTACAAACTCTGCACTCCTGCTGAGTTTCTTCAGCAATTTCAGTTTTTGATCCAAATCAGTGCTCTGTTCCCACTTACTCCCGATACTCTACGATCCTTTCAGCCTTAGAACTATATCGAATTCCTTCTTGAAATCACAACTCTCTGGCCTCAACTGCTTTCCATGGCAGAGAATTCCATTTGTCACCACTCACTGGGTAAAGAAATTCCTCCTCATCTCAGTCAGAAATGCCTTATCCTTGTATCCTTAGACTGTGACCCCTGGTTGTACACTCCCCACTCATCAGGAATTACTTCCCTGTGTTTACGCTGTTTAGTCCTATTAGAATTTTACAAGTGTCTGTAAGATTCGATTCCCCAAACCCCCTACCCCACTGCCCCAAACCACTTCCTCTAAACTTTAGTGAATATAGTCCTAATTGATTAAGTCTCTCTTCGTAAGGCAGTGCTGCCATTCCTAGAATCAGAATGGCAAACCTTTGTTACATTCCTTCTGCAACCCGAGCTTCCTTCCTTAGATACTCAAAGGAAACCAAAGCTGCATGCAATACTTACTCCAGGTGTGGTCTCACCAAGACCCTGCACAACTGCAGCAAGTCATCTCTGCTCCTGTACTCAAATCCTCTCCTATATAGGCCAACAAACCATTTGCCTTCTTCACTGCCGCTACATCCGCATGCTTACTTTCAGCAATGGGTATGCTAGGACACCCAGGTCTCACTGCACCTGCCCCTTTCCTAATACATTTACCAGATGATAATCTGTCTTTCTGATTTTGGTACCAAAGTGGCTAACCTCTCATTTATCCACATTATCTTTCACCTCCATCATTTATCCACTCAATCAAAGTTGCAGCATGCTGCTATGCAGAGGGACCTGGGTGTCCTTGTGCATAAATCACAGAAGGTAGGTCTGCAGGTACAACAAGTAATTAGGAAGGCAAATGGAATTTTGTCCTTCATTGCTAAAGGGATTGAAATTAAAAGCAGAGAGGTTATGTTGCAGCTGTACAAGGTGCTGGTGAGGCCACGCCTGGAGTACTGTGTACAGTTTTGGTCTCCTTCCTTGAGAAAGGATGTACTGGCACTGGAGGGGGTGCAAAGGAGGTTCACTAGGTTGATTCCGGAGTTGAGGGCGTTGGTTTATGAGGAGAGACTGAGTAGATTGGGATTATATTCATTGGAATTCAGAAGATTGAGGGGGGATCTTATAGAAACATATAAAATTATGAAGGGAATAGATAAGATAGAAGTAGAGAAGATGTTTCCACTGGCAGGTAAAGCTAGGACAAGAGGGCATAGCCTCAAGATTAGAGGGAGCAAATTTTGGACTGAACTGAAGGAATTTCTTCACCCAGAGGGTTGTTAATCTGTGGAATTCCTTGCCCAGTGAAGTAGTTGACGCTACTTCAGTAAATGCTTTTAAAAAAAGGTAGATTTTTTTTGAACAATAAAGGAATTAAGGGATACGGTGAGAACGCGGGTAAGTGGATCCGAGTTCGCGAAAGGATCAGCCATGATCTTATTGAATGGTGGAGCAGGCTCGAAGGGCCAGACGGCCTGCTCCTGCTCCTAGTTCTTATGTTCTTATTCATAAGTCAAAAGCTGACATGCAGCTACAGCAAGCAATTAAGAAAGGAAGTGTTACGTTGGTCTTTATTAGAAGCAGACTGGAATACAAGTGGAAATAGAGCTGAAAATATACAGAACCTTTGTCACCCTGCATATGGAGGACTGTGCACAGTTTTAATCTCCTTAACCAAGGAAGCATACAGTTGTCTCAGGAGTGCAATAATGGTTCACCAGACTGATTCCTGAGAAAGCAGGACTGTCCTACCAAGAGAAACTGAGGAGACCGAGCTTGTTTTGAAGAAGAATGAGAGTGTATTTCACTGAAGCTAATAGAATCCCCACTGCATGGAAACAGGCCATTCAAACCAACAAGTCCACACCAACCCACCAAGGCCCAAACCCCTACCCTATTCTTGTAACACTGCATTTTCCATGGGTAACGCACGCAACACATTTCCGAATACCGTGCATAATTTAGCATGGACAATGCACCTAATTGGTACATCTTTGGACTGTGGGAGGAAACCTGAGCACCCAGCAGAAACTCGGGCAGACACGGGGAGAACGCGCAAACTCCACACAGTCAACCGAGGCTGGAATCGAACTCAGGTCCCTGGCACTGTGTAGGAAACAGTCCTAACTACTGAGCCATCGTGCCGCCCCACAACGTGATTATTATAGAGCTCAACAGGACAGATGCAGGAAGGATGGATGCCTTGGTAGTTGGTGTATGTGTGGGTGTTTGTCAAAACAGGGGACACGGAATAAAGGGTAGGCCATTTAGGACTGAGTGCATTTCTTCAGTCAGAGGATAGCAAATCTTATTCCCTACCCAACAGTGCAATGGATGCTCAGTCAGTCAGTCACAGAGTACATACAAGCTAGAGATCAATAGATTTCTATACTAACAAATACTACAGCTCAGGTTGGAAACAGGCATTGAGGTAGATGATCAGTCTTGATCTAGTTGAGACTAGAGTAGGCTCAAGGGGTGAATGGCCTTCTTCTGATCCCATGTTAGATCTCTGATACTCAATTTTTGGATGTACGTACATTTCTGGTCGTTATCCTTCAACTTTCATCGAATAGTATTCAGAATTCCCCCAACAAACTACACAATCACAACTTGTGCCTGCTTTAGTTTTTTTAGCCCTGGTCACTGAATGATAAAAGCACAAATCTACACTGCATTATATTATCAAGAGGGTAAAGTATATAGAAACACTTGAGGGGGGAAAAGTTATCGTGCTGAAAACCTGAAAAATTGGCTCAACACAAGGTAATATTTGGATTTTCAGTCTCACCTCCATAATCTACCTGTGAACGTCAATCAGCTGTCCTAATACTGCTAGTTGGTAGTGGGCTTAGGAAATTCAAGAGCCTCCAACAGTCCAGCTGCTCCGCATTCAACAGAAATTAATGTTACCTATGTTAGCTTTGTTCCTCCGAGCACAACTTTTGGGCTACTGTTGACATGGTGCATTGAGAGGTTAAATAAATATTCTCTCAAGTGCCTCTCCCACTAGCATAGTGTACTGAGAAAAGCTATCTGGACAACCTTCTCATAGGCTAATAACCTATTCACATAAGTTGAAGGGAGGTCCAAACCAAAATTTCATGTGATGCACGTCTGTTATGTTAGACATACAATGCCCTACATCATGGCAACTCAAGTCCACTTTTTTCAAAATTGACACCCTTTTCCTAGGCATATCTTGCTACTCCAGGATACTACGAGAACTCCTCTATTATCCTAGGATCTTTACTGAACATCAAAGTAGATAGGAATTTGATTTAAGATTTAATTTTAATAGTAGTTCTAAGAGCACAGCATTCCCTTGGTATTTCAATCAGTTGTTAACCAGATTGTGTTTTCTGATATCTGGAAGAGTGTACAAACGACTGTTAGCTCAGATAAGAGTGACATATCACAGGAACAAGGTCAACTAGATGCAAACTAAAAATCTGTTTTTCCACAAACGTAGGTTCTTTATCTAGTTGAGACTCCTTGTGGTCTTAGTTTCCCATTCTCTTACACCCCAACACTGTTTGTATTTTCCCCAATCACAGTTCAGTCTACAACGCCAACATTTTTTTCAAGCATCTCATCAGCAAACTTCTTTCTCCTTAAAACACCCAGCATTCACTTTCACCATTTTTATATTCCTTCTTGACACATCTTGAACTATTTCCAATACTATTTGTCTTCATCCAGCGATTACAGGCTTGTAAAACATTGCTTAAGTTCTGTATTTACGAACAATGATAAAAGACGACACAAGGTTGAAGATTTTTGTTTTGTACTCATCAGGAGTAACATACTTGCATCATTGATTTCTCCACGCTGATGACCTAACCAATCAACATTGTTTTCTTATACTGTATAAATTTGTTTTTTTTTTTTTTTAAAAAGTTTGTTACATGCATCTTAGTCTGGATGAGTGGAAGGTAAAAAACTGACTTCATGACTCCTTTTAGCAATTATTATAGACATCTTGAATTTTTATAGTATTTTCTGCTTTTATTCCAAATTTCCAGCATTTGCAGCAATCGGCTTTTCCATAAACAAAATGTCACAATTGTAAAGCGATTGCAAGAACACAGTGACCTTGATATGGCAGGACAAGTGAAGAGGGGATATGAGCTCCTTGACTTTATAAATGGAGGTATAACGTAAGGAGTATGTGTCTTTAAAAATTGTGGACTGCAAGAAGAAAGAGCTATTTTTGAAAATTGGGAGTTACCAGGTTAGCTGCATAATTTCATAGCAAGAAATTTGATATCTACTGTGAACTCGGTTTCTTTATGGATTCCTGCAATGTGCAGATGACCGAGAGCTGAGGTGCTGTTTCCAAGTGAAACTGATTGGTTTTCAGCTAATTGAGCTGATTGGAACTGGAGAGAGAGAGAGAGAGCGTGAGAGTGTGAGAGAGTGCGTGAGAGCGCGCGAGACTGAGGTGTACTGTTGTTCTCCCAGCAGAAGCTGCAGTAAAAGTCTCAAGTCAGAGTTTAAGACAACCGGTTATCTTTCCTGCAGCAGTTTGTGAATTTGAATTGATAAACTGGAGAATTTTTCCCAATTGTTCTGTACTTACAAACCAGTGGCACCTCTAGAAAAAAAAACTAAAAACCAAGGGCCTGATTAACCGAAATTGGATCATCTTGACATCGCAATAAGGAAGCAAAGACTACTGAACTGATTTTCTAGTTTTTCTCCATCTTCACCAATAATATATTTTCCCTATTTGTTTGTCTGTGCATTGTATGTTTGGGTTTGTTTGTGTAGGGGAGAAAGTCAAGTGACTTGTTGTATTGTGCATACCTTAAAAAACAAACTTTAACATTTAGCATGACTCTGGAAACAGCAGGGCACTATTTACAGCAAACTAACCAGGGCGTTGTAACTGAGTATAGAACCAAGGAAGTTGGTTTTATTGGGATTTTTTAATGCACTATGGAAAGCATAATATCTGGATAACTTGCAGCGTAGATTGGCAACTGTTCTTCCCAAGACCGCAAGAAACTAGAGAGTTGTGAACACAGCTGCCTCCCATCCATTGACTTCATCTAAACTTCCTGCTGCTTCTGGAAAGCAACCAACATAATCATAGACTCCTCGCAACCTGGTTATACTCACTTCTACTCTTTTCCATCAGGGAGAAGATATAAAAGTTTGCGCACACATACAAACAGATTCAAGAACAGCTTCTTCCCCACTGTTATCAGACTTTTTAACATTAATATTGATCTCTCTCTGCACCTTCTTGGCAGTGTAACATTGTATCCTGTACTCTGTTTCCTGATGTACTTATACAGTACGATCTGCCTGTAAAGCATGTAAGACAACACTTTGCACTGTACCTTGGTACATGTTACAATAATAGATCAAATCAAAGTTACACTAAATCTTTATAAAAATTGGTTAGGCTGCATTTGGGTACTATGGCTAATTCTGTGTATCAGTTCAGGAAAGACCTTGGAGAGGATACATAAGAGGTTTATTAGAATGGGACATGGAATTAAATATTTTGATTATTTGAAGGGACTGGAGAAACTTTGGTAGTTCTCCTTATAGCAGAACAAACAGACATTTGATAAAAGATGTCAAAAATCATGAATTGTTTTCATTTGAGAATGAGAAACAAATTCCAGTGCCAGCAAGGTAAGTAACCAGAGAACACAGATTTCAATGTATTGGCAAAAGAAACAGATGCTACATGATGTGAAAGAAGCATGCAGAGAAGGCTTTAGAAACATAGAAATTAACTACAAGAGTAGCCAATCAGCCGTTTTAGTCTGCTTTGCAATTCAGTATGATCATGATTGATCATCCAATTCAGTGCCCCAT
>NC_063334.1:59643693-59659659 GCF_021869965.1 Rhincodon typus
TCACAAGCCATTATTATCACAGTGGCCATCTACCAGCACAGTCCCAAGAGGTTATCATATGTATGATGGAGGGCTATAAATTTGAATACTCACTTTTATAAATGATTAAGTATCTGCATATAATTTTTTTCTTCATTCCTATGCAATATGGATATTGTTGCCCATACCATAGTCGCCTTGAACTGAGTAGTTTAGTCACCCATTTCGGAAAACAGTCGAGTGTCAGCCACATTAGAGTCTGTAGTTGTTTGTGAACCAGACTGGATAAGAGTAGCAGATTTCTTTCCCTAAAGGATACCAGTGAACCAAATGTATTTTTACAATAACTGATGTCATAGATCTCAGTCACTAAGACAGGCCGTGTATTTTTGACTCCTGAATTGAATTTAAATTTCACCAACAGCTGTGGTGGGATTTGAACCCATGTCCCCAAAGCATTAGACTGTGCCTCTGGATTGCCAGTCTAGCGACATTATTGTTATACCACTGTGTAATTTTGACAATCTCAAAGTTCACAAGACCATTCCCTAGGGGGCCTTAGGATTAATCTGATAAAGTTTCCTAGTTCTCCAGATAACTCTGGCAACTTCACACTTTTCAGATGGTCTAAAGTCCACAAGTTGTGTTTTGAGCACTGATAGAGATCTTTTGAAGGCAGCTGCACTTATCCATCTGTGGCGGTCTCCATAAATCCTTTTCAATTCCTGTGAAAATGATAGGTACTAGAATTGAGGGCAGGACTTCAAGTTGGGGCTGTGGGACTATTTTTGGAAAGATCCTCTGGCTTAGCCATTGCTTTAAAAATTCAGGCCACAATCCCACAAAAATGTCCACTGAAGACCTTACAGATTTCTGGTTTTAAGCATAGTATACACAAACGTGAATTTACACAATACGTGTGAACATGAAAAATTAGGAGTAAGGCTGTTCATTTGGCCCCTCCAACCTGTTCATGCATCTTGATAATAGCATGACCTCAAATTTACTTTATTGACTACCATCGGTAGTCTCCAAGTCCCTTGTTAGTCAAGAATCTATTCAGCTCTGCCTTTAAAGTTATGCAGTAACCCTACCAACAATGCTCTGTAGGGAAGAGAATTCCACGGACATTGAATCCTCTTGTTTGTAGAGAAGGTGGTCTACCCCTTGCTTATATTACTCCTATGAGCAGACAGAGGTCGTGGTCCATATTGATGCTAATGACATGGGCAGGAAAGAGAGGTAAGGTCCTGCAAAGGGAATTTAGAGAGTTAGATAGAAAGTTGAACATCAGGACCTCGAAGCTTGTAATCTCGATTACTCCCTGCCATATGCTCCTGAGGCCTGAATTAGGAAGATAATACAGTTGAATACATGGCTACATAGTTGCTATAGGAGGGAGGCCTTCAGATATCTGGATCATTTGGATCTCTTGCATGGCTGGAAGGACAGGCTGCACCTAAACTTGAGGGGCATCAATATCTTTGCAGGGAGGTTTGTTAGTGCCACTCAGGAGGGTTTAAACTCGTGGTGTGGGGCATGGGAACAGAACAGTGGGTTACTATGTGGACTGATTGCAGAGAAGGTGGAGGTTACGTAAGTTTGAGCTGGCAGGGCCACGTTAATGAACACTGTGGGACTGGTGATCTGAAGTGCATTTATTTCAATTCAAGGAGTATCGTGGGTAAGGCAAATGAGTTTATAGCCTGGATTCGTACATGGAGCTATGATGTGGCAGCCATTATAGAAAATGGGTTGAGAAAAGGGCAAGGTTAGCAGCTTAGCATTCTAGGGTTTTGATGTTTTAGGTGTGATAGAGAGGGATGTAAAAGGGATGGGGAGTTGTTACAGATTAAGGAGAATGTCACAGCAGTACTAAGAGGACATCTTGGATGGCTCATCCAGTGAGGCCATATGTGTAGAACTCAGAAAATAAAGGTGTAATCATAATTATTGGGTCATACTATAGGTGTTCCAATAACCAACAGGAGATAGAGGAATATCCACGTACACAGATCATGGAAAGATTTAAAAATAACCGGTTTGTAGTAGTGGGTGATTTTAATTTCCCCGATATTTACTGGGACTCCCTTAGTGCCAGGGGCTTAAATGGGGCAGAATTTCTTCGGTGGATCCAGGAGAAATTCATGAAACAATATGTAGGTACTCCAACTAGGGAAGGCGCCATAGTTGATTTTGTAATGGGGAATAAGCCTGGCCAGGGTTCACTGACAGAGCATTTTGGGAACAATGATCATAATTCCATAAGTTTTGAAATAGATATGGATAATGATAAGACTGGTTCTTGGGTAGAAATGCTAAATTGAGGGAAGGTTACTTATTAAAGTATTGGGCAGGAACTGGAGAAATTAGATTGGGGTGGCTGTTTGAGGGTAAATCCACATCTGACAATTGAGAGCCTTTTTAAAGGGCAGTTGCTCAAGAGTTGAGGTCCAGCGTGTTTCTATAGGAATGAAAGATGAGGAGGGCAAGATTTAGGAACCCTGGGTGACGAGATATTGTAAGTTGCTTCCTTTCTCGTTTTGACTAAAATGTAAGGTTCAGGAAACTGAAATCAGACAAGGCCCTTGAGGAATATAAAGGAAGCAAGAAAGAACTTAAACAAGGAATTACGAGGCTAAAAGGGGCCATGAAATGTCCTTGGCAAGCAGAATTAAGGAGACTCCAAAGCCATTTTAAGCATATTAGAAGCAAGAAAGTAGCTAGGGAATGGGTAGGTCCACTTGAGGACAAAGAAGAGAATTTATGCATGGTGTCAGAGGAAATGGATGATGTCCTTAATCAGTACTCCGCATTGGTATTTACCAAGGACAAGGACATGAATGATAGTAAGATTGGGGAGGAGTATGTTGATATTCCAAGGGCATGTTGATATTAAAAAGGGTGTGGTGTTGCCTGTCTTGAAAAACATTAAGGTAAGATAAATCTCCAGGGCCTGATGAGATTATCGCAGGATACTGAGAGAGGCAAGGGAGAAGATTGCTAGGGCCTTGACAAGATCTTGTAGCCTCTTTTTAGCCTCAGGTGAGGTCCCAGAACACTGGAGAAAAGTCAGTGTTGTTCCTTTAAGAAGAGCAACTGGGATGGTATAGGAAATTGTAGACCTTACATCAGTGATGGGGAAATTATTGGAGAAGATTATTAGGGACAGGATTCACTTGCATTTGGAAGAGAATGGACTTGTTAGGGATAATCAACATGGCTTTGTATGGAGAGGTCTTGTGTCACAAATTTGATTCAGTCCTTTGAAGGACTATATGGATTTTATTAAAGTATTTGATAAGGTCCCTCACAGTAGGCTGGTCCTGAAGATTAATTCATGTGGGAACAATGGTGAGTTGGCAAATTGGGTAGAAAATTGGCTGGGTCATAAAGGGCAAAGGGTAGTTAGAGGGGTCTTTTTCTGCCTGCAGGTCTGGGACCAGTGGTGTTTTGCAAGGATCAGTGCTGGGATCTGTTTGATATATATTTATAAAAGCTTTGGATGAAAATGGAGGCAGTCTGATTAGTAAGTTAGCAAATGATACAGAAATTGGAGGAGTTGTGGCTAATGAGAAAAACATCAAAGAAGACAACAGGATATAGATCAGTTGGAAAGTTGGGTGGAAAAATGGGAGATGAAGTTTAATTTGGACAAGCGAGGTAATGTATTTTGGGAAGTCAAATGCAAGAGGAAAGTATACAGCAAATGACAGGACCCTTAGGAGCACTGATATACAGTAGGGTCTTGGGGTGTGAGTCCATGGCTCTCTGAAAGTGTCAACATAAGTGGATAAGATAGTAAAGAATGTGAATAGCATGTTAGAACATAGAACATAGAACATTACAGCGCGGTACAGGCCCTTCGGCCCTCGATGTTGCGCCGACCTGTGAAACCAATCTGAAGCCCATCTAACCTAAACTATTCCATTATCATCCATATGTTTATCCAATGACCGTTTAAATGCCCTTAAAGTTGGTGAGTCTACTATTTTTGCAGGCAGGGCATTCCACGCCCTTGCTACTCTGAGTAAAGAACCTACCTCTGACATCTGTCCTATATCTATCACCCCTCAATTTAAAGCTATGTCCCCTCGTGCTAGCCATCACCATCCGAGGAAAAAGGCTCCCACTGTCCACCCTATCTAATCCTCTGATCATCTTGTATGTCTCTATTAAGTCACCTCTTAACCTTCTTCTCTCTAACGAAAACAGCCTCAACACCCTCAGCCTTTCCTCATAAGACCTTCCCTCCATACCAGGCAACATCCTGGTAAATCTCCTCTGCATCCTTTCCAATGCTTCCACATCCTTCCTATAATGCGGTGACCAGAACTGTACGCAATACTCCAAGTGCGGCCGCACCAGAGTTTTGTACAGCTGCAACATGACCTCATGGGTCCGAAACTCAATCCCTCTACCAATAAAACCTAGCATACTGTACGCCTTCTTAACAACGCTATCAACCTGGGTGGCAACTTTCAGTGATCTATGCACATGGACACCGAGATCTCTCTGCTCATCCACACTACCAAGAATCTTACCATTAGCCCAGTACTCTGTATTCCTGTTACTCCTTCCAAAGTGACTCACCTCACACTTTTCCACATTAAACTCCATTTGCCACGCCTCAGCCCAGCTCTGCAGCTTATCTATGTCCCTCTGTAACCTGCAACATCCTTCCGCACTATCCACAACTCCACCGACTTCGGTGTCATCCGCAAATTTACTAACCCATCCTTCTACGCCCTCATTCAGGTCATTTATAAAAATGACAAACAGCAGTGGCCCCAAAACAGATCCTTGAGGTACACCACTAGTAACTGAACTCCAGGATGAAAATTTCCCATCAACCACCACCCTCTGTCTTCTTACAGCTAGCCAATTTCTGATCCAAACCGCTAAATCACCCTCAATCCCATGCCTCCGTATTTTCTGCAATAGCCTACCATGGGGAACCTTATCAAACGCTTTACTGAAATCCATATACACCACATCAACCGCTTTACCCTCATCCACCTGTTTGGTCACCTTCTGAAAGAACTCAATAAGGTTTGTGAGGCACGACCTACCCTTCACAAAACCGTGTTGACTATCCCTAATCAAATTATTCCTTTCTAGATGATTATAAATCCTATCTCTTATAATCCTTTCCAACACTTTACCCACAACCGAAGTAAGGCTCACTGGTCTATAATTACCAGGGTTGTCTCTACTCCCCTTCTTGAACAAGGGGACAACATTTGCTAGTCTCCAGTCTTCTGGCACTATTCCTGTAGACAATGACGACATAAAGATCAAAGCCAAAGGCTCTGCAATCTCCTCTCTAGCTTCCCAGAGAATCCTAGGATAAATCCCATCCGGCCCAGGGGACTTATCTATTTTCACACCTTCCAGAATTGCTAACACCTCCTCCTTATGAACCTCAATCCCGTCTAGTCTAATAGACTGTATCTCAGTATTCTCCTCAACTACATTGTCTTTTTCCTGTGTGAATACTGACGAAAAATATTCATTTAGCACCTCTCCTATCTCTTCGGACTTCACGCACAACTTCCCACTACTGTCCTTGACCGGCCCTAATCTTACTCTAGTCATTCTTTTATTCCTGACATACCTATAGAAAGCTTTAGGGTTTTCCTTGATCCTACCTGCTAAAGACTTCTCATGTCCCCTCCTGGCTCTTCTTAGCTCTCTCTTTAGGTCCTTCCTGGCTAACTTGTAACTCTCAAGTGCCCTAACTGAGCCTTCACACCTCATCTCTACATGAGCCTCCTTCTTCCTCTTGACAAGAGATTCAACTTCTTTAGTAAACCACGGTTCCCTCGCTCGACCACTTCCTCCCTGCCTGACAAGTACATACTTCTCAAGGACACGCAGTAGCTGTTCCTTGAACAAGCTCCACATTTCAATTGTGCCCAGCCCCTGCAGTTTCCTTCTCCATCCGATGCATCCTAAATTTTGCCTCATCGCCTCATAATTGCCTTTCCCCCAGCTATAACTCTTGTCCTGCGGTATATACCGATCCCTTTCCATCGCTAAAGTAAACATAACCGAATTGTGGTCACTATCACCAAAGTGCTTACCTACCTCCAAATCTAACACCTGGCCTGGTTCATTACCCAGTACCAAATCCAATGTGGCCTCGCCTCTTGATGGCCTACCTACATACTGTGTCAGGAAACCCTCCTGCACACATTGGACAAAAACTGACCCATCTGAAGTACTCGAACTATAGCGTTTCCAGTCAATATTTGGAAAGTTAAAGTCCCCCATAACAACTACCCTGTTACTTTCGCTCCTATCCAGAATCATCTTTGCAATCTTTTCCTCTACATCTCTGGAACTTTTCGGAGGCCTATAGAAAACTCCCAACAGGGTGACCTCTCCTTTCCTGGTTCTAACCTCAGCCCATACTACCTCAGTAGACGAGTCCTCATCAAACGTCCTTTCTGCCACCGTAATACTGTCCTTGACTAACAATGCCACACCTCCCCCTCTTTTACCACCTTCCCTGATCTTACTGAAACATCTAAACCCCGGAACCTGCAACAACCATTCCTGTCCCTGCTCTATCCATGTCTCCGAAATGGCCACAACATCGAAGTCCCAGGTACCAACCCATGCTGCAAGTTCACCCACCTTATTCCAGATGCTCCTGGCATTGAAGTAGACACACTTCAAACCACCTTCCTGCCTGCCGGTACACTCCTGCGACCTTGAAACCTTATTTATGACCTCACTACTCTCAACCTCCTGTACACTGGAGCTACAATTCAGGTTCCCATCCCCCTGTTGAATTAGTTTAAACCCTCCCGAAGAGCATTAGCAAATTTCCCCCCCAGGATATTGGTACCCCTCTGGTTCAGGTGTAGACCATCCCGTTTGTAGAGATCCCACCTTACCCCAGAATGAGCCCCAATTATCCAGGTATCTGAATCCCTCCCTCCTGCACCATACCTGTAGCCACGTGTTCAACTGCTCTCTCTCCCTATTCCTCGCCTCGCTAGCACGTGGCACGGGTAACAAACCAGAGATAACAACTCCGTTTGTTCTAGCTCTAAGCTTCCACCCTAGCTCCTTGAATTTCTGCCTTACGTCCCCATCCCTTTTCCTATCTATGTCGTTGGTGCCTATGTGGACCACGACTTGGGGCTGCTCCCCCTCCCCCTTAAGGATCCCAAAAACACGATCCGAGACATCAAGGACCCTGGCACCTGGGAGGCAACACACCAGCCGCGAGTCTCTCTCGTTCCCGCAGAATCTCCTATCTGTTCCCCTAACTATGGAGTCCCCAATGACTAATGCTCTCCTCCTCTGCCCCCTTCCCTTCTGAGCAACAGGGACAGACTCTGTGTCAGAAACCTGTACCCCATGGCTTACCCCTGGTAAGTCATCCCCCCCTAACAGTATCCAAAATGGTATACTTGTTTTTGAGGGGAATGGCCACAGGGGATCCCTGCACTGTCTGCCTGTTCCCTTTCCGTCCCCTGACTGTAATCCATCTACTTTTTTTCCTGTACCTGAGGTGTGACTACTTCCCTGTAACTCCTCTCAATTACCCCCTCAGCCTCCCGAATGATCCGAAGTTCATCCAGCTCCAGCTCAAGTTCCCTAACACGGTTTCCGAGGAACTGGAGTTGCGTGCACTTCCCGCAGATGAAGTCAGTGGGGACACTAGTGGTGACCCTTACCTCCCACATTCTACAGGAGGAGCATACAACTGCCCTAACATCCATTCCCACTGTTCTGAATTCCCAGACAAACAAAAAAAAACTAGTAACCTTACCAAATCAGCGCTCAGAACCTTCTTTTTTGGTTAGAGGAGGAGGATGGGTGGGAGACACTACCTAGGTAGTGTGTCTGGTAAAGCAACCACCCAAATATATTACCTCACTTACTCACTCCAAAAATGGAGTCACGCGAGGTAAGACTTTTATAATCGAAAAGCTCACCTTCCCAGGCTGCCCTCGCGCTTCCTCCCGGACTCCCGTTCGCTTTCATCAGTCAGTGCATTGAGTATAAAAGTTGGCAAGTCATGTTGCAGCTGTATAAAACTTTACTTAGACTACAATTGGAATGTTGTGTGCAGTTAAGGTCACCACACCATAGGAAAGATGTGGAGGCTTTGGACAGGATGCAAAAGAGGTTTACCAGCATGTTTGAAACAAAAATGTAAAATACTGGCAAAATTCAGAGTGTTTGGCGGTTCCTTTGGGAAGAAAACAGTTAACATTTTGGGTCCAATGACTCTTCATTAGTTGCTAGGCTCAATGTTAATCTGCTTTCTTCCCAAAGATACTGCCAAATCTGCTGTGTTTCACCAACAACTTGTTATTTTAGATCTCCAATACCCACATTCTTTTTTCGTTTACCACGATGTTGCCTGGATTTGAGTATATTTGTTATAGGGAGAAATTCTTTATTAGAGTGACCTGATAGATGCATATAAAATTTAAAGGCATGGATAGTTAGAGTCCTTTTCCAAGGTAGAAATATCACCTACTTGGGAGCATCGGTTTCAGGTGACGGGGGGAAAGTTTAAAGGAGATGTACAAGGGAAGTTTTGTTTAGCACAGAGGGTGCTAGGTTCCTGGAATGTGCTGCCAACGGAGGTGTAGAAGTAGATATAACAACAATGTTTAAGAGGCATTTAGACAAACACAAGAACAGGCAGGTTATTAGAGGAAATACAGACCACGAACATGCAGGTGGGATTAGTTTAGAATGGCATTATAGTTGGCACAGACATTGTAGTCGAAGGGCCTGTTCCTTTGCTGTACTGTTCAATATGGTATGTTATACCACTCCATTACTACCTACTCCTCATGCTTGAAGGTTTTTAGTTCCTCAGTGCCCAGGTCAGTTTGCTCATCCCACCCTGCAAATCCACATTTTGCTCGTACAAGATGTCAAAGTTGTTGGAAATAACAAAAGTTCAGCCGCTTCCTCTTCTACCTTTTCATTCCCTTACTTGTCATGCAGACAGTCATGTGCTCCTGTTACTGGCAACTGATGGAAGTGGATGACTCCATCTTAAGGTGTGTGATTGCCTCCTGGAACCAAGTGTCCAGGTAACTTCCACCTATCTGATGCAGTGTGTGACTTCGGCCAGCAGTTCAGTGATCTGAAGCCGTTAAGCTGCAGACAATTAGTGTAGACATTTGCTGTGCGTCAGAGTGGTATCCTCATGCTCCTCCATTCTGCAATTATAATGCATTACCTGCAGTGCTAATGTGTTAATTTATTTATTTTTCTAAAGTACTTTATGATTAGTAAGCCCTAATACTTCCAAAAATCTTGATTCTTGTTTGTAAAACTTACTGACACTCTTGAGCTCAACACTGCCCAGGAGAAAGCATGTACTCAATTGGCACCCCATCCATGACCTTAAATATTCAGCCCCTCCATAATCAGTACATCAAGTGAACAGCATCTACCAACCACAGGATGTGCTGGCAATATGCCTTCCAGGTGGCTTCAGTAGCATGTTCTAAATCAGTGACATCTGATCCACAAGACAAGGGCTGGAGATGCATGGTAACGTCATTGCCTGCAATTTCCCTCCAATGCACTGTACATCTTGTCTTGGAAATATATCCACTGCATTCCGTGTCGCTGGTTCAAATGTTGCTGGAACTCCCATTCTAACAGCACGCTGGATGTACTTAACCCAAATAGACCGCAGTAGTTCAAGAAAGGGCTTTCTGCAATATTCTAAAGGGCAATTAGGGGTAGTGAATAAATGCTGACTTTATTAATAATATCTACATCTTTTGAAAAGAACAATTCCAAAACATTTGAGGAATCAAGAATAGAAGAAAGAGGCAAAATATTAACAGCTGACTTTTTTTTCCAATTAGGTGCATTACTACAATGAAATGCTTGCTGTTTGGGAACCGCTACTAGAACCATTAGAAATTGAAAACAGTGATGATTTTAGACCTTGGGAACTTGGAATCAAGGTTTGTGTTGATCATCATTCTTCTTAAATAAATGCTTTGAATTAGATATAATGACTAAAACTAAACATAAATCAAAACATGTTACCATGAAGTATACTACAAACAGAAGCTTCCTCCAGCTGCTTCTAAATTCAGTTTGAAGATGACATTTGCCATTGATGTGATGTTTTGTTTACTGCTTTGCATTGACAATGTTGATAGTTTGTGTTTAATATTAAATCAAGATTCATGGTAGATGTTACTGCATAACATTGATCAGTTCTCATACTTTGGGAGCCTTCTTTCAATGAAGACAGATACAGTGATGAAATGTATCATCTCCAGTGCCATTGCAATCTATGGCCATGCTTGATGACAAAGTCCTCAATTCTACTTCTAAGCACGTGATCTATTGGGTAACAGTTATCTGCCTTCCTGTATGCATCGGAAACGTGCACAATGTATGGCACCTATCTGGAATCATTACATGATCAGAGATGCCTCAGCAAAATCCTGAAAATCCAATGGCATAGATGCTTTGATTGTGATAACCTCCCTCAGATCAACATCCCTAGCATCAGGGCACTGGTTACAACCAATCAGTTGCATTAGGCAGAATACATTGCCTGCATACTTGATGTAAGTCTTTAAAAACAAGCTGTCTATTCTGAGCTTTGTTGTATGGATTTGTGCAAAATGGGAGCACAAGTAGATCTGATGACCAGTCCTGATGAAGAGTCACCAGACTCGAAACGTTAAATATGTTTCCTTTCCATAGATGCTGCCAGACCTGCCAATTTTCTTCAACGATTTCGGTTTTTGTTTCAGATCTCCAGCGTCCACAGATCATTGCTGTAATAAAACAGAAGTAGAGTATTTGGTACCTTGAACTTGCTCTGCCATCCAATAAAATTATGGTTCGTTTGCATTCCATTTTCCCGTCTACACCTGATAACCTTTGATTATCTTGCCTTCCCTTAGAGTAAGCTAATCTATTTTTGCTTTCAAACAAAAAATAATGACCCCACATTCCCCTGCTTCAGAGGCAGAGTTCTGAAGTCACAGATACCTCTGAAAAAGAAATTATCTTCATCTGGAAAAGACAGCACCTAATTTTTAAACTGTGCCCCTAGTTCTGGACATAGCCGCAAGAGGAAACATTCTTTCCAACCCACCTTATAAAGACCATTCAGGATATTATACACTTCAATCAAGTCATCCCTCATTCTTCAATAACTAAATTCCAATGAAAATAAGCCAAATCTATGCAACCTTCTAAATCAACCTGCTGATTCCATCTAGAAAACCATGTCTGAACCTCTTTCTTTACATTATTCCTTAATTATGAAGACTAAAACTGCACACAGTATCTGAGATGTGATTTCACCAATGTTGTGTATAACTGAAGCATAACTCCTTACCTCCTCTTTACAACATGCTTTTCAACCCATCTTTATCTGTGAATTTAACCAATGTGTATTTGCTGTCCTCGTCTAAGTCGTAGATGTAAATTGGAAAATGTTCGTGCTATAGCAAAGACCCGTTGGAACTCTACTTGTCATATCCTGCTAATTAAACAAAGGTCTATTTAAGCACAGTGTTTTCTGCTAACCAATTAATCCATGCTAATACATGACTGCCTACGCCATCAGCTTTTATTTCCACAACAAATTTTGATATGACACCTTATCAAATGACTTTGAGAAGTAAAGTATGTCTGTAGGCTCTCCATTGTCTACAGCGCATGTTCTTGGTTCAAAAAAGTCTATTATATTGGTTAAACATGATTTTCCTTTCACCAGACCATTCCGACTCTTCCCTGACATCAAGCTAACTGGCCCGTAGGTTCTTGCTTTCTGCTGCTTTTCTTCCTTGAATGAAGGAGTTATATTTGCTGCTTTTCAATCTGATGGAATCTTTCCTGAATTTAGGGAATTTTGAAAATTAACACCAATGCATCTACTACCTCTTTAGCAACCTTAGGATGAACTCAATCTGGAACCAAAGACTTGTCAATTCATATCTCCATAAGTTTGCTTTATACCATTTCCCTATTAAATGAAATTTCGTAAGTTCCACTCTTCTTTCTACCTTCTGTTTTACAGCTATTATTGAATTTCTTTGTATCCTGACTCATAAGGATTTATCGAAGTATTTGTTAATTTCATCCATTGTTTCCTTTATTATCTAGCGTTGATTCCTTATCCTCACTTGTTAGAGATCTAACATTACATTTTTTTCCTTCCTTAAATGCCTATGGGAAGTCTTTCTATCTATATTTAGATTTTTAGCTAGCTTCTTTTCATACTCTAATTTCTTCCTCCAATGAAACTTTTAGTCATTCTCTGCTATCATTTATATCCTGACCAATCACCTGACCTGCAATTCATTTTTTTTTTTACAGTCATATGCTTTAAAGTTAGGAAAAGTATCAGCATTTCTTTAACTACAGGTGGCAGGTCCTCCCTTTAAGAATTTCGCTTTTACAGTAGGAAAATACTCGTTGAGGATTTTTCAGAATATTCAATGTCTGCCACTGAATCTCTACCCAGTATGCCATTTCACTTCAACTAACTCTGCTTTGTATATGTACGTAGTTGCCTTATTTAAGTTGAAAATAATACTCTTTGCCAAGTCTTCACACTTTCAAATTGCATGGAAAAATGCACCCATATTGTGGTAGCTGCTATCTCAAGGTACCTTTACTCTGAGGTAATTAATTAAGTCTGTCACATTACACGATACCAAGTTCTTATAACCCGCTCTCCAATTGGTTCCAAACATTCTGCTTTCAAAAGTATTTTGTGGACCCTTCACTCAGGCTACGACTGCCAATCTGATTTTTCTAGGTTATGTAGTTTAGCAAGGGTGGAGTGTGCAACAAATCAGCATTATTGTTAAGCAGATTGGGAGGACAATGCAGTGAGTCAGCAACATCGTGAAGCAGACTCATCCAAAAAGAGGAGAAGCCTGTGCTTCCAAAACAGCAAGAGGAAGAGTAGGGACAGTAGCTTCAAGAGCAGAAGAGAGGAGAGCCAATCTTTGTGAGAAGGAAGCAGCTGTAGACGAGAAAAACTGGCAGCAGAGACCCTTCAACTTCTTTCTATCTGTAAGAGCCAACATGTGACATTTCAGGAAACCAGATAGGAGATTGGTATCCCTTCTGTCTTTTAATTACTCAATTGCTTTAAATCGGGAGACTTAGTACAACTGATGAGTATTGTGATGAACAAACACCTAGTGATGAACAAATTCACCTTTTGAAATATTTAACACCCAAATTAATTAATTGAATGGAATACAGTTAGCTGAGCAGGCAAAGTGTTGCAGCTGTAGTATGTAGGAGTTGTTGTACGGGAGTACAATCCATGGTGACCACATCTACAAGAAGCGTTGGCTGCTCAAGAAACTCTGGCTCAGAATGGATAAGCTGGAGTCTGAGCTGCAGATAGTGCAACACACCAAGGAGGGGAGAGGTACCTGAGCAACGTTTCAGGATGGAGTCATACACTTCGATTAATTGCATCAAATTTGATTTGTGGTCCAGGATAAGAGGGTGTAACTGCAAATAGGCAGCTATGGAGATCTGGAATTCAATTCTGGAGGAGACTGTCAGTGCTTTTTTCTAAAAGGTATGAATTTCTTGTTCCCAGTGTGGATGAGAACTGTGGTCCAGAGTGCCACTTAAGTGGAGTGAGACAAGCGAAACGTAGGAGCAGATGAATAGCATATTAAGGGAAATAGGTATTGTTACAATACAAGTATAGAATCCTTACAGCGTGGAAACAGGCCCTTTTGGCCCAACAAGTCCATGCCGACCCTCAGAGCATCCCACCCAAACCAATTCCTATAACCCACCTAATCTACACATCCCTGAACACTAGGGGCAATTTAGCATGACCAATCCACCCAGCCTGCACATCTTTGGACTGTGGGAGGAAACCCACGCAGACACAGGGAGAATGTGCAGACTCCACACAGACTCCACACAGACAGTCCAAGATGACTTGGGCTGGAGAACAGCCTGCAGTGGGAGGGGAAGGATCCAGTTGTTGTGATCCACAAATGAAATAGGTAAGATTCTGCTGAGGCATTACAAGAAGTTTGGGGTTAAACTACGAAGCAGAACCATAAAGATGGTAATCTCCAGATTTCCACCTCAGCTATGTATAAATTGGTGTACGGTAAATAAAGTTAGAGAGGTAAGTGCATGGTTCAAATGTTAGTGAGAGAGAAATGGCATCTGACTCATGGAGCACCAGTACTGGAGAAAGGGAGTTGTTTAATTGGGATGGAGTTCATCTGATCCATGCCTGGATGAGTGTCCTGGTGAATTATATAGTGAGGGTTGTAGATTCATACTAATTACAGGTTCAATTGAAGGGAAGTTTAAACAAATCAAAAAGGAATAAGTGTGGAGTTACCCGGTATTGTAGAGGCAAATGTTAATCAATTTGGAACAGAAAGGGGTAGATGATGTGTGCGGAATTGTAGCAGAAATTAGACCCAGAGGGAGAGACTAGTAATGTCAAAGCTGAAGGCATGTTATCTGAATTCACATCATGTTTGCAACAAGTTGATTGGGTTGGCAGCAAAATAGAATTAAACAAAGATGAATTGATTTTTTTTTACGAGGACATGCTTACAGAGTGACCTAGACTGGGAACTCAATATTCAAGGGTATTCAGTGTTCCACAAGAATAGGCAAAACGGACAAGGAGGTGGAGTAGCCATTGTTAAATAAAGATGGTATCAATTGCATGGTAAGCAGTGATATAGGTGCAATCAATTATGAAGTGAAATCCATTTGAGTGGAAATGAGGAATAGCAAGGGAAATAGGTCATGGAACAGACTCCTCTATATGCCACTGAAGAGGTGCCTCACTGTTGAGCAAAGTACATATTGGCAGATAATGGAAATGTGTAAGAAGGACTTTACAATGATCATGGGTGATTTTAAGCTGCACATTGACAACTCAGATAGGCAATGATGACATGGAAGGTGAATATCTAATTTGGATCGGGGATTGCTTCCTGGAGTAATTTCATATTGCTTGGCATCAACTTATACCATCAAGAGGAGGCACTCTATGAAAAGGATGAAGCACCTGTGGTTAACAAATGCAGTCAAGTATCCAAAGTGACAAAACTAGTGGTAGGCCAGAAGATTTTTTAAGGAACAACTAAAAAGCTAATAAAGAGGAAGAAAATGGAATCTAAAATTAAATTGGCAAGAAATATAAAAATAAAAAACAAAAGCTTCTATAAATAAATAATAATAAAGTAGATGTTGAAACCCTTTAGAGCTGCAACTGAGAAGTTGATAATGGGAAACAGGAAATGGCAGATAATTTAAACTAATATTTTGCGTTGGTCTTCACTGTGGATGATTCTATAACATCCAAAACACAGTAGATAAGCAAGGTGCTGATGGAAGGAAGGATCTTAAATGTGAAGTGATACTCTTTGGAAGGAGAAACAAGACGAGAGTACTCGATGAATGGCAGGACACTAGGAAGCTCAGAAGAACAGAGTGATCTTTGGGAGCTTGTCCCCAGATCCCTGAAGGTAACAGGGCAGTTTATTAGGGAACTTCAGAAAACGAGGCGATGCTTTCGTTTATCAGTTGAGACATAGCTTATAAGAGCATGGAGGTTATGTTGAGGCATGTAACGGCACAACATGTAAAAAGTACTTGGATGAACTCTTGAAGTGTCATTAACATTCAAGGCTATGGGCTAGTGCAGAAGTGAGACAAGTGTAGGTAGGAGTAGATTTTTGAAGTATATTCCGTGTCAATATCATGAGGGACAAAGTATTTGACAACTAATCTGATCTGATGCTCTGCATCAAAGGGTTGTAAAGGAAGTGGCTCTAGAGGTAGAGGAGGCATTGGTCAACATATTCCAGATAGGTACAGTAAAAAGACTGTAGTGATTCAAGAAGGCAGCCCACCATCACCTTCTCAAGCGCAACTAGGGACTGGCTTGAAGGAATTTAAATATAAATTTTTTTGTTCCATTGTCACAAAGTCTGTAGCTTC
>NC_063334.1:59660159-59664251 GCF_021869965.1 Rhincodon typus
GGCTTTCAGCAGATTGCTGAACACTGGTTCCCTCAGTCAGATACTGGAGAAACAGAACAAACACAAATTGCTGAAGGAACTCTAAGTCTGGCAACATCTAAAGGAGGGAAAGCAGAGTTGGCATTTTGAGTATTGACCCTTCTTCAGAAACGTTAAACTTTCCAAAGCGTTTTCCCCACAGATTCTGCCAGACCTGCTGAAATTCTCCAGCAATTTCTGTTGTTTCAGATTTCCAGCAACCACAGTTCTTTGTTTTATTTTACCGCAGATAGGACTGCAGAGAACTCCCTGACTTTAATTAGGCTCAATATTTGCAGTTAAATAAACCAAAACTTAAAACGACAAAGGTGAATCTATCAGATACTACTAAGTTGGTCAGATCTTGATATCGAATTGTTTGAGTATTCTTTGTATTGTATTCAAAGTGTTATGGACTAGACCAAACCACATCAAAACGTACTAAGAGGATAGCCCTAGGCCCTGACTTTGTCTTATTTTTCAAAGTCAAATGTAAGGCGTTGTGTTCCGTAT
Source organism: Rhincodon typus (assembly GCF_021869965.1). Classification (NCBI taxonomy): domain Eukaryota; kingdom Metazoa; phylum Chordata; class Chondrichthyes; order Orectolobiformes; family Rhincodontidae; genus Rhincodon; species Rhincodon typus. Next base: position 59,660,691 of record NC_063334.1, read on the forward strand.
GCAACTTGATTGGTCAAACTTAAAGCAAAACACACTTTATTCTTATACTATAGTTAAGATACAGACAAAATAAGAACAAAAATAAGATTAGCATAACTGTAACTCAATTGGAATACTTAACAATATATGTTAATTACCACTGATTAGCTATTCCAAGATAATAACATCCCATAAATGCACCCCTGGAGAGACAAATTCAGTAAAATAGATAGTCTCACATGCAAAGTTTCTCCAGTCCAGGAGGAAAGAACATCAAGAGAAAATTCTGAGACAAAGACAGAGCTCAAGTGCTTTGCTGTAGCAAGGAGAAATGTACAGGAGCTCCCAAACTTCAACAGTTACTGAAAGCTAAATTAAAATCCTGGCTCTTTGAGAGCTTGACCCTACCCCTTCATGTTGCTTCTATTGTTCCAACTTTAAAAGAAAATCAAAGCCTTACAAGCTGTTTACTTTATTGGCCTGGAACTGACCACTCTGTGCCTCTGTCTCAACCTTACTGTATCAAAACAAAACCAGGACAAAATTTACCTCGTACAGCCATTCACAAAAGTAGTCAAGCAAAACTAGAGAGGTCAAGAGGGTTTAGAATAGGGGCAAGGGATCATACGTCGAAGCTATGGTATATCTAAGAGTAGAGACAAGATAAGAGGGAAATAGTAAAATGAGAATTTGGAAAAAAAAAGTGGCAGGGAGAAAAACCTCAGAATAAATCAACAAATCAAGACTAGATGTTACAAAGATAACAAAAACATAGAACTAAAGGTTCATTGCAAAGTAAACAAATTAATTGCACACATTGAAGCAAAAAAGGAAAAACAAACAATCTGATAGCCATGATGGAGACATTCAGAATGACAAGAACTGGGTCCTGAATATTTAGAGGTGTATGACATTCAAGAAAAACAGGAAGCTAGGTAAAAGGTGGAAGGGTAGCAATGCTAATCAAGAATGGTATTTGTGTAATAATTAGAGATGTAATAATTAGAGATGCCCTTGGCTTAGGGGTTCTGTATGTAGCATCAGTCTGGGTAGAGAAGAAAAAAATAGCAGGAGAAATAAGTCACAGTGGGAGGGGTCTATGGGCCCCGAAAAGTTATTAAATTGTGGAACAAAGTAAACAAGAAGAAATATTGGGTGCTTGGGATACAGAGACTGCAAAAAACATGGGTGACTTTATATAAAAACTGAAATGAAAAATTAAGTCAGCAATAGTAGTCTGGATGAGGAGTTCACAAAATTATTTCAAGATCACTTCTTAGAGCAGGTTATGATGGTTTGGTATTGTGACAGATTCATTGATGACTTCAAAGTTAAAGCAACCCTAGATAGCACGACCATAACATTATTTAATCTTACATTTGGATTGAAAGTGACAAATTGGATTTCCCAATAGTATTTTGATGGGAATCTGGAATTCAAAATACAACAGGTCAGCCATGTTCTTACAGAACGACTGAGCAAGCTCCTCTTTTGTACGTTCATGTGCTTTCAGTTTGCTTGTTGTGCTCCCAGTGTGTTGAGAAGTCCACCCATACTGGGATAATAACAGCCCCAGTTGGATGTAGCCCCAGGCACCTTTCTGTCATGGACTTAAACTGGCCTGGAGGCGCAGTATGGTCGAGTCCCCATGTGCCACCACCTGCCTAATTAAATGCCCTCCCTGCCTTCAAACTGATCACTGGGGAGGGCTTAAAATAGTGTACTAGATATTTATTTTTGTACCATATAATGATAATATTACAATTGTAATAGTTACTCCAATATTCAAGCAAATTTATGACTAGAATATATGATGATCCTGTGGAAGCACTTTTGGCTATGAATCAAGTTTAAGTTAACATCAAGCAAACATTCATAAACCTAGAACAGATTCCAGAATAAGTTCAGCAAAATTATTTTCCAGGCTAAAGAGAAACTTTACATAAATGCTCTCTATTTATAAAGACAGTGCAACGAGTAAGGTATTAGTTAGGAGTTGGATGCAGTAAATTTAAAAATTTGACCTTTGATTTAAAAATGGACTGTAAAGATTCAAGATTATGACCTATGCAAGTATTAGAAAGCAGTCATGCGTTCATGATATATATTTTCACATTAATTTTTTAAAAATCTATAAAATTTCCATACCTGTACAGTTTTAGTTCACGTAACGAAACCTTCATGGAGTCAATTATAGGTGGGAGATCAGTAGAACCTTTCTGTTTAATCATTGAGAAACTGTTCTGAATAATGACAAAACCAAAATCTGCAACAACAACATTTTTTGACACAGGAGATTGAGGTACAACAACGACAGGTGCATTGATATGAATGTCAAGTTGCATTCTAGTGCTCCGTTCTGCGAGATCCTTCACACCAGATGCTGCTTGGACAGTTGCTTCTGTGACAGCTTCTCTGGCAGCTTGGAAAACATTTAAGAACGCCTGAAACAAGCGAAATGCTGTTATGAACAGAAGCTAGGTGCACTATACTGAAAAAAATAATCTACAGGAGTTCAGGCAAAATGCATGTTTACAATGAAAATACAAACTTTTTTTAAATGCACACGAAGGTACAATTCACATTCTGCACACTTCTTGAGTGAATTTTAAAAATTTCCTCACCAGTACTGATGACAAAAACTTCTTTACAAAGATGACTTGGATACAGCCAACTGTCAATTGAACACAACTATCAACTACATCCATATTGGAATAGGCTAAACCTTCTGTCGCATCCACATGAGAGATTATTTTGAAATTGAAGACCTCTTTACCAGCAATGGAAACAGCCTTTGAAATAAAAAAAAATTAATGAACATAGAACAGTACAGCACAGTACAGGCCCTTCGGCCCACAATGTTGTGCTGACCTATTATCCTACAAAGATCAAACTACCCTGTATACCCTACATTATACTATTATCCATGTACCAAGAGTTGTTTAAATGTCACTAATGTATCTGACTCCAATGAAGCACTAACTTCTTAAAAAATTGCAAAAATAAGCAAATAAAAGCTGTTAAATTTTACTTCAATTAAGGAAGATATTACTGCCATACTTGTACAAAACCAAATGCGTTCACAGGTACAGTTTTCATATACGATTTTATGACTGAGTTGAGAATCAATGATTAATGATGGACTGAAGCTATGGTGACCTAGCTTACAGCTGTCCCCAATAATGCAGAAGATGAACAGAAAGATACTGTGCTTTAATGCTGGTACATCAGAAATACCTTTTTGTATACTGCATCTTTGCTGGAATCCAAAACTACAATATTCTTCAGTTTTGCTGTAACTTCTGATAAAGTCTTCCTCAAAGCCACCTCAACATCAAGACCTGTCCAAATATAACAAATAAGTGATGAAATTTGACACACATAGGATAATCCTTACCTACATACGACTCCGCAACAGCAGCAATGTGGTTGACTGAAATGAGCTAATAAGCTACTCGAGGGAGGAGGGTAACTTCTTCAGGGTAGGCATCCTTAGAAGAGGCTTTGCAGCGGGGTTAAAATTGTTTCAGAGATAGTAGGAACTGCAGACGCTGGAGAATCTGAGATAACAAGGTGTAGAGC
>NC_063334.1:59664651-59675547 GCF_021869965.1 Rhincodon typus
TTTTCTTTTCTGAAGAAGGGTCTAGGCCCGAAACGTCAGCCTTCCTGCTCCTCTGATGCTGCTTGGCCTGCTGTGTTCGTCCAGCTCTACACCTTGTTATTCTCGGATTCTCCAGCGTCTGCAGTTCCTACTATCTCTAATAAGCTACTCCGTTCAATTTGTGTAATTAGTGATGGATAATAAATCTTGGCCTTGCCAGCAATGCACACAACCCACTAATGACCAAGAGAAAAAAAGTCAAAACACCATGAAGGGGGAGGAAAGTTATCTGCAGACAATGCCAGTACCCCGTATGAAGATTCATGTAAGAAGTCAAAGGATCACTTCTCTACAATTAAGAAGAATGGGTAATCTACCAAAGTCATATAAATCAATAAGTTGTATTCCATTTTCACTGTTTAAGATCTACCTGCTTAGCGTATGATGTCACTAAGATAATATTAAGCATCAGGGAAAGCACACTGTTGGAGAAAAACTCACACTATGGCAGCAATGGTGGGGGATATCTGATGGCAGATATTTGAAAAAGTAACTGAAGAAAGGCTGCACAACAGCTTTTGACAAAGAAGTGTGACAAAGGTAGAGTTTCTCACACTGTAGCAATATCAGTTTCTAAGAGTACACATAGCTGTACAGATTTGTAGATAGAGCACTAATGATCAAAAATTATACAATGTGGAGCTGGAGGAACACAGGATGTAAGGCAGCATCAGAGGAGCAGGAAAGTTGACGTTTTGGGTCAGGACCCTTCAACAGGACTGGGGAGGGGGAAGGGAGCTCAGAAACAAATAAAGCGGGGGTGGGGATGGGGTGAGGTAGGTGGGATAGTGATATGTGAACGTAGGTAGGGATTGTGGAGACTGATCAGTGGGAAGGGTGGGGCAGATAGGTAAGAAGGAAAAATGGACAGGTTGTCAGGTCAAGGTGGTGGGGATGAGACGGAGGGTTAGACAATGGGAAGAAGCCGGGAGTGGGAAGATTTTGAAGCTGGTGAATTCTATATTGAGACCATTGGGCTGTAAGCTCCCCAGATGGTATACTCAAAATTCACAAACCTGATTGTCCCGGTTGACCCACTGTCTGTGCCTGCACCTGCGCCACTGAACTCACCTCCTCCTACCTCAACCCCGTTCCCCCCGATGTCCGGTCCAGGAACTCCCCACCTATGTTCAAGACATTACCCGTGCCCTCCAACTTCTCCAACGCTTTCAATTCCCCGGTCTCCAACACCTCATCTTCACCATGGACATTCAGTCTCTCTACATCTGTATCCCCCATGAGGAGGGCCTAAAAGCCCTCTTTCTTCCTCTCCCACAGGCCCAACTAGTCCCCTTCCACCGACACTTTCATCAACTTGACAGAACTTATCTTCACCCTCAACAACTTTTCCTTTACGTTCTCCCACTTCATAGAAAATAAGGGGGTGGCTATGGGCACGCGTATGGGCCCAAGCTATGCCTGCCTCTCTGTAGGATACATCAAACAATCCCTCTTCCGAAGTTACACTGGCACCATCCCTCAACTCCTCTTCCGCTAAGTTGATGACTGTATCAGTGTTGCCTGTGCTCCCATGGAGAAGCTCAAAAAGTTCATCCACCTCATCAACATCTTTCACCCCAACCTCAAATTCACCTGGACCATTGCACCCCCCCCACCAACCCCCACCTTCCTGGGGCTCTCTGTCTCCAACTCAGCACCGACATCTATTTCAAACCCACCAATTTCCATTGCTACCTTGACTACACTTCCTTTCACACACGCTCTTGCAAAAATGCAATCCCATACTCCCAATTCCTCCGCCACATCTGCTCCCAGGATGAAGTGTTCTACTCCCAGACATCCCACATACCAGTCCACCACCTCGAAATCCAACGCATCATCCTCTGCCACTTTCACCACCTGCAATCAAACCTCACCAAAAGAGATATTCCCCTCCCTACCCCTATCTGGTTTTCATAGGGACCGCTCACTCCTCAAATCCCTCGTCTGTTCCACACTCCCCACCAACACCACCACGCCCAGCACCTATCCCTGCAACTGCAGGAAGTGCTACACCTGCCTCTACACCTCCCCTCTCACTTCTGTCCAAGGCACCAAACAATCATTCCAAATCTGACAGGGATTCACCTATATGTCTTCTAAACTGGTCTAGTGCATCCATTGTCCCCTCTACATCAGAGAGGCCAAGTGCAGGCTCAGAGACCAATTTGCAGAGCATCTACGCCGTGTACGCTCCAATCAACAAGACCTTCCAGCTGCCAGGCATTTCAACCATCCCTCCCCCTCCTTTGGCGGCATGTCCATTCTGGGCCTCCTCAAATGTCTCAAGGAGGCTTCACGTAAACTGGAGAAACAACATTTTATATTCCGCCTGGGGAGCTTACAGTCCAATGGACTCAACATAGAATTCACCAGCTTCAAAATCATCCCACCCCCAGCTTTATCCAATGTCCAGTCGTCCCTCTCATCCCCACCTTCTTGACCTAACACAACCTGTATCTTCCTTCTCACCTATCCACACCACCCTTCCTCCACAATCTCCACAACACCCTACCTGCATCCACCTATCACTATCCCACCTACCTTCCCGCAGCCCTAACCCCCGCCCTGTTTATTTATGAACTCCCTTCCCCCTCCCCAGTCCTGAAAAAGGGTCCTAACATGAAGTGTCAATTTCCGTGCTCCTCTGATATTGCCTGACCTGCTGTGTTTCTCCAGCTCCACACGGTACCAACTCTAACTTTCAGCATCAGCAGTTCTTGCTATCTCCTAATTTTATTCGAATTGAACTTTTTGCAAGATGTCAGAAATTTCCAAAGATTTCCCTAATCAAACGGCGGATAAAGTGCACTCTTAAGCTGGAACACAAATCCAATGCAGTGCAGTACGGAAAGTTCCAACGACAGAAGGCTCTGATAGTTGATGTGTCAAGGTCTCTCGTAACAGCAGCTGCTAAATCTTTAAAATTATGGAAGGAGCAATTTTAGTTTGCACTGAGACAAAGTTAGGAAAGTACATCTTAAGGTGGTACAATACAATGTTTTTAAGATGGAATCATGATGAGCAGAAACTTCATAATGCCTTGGTCACTTAGTAACACCCTTATTGAGTGCCAACTGATCAAACAATGTATACACTTCTATTTTAAACCCAAGTGATGTACACTTCCAAGAAATGGACTCCAATAAACCAGCTTGCAATTGGCAAGGAAAGGACTCCCAGAAATAACAAACCCAGTCTTTTCATGATGATCATGAAAAGTCTCAAAAGACAAACCCAAGAATAATCTTCAGAATCAACAGACTCCAACACGTCATGTAGAAGCAACCTCAAGTTGTTAGAATATGCCACAGCATGAAAGCTAAACAAGCAAATTAGATTTAAAGGATATGTGAATAAAAATGCAGCGGCAGACATATAAGGAGATGTTTCAAACATCACAAATAGATACCGTCCACCCAATAAGAAAAATTTTAACCTATCGGTGGGCAACTAGAAATGTTGAAAATGGTAACAAACTTGAAGAAAAAGCATATCATTCTGCATAGACAGGTGGCAGGTCACAAGATTGGACAGAATTTAAACAACAAAGAGTGACCATATATTACTGAGGTGTGTTATAAAACGGAGGTCAAACCTTCCCCCTGATAACTAGATCCGAAACACCCAGAAAGGCTCGCTTTGCCCTATAATCTGTTAAAAGAAGTGTGAAAAGCAGTACAACCTGCCTCTCACCCTCAAGCTGTTATAAAGGAGTGGTTAAATGAAATAAGCTCCTTTTACTCACTCTACAATCAACAAGTAACAATTTATTTATCTAAATCTAACAGTGAATAAATTAACTGAACAAATCCCCCCTTAACTGTTAACTATTCCCAAATAAAACAAAATTCTAATGGTATGCTGTTCCAATAAATACAAATCCCACTTCTATAAACCAAAATAAGAAAACCTCGAAATTACAACCAGGGTACGTCTTCTGGAATGTTCTGTGCTTTCTCCCCAATCCTCTGTCAAGAGTGCCTTTCTCTGTCAAATTCTTGTGCCAGTAATATTAGCTAAGAGTCCTGCTGTACCTTTAGATGGTTACTCAGAGCTTAGAGAATTGAGAGTGAGTGATTTTCTCTTTAGAGCTGATGGTTGTTAACTCTATCAGTTGGACCTTGCTCTCACACCAATTTTCAAATGCCCTCTTCTTTTATAACCTTCCTGACATATCAATTTCTTTGAATCAGATTGGTTCTATGTTGTCAAAACCATCAGATTTAAATTTAATCAATCAGAGATAGTAAGATTTAAATTTAATTTTTTTTTAAGCCTCTAAGTGCCTGGTTTAAATTAATTGGCTGGTATTCCAACTGGTTGCCTTACATAAACCCAACTTTGTGGTCATCGCCCTGGAGCTCTGGCTGGCTCGAATGGGGCCCAGACAGAACTTCATCTTCCTCAGAAGCAGCAGCGGAGGCCACAACACCAGGCCATTCCAGCCTAGCCCAAGGTTACCACACAGTTTAAAAGTAGTCTGAGCAATCTGTAGAAAAGCATAGCACTGTAGAAAGGACGTCAATGTCCTTCTGCATTCCCTCTCTCCCACTACTACTAGACTCACTTCCCACTATGGTTCATGCCCTATCCGCCTTGATAATGCATGTAACATGGTCCTCACATTCCCTCAGCCATCCCAACCTACAATACCACTCATGCTATATGGTCTCTGTGCAGTTTACTCACACTCTTGGGAAAACTCATCACCTGCACCAACAGCAATACATGTGCTACCCACTTACATCTTCTGCAAAACCTGCTCCTCTTTTATTCCAGGAGCAAAACAGTCCACAATAGGGCAGAAAGAATCAAGATGTGTGCTGCCCCAAACAGGACTTAGACTGATGTCAGAGGCTGTCATTAACTTAATGTGCCAGGATCCTGCATGAAGGCTATTCCCTTTGACTGGACTGAGGCCTGCTGACAATAATGACAAACGCAAAGCCTGGATGCCTGTACTAAATAAAACAGCAAGACATTGGTACTATGGGATCTCTGGCTAAAGGCACAATAAGATAAGGTGAGGCAATGCAAGGCACGGTGCTGTGAGCAACCTCTATGACAGCAAATAAGGAACCTGGAGATGCAGCCTGGTCCATCCAGTCCATGAGTGGGATGCATGTACTGGAACACAAAGTGTCCATGCTCCGGCATTACAATGACAGCTGCCAGTACAGCCTAATGTATATCATTCAAGTGCAGAAGCATCCTCAAACTGGACTGGAAATGAGCAATGAGAGTTTCTAGAGGTCAGCACCTGTTGGATGTTAATTTCAACGGAAGTGGGGTGCATACAGCAAATGCCTATAGAGTATGCTCTTTGGTGCCTGGTGTCCAACACAGAAGTCTTTGGACAAAAATAGAGAGTTAAACCCACCAAAAAGCTGAACTGGTTTCCATGTCAAGTAGCTCCCACAGCTGGTTTGTAGGGTAAGTTTAGCAAGATTGTAACCTGTGGTTAGTTGAGATCTTCATAAGGACAAGGACTTTAACAGGCAAAATTGGTGTCAATTGGGAACTCATCAATGGAGTAAAGCATACAAGATCCACTCACGCAGAACCTGATAAAATTCTGCCCATTGTCAATTCTTCTGTTCATCACTTGAGGCGCTTCTTCAAAAGAATACAATCAGCTTTGAGAGGCTCATCCTTTACAAATCCATAATGGCTTTCTCTGATCAGCTGAGAACTTAAAAGGTTTTCAGTCAAGTTATCCTTAATTACAGACCAGTGGTCATTAACTATTAGACTAATTGGTCTTCATTTCCAAGATTTTCCTCTCATCTTTCTTAAAGAGTACATTGACAAGTGCAATTTTTTAAGCGGAAATCAGCCATGCAGCCAAACCAAACCTGCCCTAATATCAATTAAGATCGTTCCTGATCTGATTGTGGCCTTAGCACCACTTTCCCGGCTACACCATATAGACCTTGTTTTATTTAAATCAAATATCTACCCAGTTCAGCTTTGAACATCTTATCTCCTCTTGATACTCAATGGCATAAATGTCCCTGAATCTGCAACTGTCAACATCCTGAGACTACCACTGATCAGAAACAAACCTGGAACAATTAGAAAAATACAGTAGTGCAAAAATGGGTCATTAGATAGGGATTCTGAGGGGTGTCACTCACCTATCTCCACAAAGAACATCTACCACCTCTGAGGCACAAGTCAGGATTATGATGGAATACTCTCTACTTTCCTGGATGTGTGCAGTTTCAACAACATTGACAAAGTTCAATATAAATCAGAACAAAGCAGCTTGTTTCACTGGAACATCACCCCCATCCACATGACTGTTAACATGCATTCCCTGCACCATTGATACATGTGGCAGCAATGGATGCCATATACAAGATGCACTGCCGTAGCTTACCCAGGCTTCATCAGACCTTCCAACACTGCAACTTCTACCACTTGAAGGACAAGAACAGCAAATGAAGGGAATATCACCACCTGCAAGGACACCAAGCCCCACACACCATCCAGACTTAAGGAGTCGACATAAGCCATATGACCTGCTTCACTATTCAATATGATCATGGGTGATTGTCCAACTCAATATCGTCTTCCTGCTTTGATCCCTTTAGCCTCAAGAACTACATGTACTCCTTTTTGGAAATATTCAATGTTATAGCCTCAGCTTCTTTCTGTGATAGAGAATTCCACAGGCTCACCACTCTGGGTAAAGAAATCTCCGCTCTTCTGAGTCCTAAATGGCCTACCCTGTACACTTAAATTGTGACTCCTGGTTCTGGATTCCCGGACCTTGGGGAGCATCCTTGTTGAATTTCACTAACTAGTCCCTTTAGAATTTTATTGCTTTATGGAACTTGGAGCTACATCACTATTCTTTCACTGACACTAGGTTAAAAACATAGAACTGCCTTCCTAACAACACTGTGGGTGCCCCTACACCTCAGGGATAGAAATAGTCCAAGTTGGTATACTTGCCTGCCATTTCAGCACATCACCTTGATACCTGGCCAATATCTGTCTCCTGTTCGCTGCACTGTTCCAGCAAAACTCAGCATAAGCTGGGACAATAGCACCTCATTTTCCGCTTGGGAACTTTACAGCCTTCTGGACTCCATATCGAGTTCAACAATTTTAGGGATTGAGGCACCTTTTCCCATATCCTTACTCCAACCTCTGCACACCAGATCTTGTTATCACATGGAGATTTAACTGCTGATGCTGAAGTCAGAGATAACACAGTGTGGAGCTGGAGGAATACAGCAAGCCAGGCAGCATCAGAGGAGCAGGAAAGTTGACATTTTCGGTCAGGACCCTTCTTCAGAATTGACCCGAAACATCAACTTTCCTGCTCCTCTAATGCTGTCTGGCCTGCTGTGTTCCTCCAGCTCCACACCGTGTTATCTCGTGTTATCACATGGTCTGCTATTAAACATAATCCATTATTAGCCACTAGTAGTCACCATTAGCAGCCATTTATTCTCCTAGGCTGACTGTTATCCACTCCTTTGTTTATCCAACTGTTCTTCTCTTTCCCAGGGCTCTATCTGCACCTGCAGTTTACTCCTTACTCCTTCACACCCCATCCCCCAACTCTAACTTCTGCATAAAAAAAACTTTTCCCTCGCTACTATCAGTTTTGGAGGAGGATTACTGGAGCTTTTGTTTGCTGCATCTGCAGTTCTTTCGTTTTATTTCGGTAACTGACCCCATCCTCAAGGGCAATAAAATGCTGGCCCAGTCAGAAATGCTCACATCCTTTGAATGAATTTACAAATTAAAACCAATCCTTCATTGTTCTTTGGGTAGAAAAGAGTTCTTAACTGACCTCTCTGCTTTTCAGAGTATTACTCATTTATCCATGTTGAACTTAATTTGCCAATTCTTTCTTTCCACAATTTTATTAATATTCATCTTTAATTATTTGCAGACATAATCAGTGCTTTCACCCTCAATTTGGTGTCATCTATAAATTTAGAAATTATATCTTCAATTCTAAGGGCCATAATTATGTAAAGTATGAACACCAGTGGTCCCAACGCTGATCCTTGTGGAATACTACTTCCCACCTTCTGCTACTCTGAACACATTCCTTCAACACCATTAATTTTCTTGCAGTAATTTTGCTAAGTGCCTGCATTTTTCTTGGGATTGCAGCCATTCTGACTTCTTCCATCATTATAAATAGGATGCAGATCAATTATTGAATTGACTCTCCATTTCCTTATTTTTAATTATAAATCCAAACTATCAGTAATCAAAGAGTCCACAATGCACCTGACCACTCTACTTTTCCTAAAATAATTGTAAACAATTTTACATTAATTTTTGATATTCTTTATACGTTCCTACTTCTAATCCCTATTTGTAACCGGAGGAATGTTTATTTTGCCAAAACTGCTTGCTGGACATTAATTTCCAAAATTTACAGCAAAATATCAAGATGCAAACTTCTAAACAAGCAAATGTACTTACGACTTCTCAGTGAACCTTGATTCGCAACTGACTTAGAAAAATGCCTGCATTAACCATAGAAACATGATTTTAACTACTTACCTACAATGCTTATTTCTGCAATTCTTTTGCTTTGATCACAAATGAAAACTTTCAGAAGTGCCAGTTCTGCACACAAATGAAGCTTGATCAGATCTTCAAACTTTCCTCTTCTAGGAGCTAAAAAGAAGTTAAGAATGTGTAAAGTTAAAGTTAAATATAAACTTGCGAAGAAAAGACCAAGTCAGTATCTGCCTGGAGGGAAGGGAAAGAGAGAGGGAGGGCAGGAGGGAAGGCTGGGGGTTGGGGAGAGGAGAAAGAGAGAAGGGGGAAAGAGAGGATAGAGGAGGCACAGAGGGAACAGCCTCTTTTTTCATAACTAATCATAACTTTGGCATGGTTCGTGGCTGTTTGGCCTCAAATTCTGGAATTCTGTCTTTATGCTCCTCCAACTCACTTCCTTCCTTTAAGACTCTTACAACTACCTCTTTGACTGATTGGTCATCTGACTAAATATCTCTATGTGGTACAGTGTTGCACCTTGTTTTGTATTGCTATTGTGAAGCTCTATGAGATGCTTCATCATACTGTACACTGCCTTTAACAAAGTTGTTGCTGCATTGTTAACATGAGAATGTGGCTTCTTTCAAAATTATCAAGCCAGATGGAACACTCAAAGAATGTAGAAGATACTGAGGTTAGAATTTTAAATCCCCTCATCCAATACGCTTTCAGAAGAGAATGAAGTATAAAATATGAAGAAATAATTCAATTCCAAATGAAGCAAAACTCAATTAAGTTGAAAACTAAAGACACAAGTAAAATGATTTTCATCAAACACACTCAAAGGACAAAGAGGACACAGTGTGGAGCTGGAGGAGCATAGCAGGCCAGGCAGCATCAGAGGAGTAGGAAAATTGATGTTTCAGGTCGGGACCTTTCTTCAGAAATGGGGAGGGGGAAGGGAGCTCAGAAATAAATAGGGAGGAGGAGTGGGGCTGGGGAAGGTAGGTGGGATGGTGATAGGTGTGTGCAGGTAGGCAGTAGTGGGGATTGGTCAGTGAGGTGGGAGGGGTGGATAGGTGGGAGAGAAGATGGACAGGTTGTGTCATGTCAAGAAGGCAGGGATGATTTCTGAAGAAGGTCCCGACCTGAAATGTCAGCTTTCCTGTTCCTCTGATGCTGGCTGACCTGCTGTTTCCTCCAGTTCCACACTGTTATCTCAGAAACTGATGTATTTTTTTTAATGTTTATCTTTTGGACTTGCCTTTTATTTCTAACATGTGCATGTGTTTTTGTTGCATTAATAAATTCACTTTGTTAACTCAAGAAACCCTGGTTAAAATGGCTGCTTTTAAAGCACAAGTTCACAAAGGCATTAGTAACAGAAGTTTGTCAATTAATCATAAGCAAATGAGGGTTTAGCTGAATAAAGATGGGGAACAGATTCATTCCTCCCCACATGGGAGCATAACTGTTAGCGGACCCAGCCTACAATCAAAAAATTTGGGAATGTTGCTGGGGGACTGGTCGTACACAAGGAACAACCCAAGAGCAGAACGCACCATTCTCCACTTGTTGAATTAAGTGCAGCTCCAACCACGCAAGCAGCTCAAAACCATCCAGGACAAAGCAGCCTGCTTGCTAGCCATCCACTACCTTGAATAGTCAATCTTTCCATTACCATACACAGCTGTGTACATCAACTGTAAGGTGCAATTTAGCATCTCATCCAACCTCCTTCCAATGTACCTTGCAATCCTGTAACTTCTACCACCAAGAAAGGCAGGAGATGCATGGGAACATCACAACCTGCCAGTTCACCTCCAAGTGACTCACCAGCTTGACTTGGAACTATATTACTGCTTCTTTACAGTCGCTGGGACAAAATGCTGGCACACCCATGCTAACACCACTACGGATCTCTGTAGCCCAAGAACAACAGCAATTCAAGAAGGCAGCACAGAATTATCTTCTCAGGGAAAAGAGAGCAATGGGCAACAAGCAATGGCCTGACCTAGGCAGTGATGCCTGCATACCATAAACAAACGAAAAAAAAAAGCCTATCCAAGCACAGGGATGCCAGCAACCATGCACAAGCAGTAAATCTTAGCAGTTGGGTGCACAACGAGAAGACAAAAGACCAAGCCCCGGATCCAACGCATCATCCTCCGACACTTCCGCCATCTGCAATCCAACCCCACCACCAAAGACATTTTTCCCTCCCCATCCTTATCTGCTTTCCGGAGGGACCACTCTCTCTGGGACTCCCTTGTCCGCTCCACACTCCCCTCCAGCCCCATCATACCCGGCACTTTTCCCTGCAACCGCAGGAAGTGCTACACCTGCCCCTACACCTCCCCCCTCACCCCCATCCCA
>NC_063334.1:59675647-59688147 GCF_021869965.1 Rhincodon typus
TACTAGCCTCATCCTGCCCCCTTGACCTGTCCGTCCTCCCTGGACTGACCTATCCCTTCCCTAACTCCCCACCTACACTCACCTTTACTGGCTCCATCCCCACCTCTTTGACCTGTCTCCTCTCCACTTATCTTCTCCTCTACTCATCTTCTATCCGCCTCCCCCTTTCTCCCTATTTATTTCAGAATCCCCTTCCCCTCCCCCATTTCTGAAGAAGGGTCTAGGCCCGAAACGTCAGCTTTCCTGCTCATCTGATGCTGCTTGGCCTGCTCTGTTCATCCAGCTCTACACCTTGTTATCTCAGACAAAAGAGCAACTTCAGTCAACAAAACAAGGGACATGTTCTTAGTTAGCCCAGAGTTGAGCACAAGTATTCCAGAGTGCATCAACTGATCCAATATTAAGTATTAATCCTACATAGTAATTGTGATGAAGTTAATAAATTCTGAGAAATTTTCCAAAATATGACAACCTGATGTGGTCTTGTAGTTGGTGAGGTCTGAAAGATCTTGCGATTTGTTCTCCGCCCTTAGTCTTTAATTGTAATTTCCTCAAGTCTTAGAACTAAAGTTGAATTATGCACTCTAGACCTTACAGTATTACCAATAGTTAAATATTGTCCACATATTTGATTGCTTTACATTTATTCTTCATGATCAAGGTCTCAGAGAACCTTCTGAGAGCTCGAAGGCATAATATAACACCATGCTGGAGACATTTCAATTCAGGAGCTTTAGTGTACTAAAGAAGATGGAGTCACAGTGAATTGAATGGCCCTGGTGAGGTAGGTCATCATGGACAGACAGTACTTAACAATTTGTTAGCAATTTTCTAGGATGCAAAGCTTTGACACGTATCTCCTTTCAGCAATGTTTAAAAAGCTTCATTTCTTATATTAATTCATCAGGTTCAATCATCTGTTGATATCTATTAGCTGTTCAGAGTCCACGAAAATACTCAAATGACTTCTGACAAATACAGATTTGGGCTGGATAGTAAGTCAAGTCAAGTCATCATGACAAACATGACAGAACGATCACATTAATTGCTCAGAATAGTATTTGAATGACATATTCCAGAACAGCCAAGCAGATAGAATGATGCAACGATTGTAGGATAAGCAGGAAAAGCTACTGGCACATTTAAATAGAGTCACAGAATCCCCAGAGTGTGGAAGCAGGCCATTCAACCCATCAATTCCACCATGACCCTCTGATCCACTCCCCTCCCCAATCCATCTCCCTGTATTCCTGCATTTCACATGGCTAATCCACCTGGCCTGCACATTCCTGGATACTACAGAGCAATTTAGCATGGTCAATCCACCTAACCTGCAAATCTTTGGACTCTGGGAGGAAACCCATACAGACATGGGGTGAATGTGCCAACTCCACATAGACAGTCGTCCAAGGCTGGAATTGAACATAGGTCCCTGGGGCTGTGAGGCAGCAATGCTAACTAATGAGGCACTGTGCCACTCTTAAGTATTAGTAGAAGATTCAGAATGGTGATCACTAAGTGAGTTCCACGATAGAACTGGCCTTGTTGACCCTGCAAACAGATCATTCTTGGCCACGGGGCAGACACGTGACAACATGGGTGAGTTAGAAGGTTCACCTTGATTCTCTGAAACATATCCCAGTTGTTCTGGAAACTAGAAAATTTAAGCCTTTGCATCTCTTCACACACTCCCATGGCCCACTTACAGTGCTCCAAGTTTACAGATGATACAAAACTGGCTATGATGGTGAACTGTGTGGAGGATGCAGAGATGCTTCAGTGAGATTGGCCAAATGGGAAAACACATTTCAAATGAAATACAAAGTGGACAAACGTGCGGTTATCAATTTTGGTAACAAAAACCGGGAGGCTGACTATTATCTGAATGGCAATAGGTTGGGAAATGGGGAGATGCACTGAAACCTGGCGTGTCCTTGTACACCCGCCATTGAAAGAAAGCATACAGGTGCAACAGACAGTGAAGAGACAAATGGTATGTCGACATTCCTGGAACAGAAGGACTGACATCTCAAGACAGACTGGATCAATTAGGACTACAATCACTGGGAGTTTAGAAGAAATGGGGTGGGACATGTCATAGGAACCTAGAATATTCTAATAGTACGAGACAGGGTAAACATAGGAAAAATATTCCTGATGATTGAAGAGTCCAGACCCAAGGGTCACAGTCTAAGGATATGGCGTAAATGATTTTGGACTAGATGAGAACAAATGTTTTTACCCAAAGAGTTGGGGGCTTGAAGTTGTCTGTGACAGAAAGACCAAAACATTGTTGTTTTTTTTTTTTGAAAAAGGATGGGGTTAGATATAGTTCAAGAATAAAAAAGGATCAAAAGGTATGGGAAGAAATTGAGAACAGGCTACCGAGTTGGATGATCAGCTATAATCATATTGAAAGGCACAGCAAGCTTGAAGAACCGAGCGGCCTACTCCTGCTCCTATTTTCTATGTCATTAAAAACTCATTTGATCTCAAAATTACAATGCCCAGTCACTGTGGACAGTCAGTGTGGACTATCAGGAGAAAAGGATAGACTGTTTTTTTAAATTCTAAAGGGGCTAGAAGGAGGAGCCTTAGTGAACTATCTCTTAATTAATTACTCTTGGCAAATTAGAGACAATACCACTCCCTCAACCAGAAGATCGTACCTGCAATTTCTTCTTCCTTTCTGGATCTAAAATCCACTGTTCCATTCCATTCCATTCTACCTCCCCCACCCCCCCAACACACCATCCTTATTATATTTATTGGATACAGACAACATGCATTTGTGAAAGGGAAATTGTGGTTGAACAAATCTATCAGGAATTCTGGGAGGTTGCAAAAGTAAACTAGATAAGGCGTACCAGGAGTTGTAGTCTGTTAGTTTTTTGAAATTGCATTTGATAAGTGGCAGACAGACAATAAATCATTACATAAAATTATATTTTATAAAATTAGGGATAAGTGCATGGATTGAGAACTGCATGCACTCTGGCAATGGCAATGGACTGGTTGTTCCCAGGTTGGAACTCAGCTGTTTGAACCATATCAAATGTATTTTTTCCCGTAGAGTGGGGTTGGGGGGGGGGGGGGGGGGGGGATGTTATTGAGTGCAGAAAGTGGGAAAAACAAGCTGTACTGACCACCACTTTTCCCATATTAAACAGGAATACATTTCAAAAGTACTTCACCCTCTCTACAGCTTTACATGTATCTGGTCACAGAAAACACTACCATGTAACGCATTTTGGTGCAAAATACAAATACCTTGAAATGAGAAATTACTGCTGCAAGAATCTATTGCTGGGCTGGTTGATCCAAAGGCTTGGCATTTAGGGATGACAGCCACTGAGACAATTTGATCATGGCATTCTAATTTCAAAAGCACTGTAGACAAGTGGCACTAATGTATCAAATAGCATCTTTATAAGGTAGCATTTCTGTAGTCCATCTACCTATTTAAGGTAGTACTGCTGTAGCCCATCTTCTTAAAAAACCCTAAAGAATTGCATGCCCAAAATGTGATGCTGACCACCAGCAACGTCACCCTCTAAGCCCAAGCACTAAGCCCAATTCAGTGCTGCCAAGCAATAGGATCCTTACTCTGGAGTGCTGTGAAAGCATAGGGCTCTGTTCAAACTATACTTCCATTTTCTAACACTGCTAAGAAGACAATACAGACTTCCAACTGCAGCATTTTGCATACCATCATGCAGCTGATGCCCATACATGGCATTAACACCTCTAAATATGTTTCAAAAGTAAAGTTTTAGCTAAGATTTGTAGTTCGGGTTGTGGGCGAGGTTGTTCATTTGCTCACCAAGCTGGCTTGTTTTCGTTCAGATGTTTCATCACCATGCTGGGTGACATCATCAGTGAGGCCTCCGATGAAGGCATGGTTCTCAACCAGTAATGCAATCAACAAATATGTACAATTGGACCCCATATATAAATCCATACAAATCAAAACTGGAAATGACACTACTCACCATAGGGACCAGACAGTACAAACTCCAAGCAGAGTAGAACAATATCGCTTCAGCGGAGACCTCGCTGATGATCTTACCTAGCATGGTGATGAAATGTCTGAACAAAAACAAGCCAGCTCGGCGAGCAAGTCAACAACCACATGTTTTAAAATGCCAAAATTTGGGCTTTCATGAGCAGTGACATGGAAGATCATTTAGCTTGCCCAAAGAGAATTCTTTCCTTTGATCGTGTGTAAATGCAGCATCTAAGATCACATTCAGCTAAATAAAAACAGTAAAGAGCAAACAAAAATGTGATATCTGATTAACCAATACCTACATCCACTGCTAATGTCAACGAAAGCCAAGAATGGCACTGGATTAGATTGGGCTTCCCTCCATGGTTGAATAACCTAGTATCATTCAACATCTTAATTTACACAAGACAAATGTGTACTGCTGGCACCATCAGAAAGATGATTCCTAAATAAGATGACCCTAGAACGTTAAGTTATCTCAGCTGTTTGAGCAACAGTGAAGTTAGCTTTTTCATGCCATGACTGCAGTAGCAATACGAGTGGAGCTTGCCACGAAAAGGATTTTGGTGTTAAGTGGGAAAAGTCATTCTTCCTGGAACATAACTGAGTAATATCATACATAAATTTCAAAGCTACGTATCGAAAGATGATTTTTTCTCAAAAGATTTGTGATCAAATCAAATAACAATGCATTACTGACCAAATCAAACCAATTCATTCTTGCAAAACTCCAAAATGTCCAACATTGCATTCGATTTCACAATTGGACAACATTTGCCCAGTAATCGCCTGTCTTTTAAGTATTATGCTGACAACAATTGAAAATTGCCAGTCAGGCTCACAATGTGGTGTAGTTGCATGCATTGGAAGCTAGATATCTGAATACAGGACTGTTCTTTGCAGACAAAATGTACTCTCTACTTGAGCAGTCTAAAATGTTACTACCTCGTTTAATTGGTATTCTTGCAAATGTCCTAATGCCTGCAAGACAAAAACTTAGAACAATTTTTTTTCAGCAATGCCAATGGAAGTTCTTCATGAGAAAATTTGGAAACAATATGAATTATCACCTCAGAGGTAAAGAAAAGTTTAGGAAAAAAAAGTGAAGGGATTATAGAAAACAAGTTAAAGTGAAAGCTGAATATTTCTTACATGTCTTTTTCTTCATGAGGATCTCTTCTTTCTTCTCTTCAATTTCAGGAACCTGTTCATCTGAACTGACCTTGGTTTCTGATTGTGGGATAAGGTTTTTCAGGAAATGAACAGAGCTTAGCAGAGCTTCACTGTGTAAATAAACATCCAAAGATGAAAAGTTCACCTAGATGAAAATAAAACAAACACAACTTGAACATTTCTGAAGATATCAAATAATTCTCAATAACCAACCAATCCTTTTAGTGCAACATAAAAATAAAGCTGTTCAGTTCATAAAACAGAAATCTATTTAATCTTGTTTAACACTCTTTCAGTAGTATTTTCTTCAAATATTAGTTGAAAAACAATTCAATTCCAACTCTCATAATCACATCTTAACATCTTCTTTAAGTCCAGGGTGCTAGCATCTCCCTGAATTGGAGGTACGAGTAATTGCTGTCCTGCATTCCACCAATTGCCAGAGGATGGCTTCTGACCTCCATAATCAAGTGGAAATATGGTTCAGAAGTCTACATTGTATGAGGATTGGTCATCTCAAACATCTCACATTCTTCAAGTTACTTGAGGTGCAGTGGCGGTGTTTGAAGCAGACATGCTCCATTAGCAGTGATCTCACCAGACGATGGAAATTGGCGTTATGCTGATGGAATTTCACACGTGCAAGAGTCAGTAATTTTTAAAATGTTGTTTGTATTTCCTGTGATCATGTGTCAATTTAAATACTCAATGTAGGAAATTAATACTGGCCTTGAGAGTTCTGGCTTTAAGTTTAATAGGGCAGAGATGATAGAGAATATTGCTGAATTATTTTAATTCTTTTTCTGTAAGAGTAGCAATGCCAAATATGTCAACATAGGTACAGAAAGAAATGTTAGAACCAAAGTACAAAACTTTAAAAAAAATCAAAGAGTCGTCCCTGAAAAACAAAAAATAAGACCCAGCAAAAGTCTCAAATTAGACTCCTGGTGACTATACCTTCCATTGTGTTACTGGGATTCTTGACTCAAAGTAGGCCATGGCGCATGAGATGGATGTATGGTATCCCTGATTGAAAGGAACGTGTTTTCTGCTAACTATGCTAGTTACTGGCCAACAAACCCTGCGTACAGAAACTTCTGCCCATGAGGATTTTCCTGAACACTAGAAATTGGAATTGATAACTGTTGTCCCTTTTTCTATGGAAACTAAGTGATTTCTTTTTTATTTGAACACAAGATGTATTCACATCAAGTTTAATGCAAGCAAATCAAAGCAAAACAAATGTAAAGTGCACCAACTAGAGACAGGTTTCTGGATTTGAGGTTTCCACTGGGTTGTATGGATTTTTTTTAAGCAAAACGTGCCTAATCAACTGTGCCAGTGCAAAATTCAGAAGATGGAAGAAATACGCAAGCACGATATTAGTAACTTGTCACTAAATGCAGCTTGAAACAGTGAGCACTAGGGAATTCGGTGAATGAAGGAATTTCAAGACTTAATCTCTTTCTAAAATTTAGATTAGTTTGTGCTTAACTATAATTTATTGGAGTTTCTTTTCAAATTAGTCAGGAATAAACTCCCTACTGGAAAGGCAACTACAGTCAGTTCATGAAATAGCTTTGGAAATTGGGGCCCCTTTAAACTAAATTTGTCTCATGTTGCCTGTGGAGCATGAGACTTCACGGAATGGCTGCTATAGCAGCTCCTTCCCTCCCAAATAACGTTTTAAACGCAGTCTAAAGGCAAATTAAAGCTAATGTTATAAAGGTAGCCAGGCCACTGATGCCTCATCACTCAATATGCTTAGCAGAAACAAAAATCTGTTGATAGGGCAAATGGAAACTGAAAACAGACCTTACAATGGAAGTGGGTATGGAGAAATAGTTATTATGACATCATGAGGACATCATGCGCACACTGACTAAAAAGGATTCAGACACATTACAAAGTAGATTCCCCACCACAAAAACAGGATTTAATCAACAAGTTCTGAGTCAGAAGGCAGGCCTTGTAGGAGCAGTCCTCTTTACGTAAAAGACAAAAGGAGAAATTGAGCTAGGAGATCCCCATCATTTCAGCTAGAGAACAGTTTGCAGCCTTCACAACTTTAATGAAGTGACACACTCCATATCAACCGCCCATTTGTTCTCTGGTATCAGTCAACCATCATCAAATGTCATGGGTCGTACTGTTTTCATCTAATTAACTAGTGCATATCTAAACAGTTTAAAATTCCTTAGTGTGATTTGTGAATTGTCACCCACCTAAATTAGGGAACTGTGGTCATGACCTACCTAACCTAATAACTGTTCACTAGAACTGCATTCTCGAACCAACAGTGCTAACTCATTTTCACAGAATTTCATCTAGCATACCCTAAATGCACAAAATAAACAAATCACAAAGATAGCAGCTTGTCAATGAATACAGCTTGAAAACAGATGAGACATTGGCAATTTGGTGTAGTGAAGGAGGATAGTTTATCAAAAAAAGGGTCAAGAGAGGGGAGCTTGATATTAACAGGTGAATTTCAATTTTGAAACTCAGAAGCATTGTTAGGTAAGCAGATAGCTGAGCTTCAAGCTTTCTTTTCTTTAAATAGGGTCAGTAGTTTAAACTGGTACTGGGGAGATTACAAGATTAAATACAAAGCTTAACTATTTTAAATACATCATTTAACTATAGATGATCATGAAGTCATATTTCTAAACTTAATTAGCTAAATAGAACACATTAAAGATGGCAAGCTAGGCTCTATATTGCAGTTGTAGTACGACAGCCCAAGAGAACATCTGCCTGATCCACAGCAATCACTTCTGCAGCAAGAATCTGTATCTCAAGGAGGTTAAGCTTAGGGCTGATGAGCTGGAACCTGAACATTACACATAGCAAAGCATCACAGAAATACGCTCATGATCAGAGTTTCCCAATTTAGGTAGATGACCATTTACAAATCATGCTGTAAAATATTTTCAGAGTTTATTAGGGTTAAGCAGCAGATTAGATTTATGTTAGTTAGACAAAAAATGTTCATCTTTAAAAGCAATGATACAACACAACAGGATGAGCAGCTCATTTGATTTCATTTATTACTGTCTCATGTACGGAGATAGTGAAAAGTTTTGTTTTGTGTAACCAGACAAATCATGCCTTACATTAGTATATCAGGGTAATAAGACAGAATGCAGAATATACTGTTACAGCTACAGAGAAGTTGCAGAGAAAGATCAACTCTAACGTGGGAGGGGAGCATTCATAAGTCTGATGACATTGGGAAAGAAGCTGTTTTTAAATCTGTTGGTACGTGTTTTCAAACTTTTGTATCTTCTGCCCAATGGAAGACAGTGGAAGAGAGTATAACAATGGTGGGAGGGGTCACTGATTTTATTAGCTGCTTTTCCGAGAAAGTGGGAAGTGTAGATGGGAGTCAAAAGGAAGGAAGACAGGTTTTCATGATGGACTGGGCTCCGCTCACAAATTCCTGCAATTTCTTGCTGTCTTGGGCAGAGTAGTTTCACACCAAGTGGTGATGCATCCGGATAGGATGCTTTCTATGGTGCATCTATAAAAATCGCTAAGAGTTATTCCAGACATGCCAAATTCCTTAGCCTTCTGAGGAAGTAGAAGCATTATTGTGCTTTCTTGTCTGAGTAGTAGACTTGGATGGACGAGGATAGGTTATTGGTGATATTTACTCCCAGGAACTTGAAGCTCTTGACCACCTCCACCTCAGCACCACTGACTTGGGCATGTTCTCCACTCAGCTTCTTGAAGTTAATGTCCAGCTCCTTTCTTTTGATGATATTGAGGAAGAGATTGTTATCCTTACACCATGTCAATAAGCTGTCTCTTTCCTGTACTCTACCTTGTCGTTGTTTGAGATTCCAACCCACAATGGCGGTGTCATCAGCAAATTTGTACATGTTGTTAGAGCTGAATTTTATCCCAGTCATGAGTGTATAAGGAGTATAGTAAGGGGCTGAGTATGCACTCTTGCAGGGCACCAGTGTTGAGGATTATTGTGGAGGAGGTGTTGTTGCCTATCCTTACTGATTCCAGTCTGCAGGTCAGGAAGTCAAGGATCCAGTCGCAAAGTGGGGAGCAGAAACCTAGGATTCAGCCTTTGGAGATTCGTTCTGTTGGAATTATGGTATTGAAGGTGGAGCAAAAGCCAATGAACAGCAATCTGTCATTGTGTCCATGTTATCCAGATGTTCTAGGGATGAGTATAGGGCCAGGAAGATGGTGTCTGCTGTGAACATATTGTGATGGTAATTCTATGATTCTGAGGCAGCAATAGACCTGGGATCCTGCCAGCAATGAGCATAATGTTTGTAATTTGAGCAACAGATCTAGTAAAAGATCTCCTCTTCTGCCAGTTTGAACCCATGACAGGTCCTGCGCTCTTCCATCTGTAAAATCATTGCTACCCAAGTACATTTTTGAAACTAGAATGAAAACTAGTCATTTCCTAACTCTATATGCACTTGATAAAGCAGTCTGAAGCACGAGCTAACCAAGTTAATTCCTTCCTTTATTTGTCACAAAAGTGAGTTGTGTAAAGCATGCAATAGTGCAAGCATTACAACTCTGCAAGGCTCAACAGTCAAGCACACCTCAGTGCAAAGAGCCAAGATAATTGTAGAAACAAACTTTGATTCCTTAAAAGAAAAATCAGTCATTGGCAGAAAATGCAACTATGTTCATTGATACCTTGACGATAAATAAAAATACATTTCTATGTTTTGAAGTGACTGATGGCATGCTACTCCCCAGCTTGCAGTTTCTTCACCTAGTAAGCTATAAATAGTATTCTGGTTGTTTCAGTTAGCTGTGATAAATAAAATCTATTAAGTAGTCCTGCGAACTCTTTTACCTTTATGAGTTGTTCTGTGTTTCTATAGGTGGTTTTGAATTCCGGTCCATCTTTGTTAGCCTGGAAAAGAAAGGATTATCAGCTTCTCTCTTTTTGTGGAACAAGCACTGATTGATTTATTATAGTTTTGAGTATGCCATTCAATGTAGTGAGCTAAGGCAGTTAGGACTTCACAAAGCCAGTTCACCATCCACTTCTAAAGAGCAAATAGGGATGAGTAATAAATACCAGCCCAGCCAGCAATATCCACAATCCCATGAATGAAGAAACTCTCCTATAAAAATGACTAAAAGAAGTCAGCAATGCCAAGTTCATGAACTTGGCAAGTTTAATCATTACATATTCAAATTTGATAATGTGATGTTACTTTCTTTGGATAAAAGTAGTGTGGAATAAAGAGCTGATTATTAGGTGATTCAAATAAATTGCAAAAAAGATTCCGTCGCTGATAAAACTACAGAAATACTTAAAATTAGTTTGAAAGTTCTCCTAAAAATGGGCAAGAGGTAACTAAGTGTTTTGACAGAGTTGACAGAGAGAGGACAGATGGGCTCATAGGGCATTTGTAACAAAATACATGTGACAATAAATAAAGCCAAACAAACTGGAGTACATCAGCATAAGATAGTTGCTATGAACTGCAATGGGGACACAAGTATATGAAGGGGATACAACATTATGATGTTAGATATAGAAGATGAAGAAAACTCAAGGGCAGGATTGATGTTGGCAGGATTTGAGCATAAACAGCTGGTTTCAGTGCTGCACAGCAAATGTACCCCTTATGAAATCAAAGGCTCTCTTTTGGTAAAAATGCCAAATCCTTCCAATATAAGGTTCTTGCCTAGCCACAACACTGAACCAGCTCTCAAAAATCAAAAGTTATATCCTATTTAACTGTTCCAAAGATAAACTATCCCTGCTCATTATACTCAACTTATCTGTGGCTTCTTACACCTTTGATATCATCCTGCTCCAACACTTTGCCACCGTCGTTCAGCCACATGAGACTGCTCTTCCCTGGCTCTTGTTTTTATTTACTCATGCATGTGGGCATCACTGGCTGGGCCAACATTTGTTGCACATCCCTAGTTGACACGAACCACTGCAGTCCACGTCCATTCTCATCTAATTTAATCATAACCAGAGTAATGCAATGGTTTCTCTTTCTGCTCCCACACCATTATTTATAGCACGCACCAAGGATTTATCCCCGGCACCCTCCTCTTCACATACACACGCTGTCCCTTAACAATATTACCCAAAATCACAATTTTTTTTCATTTGTTGACAGACAACACCCTTCCAAACCTCAACGCTGCTCAAACATAAAAAGGTAAATACTGCAGATGCTGGAAATCTGAAATGAAACCAGGAACATTGGGAATTTATAGATCTAGCAGTGTCTGTGAAGTGCAGGACAGAGTTCATGAAAAGGGAAACACCTCAGGTTCTCAGATCACTCTACAAAGCAAGTCCTTCATTTCGAATGCCATTCTGTTCAAAGGTCAGCAAACTGAAACAACCAATGTTTCTCTCTTTACAGATGCTACTTCTGGAGTATTTCCCTCCTAACTTCTAATCTCTACCAATCACAAAAATCTTCAAAGATTTCCCACTCATCTAATACTAGTTTCTTGAGCCTGTCTGATTTTAATCATCCTACCATTGATCATTGAGTTTTCATTTGACCGGGTCCCAGACTGTAGAATTCCTCCTCTAGAACTCTCTACTCTCCTTCATTGAATGCAACTATGTTCATTGATACACAAAAATGTACTTAGGTAGCAATGATTTTACAGATGGAAGAGCACAGGGGCTGTCATGGGTTCAAACTGGCAGAAGAGGAGATCTTTTACTCGATCTGTTGCTCAAATTACAAACATTATGCTCATTGCTGGCAGGATCCCAGGTCTATTGCTACCTTAGAATCATTTCTTAAAATTTACTTTTTGGACTAAGGTTGGGTCATGAGATCATATTTTGTGGGGTCTGGTGTCATACTGTTTCATAATATCTCCTGTGAAATATTTTGGGTTGTTTTATGTGAAAGATGCTGTATAATTTTAAGTTGTTCTTCTCTTCTCTATACTCGGCGCACCTGCGACTGTCTCTAGTTACATAGTTTGCCTGTTTCTGTAAACCTGACATCCAATGCCTCTCACATACCATCTACCTTTCTGTTCATACCTTCCTTCTCTTCATTCTACATCACTCTCTCCTTTTTTCAGTTTCCCAGGAAACTCTGCAGGCTTGGAATGTCCATGATAGTCATATTAACATTCCTTTACTCTTTGGGTAAAAAGATCCATAGCTATCTTCTCGGGATTAGAAAATTCTGAAATATGTTTCAAAATATTCTAATAAGAGCACAGAAGTTTAATTATGAATAAGGAGAAAGCTTCCTCCTCCTCATCATCAAAATCACTAAGCAGGATTGGGGAAAAAAATGGTCTTCGATAATTGTAACAGAGATAGTAG
>NC_063334.1:59688547-59801168 GCF_021869965.1 Rhincodon typus
GCACCTCGATGTCTCGGATAATTGTAACACATTTTCTGTCAAGAAAAGGTTACTGGAACATAAATTGATATATATTCTTCTTAGCTAATTTGAAAAACTGAACATGAAAAACCAGCAGTTTATATTTCCCACTTGAATGCTACAACACACAATCATTACTAAGGGAATGCAGCATATAGCTGCCGCCTGTGGCTTTGGAAGTTTTGTTTTAAAATAAAACGTATGCAAGGCGTGTACAATGTGGACCATACTCACCTGGCCAAATAAAGCTGAGCAAAGTCTCTAAAGGTTATGACTACAGTGTTTTCATGACCCCAAGTTTAAAAGTAGTTAAAATTTAGGTGGAGTAGGATAAAGAGGAAAACTAACGTACATGTATGTTTATGCTCTCACTGTGAAAATACAACTGACCAAGAAAAGGAACATTCTTGCATTTATTAGTGAAATCTGAGCTCAGTTGCATGAAGCTAGGCAGATCAGGAATGTCAAACAAAGAGGATGTTGAAAATATTAGTTACCCCAGTCAGTGTACATTAGGGCTATGCTTGAAGCTTAAAACAGGATGAATAAGCTTAATTTACTGAATGCCTATATTTAGTGATGTTACCAATTTATGGGTATATAGTTACACAATTGCAGCTAAATGGTGCAGATGTCTTTTATTGTTCCAGTGCATTTGCGAATAAAATTGAAATTTAGGTGATAGGTTGTACATTAGAAAATTCACAGAAGTAGAAAGACACAAAACAAACTAACGATAAAATGAAAAAGCTTGATATTTAAATGATACAAACGCAATAGTCACAACAGAAAGAAATGAATGGAATAAATGGTTCGAATGCTGTCTTATAAACATTATTGCATACCTTAATATATTCAATAGTAAGGAGATCATCTTCACAATTGTCCAGAGTGGTGATAATATAAATGGGTTTGTCTTCAGCATCTGAAAGATATTTTATAATCAGAATATGGTGGATAATTTCTATGTACTTTCAACAAAAATACCTTTTAAGCGATTACAGTCAGAACTTAGTTTGCCAAATTATCTCTTTGGTTCTTTCAGTATTATCTATCTTTTTGAAGGAACAATAACAGCTCCATTAAACGGACCACTTTCAACCTCAACACTGTCCGACTGCCTGCCTCCAGCTTTGCCTCTGAATAAACAACCAAAAACCTAGTGTGTGCCTTCATCCTCCTGAAGCCTATATTCTCCAATGCACTTGCCTATCATGTTTCTTTTGTATTGCTGGGGGAAAAAAAAAAATTGTCGAAGATTTGTGGCTTGCACTTATCAGGATAATTCACAAGACCAGCAAAACTAAAGGGAAACCATATCTGAAGAGCACAGCATAATTTTGGTTATATTTTTGCTGCATAGCCATAAATTGAGATTCTGTATCAACTGCTCATACATCTTCCTACTGTCACCAGGCATGCCAGCAATCTTCGAAATGGATGTTTACATGGATGTTCTGACAAAGAGTACTCATTAAGGTCTCCCACTTTATAATGTTAAATGTGAGTGACGTGTTACTGGTAATATCAGTCGCTATCATGTACAATTCTAACAGGCACTGGATTTACATTGGCTGTCAATTTTTAAAGGTGGGATTACTCAATGACAAAAGCCCAAATTAAAAAATGTTCAATTGAGTTGAAATGCTTCAGTACCATCTGCATAGGGCAAATCATCTGTCTCATCTGAACAGGTGATTCAACAACCAGAGCAGGAGAAGTGGGTTATGGTTCATGGAGCACTAGAACCAGTACTGGGGAAACTGCAGGCTGCAGTGCAAAGAGAACGTACACCTGAACTGTTCTGGAGCTGTTGCAAGCTGCATAAGGAGGGAAGTAGAGAGGATGTTAAACTAAATCTTGGAGGAAAGGGATGAAATCTAGGGAGATGTGGTAAATCACAGAGTACAGACAAGCAAGGGAAACAGGTATTTATGTGAGAAATTATAAACAGACCATAACAGGAAGGGATAGATAGTACTAACCGAAAAGAGTACATTAATAGGTAAGGCTAAAGGTTACAAAAGTAATTAAAGCAAAGACGAGAAGCTCCATGACTGAACGCAGGTGGAATTCCACAAGAATATTTCAAAACAAAAAAGGAGGTTAACTGATTGTACTTATTTAGAATTATGCAATTTGATGAACATTGTGGAGAGTTTCAAGGGAGTATATATTGAGATCTGAACAGTGAAAGCCACGTGACAATAGGGAGTGCAGGAAGCTAGCAAAAATGGTGGCAAGGTGGTTCAATTAATTAATGACTGAATAATATAATACAGAGGGATGACCCAAGTTCAGGAAAGTAGAACGTCAAAGCAGTTTGAGTAGAAATTAGAATTGACAAAGGCAAGAAATCACTTGACAGAGTGGTGCACAGGATCACAAAGAGGAACCACATGATACGAAGGAGTGTAACAGAAGAAATATTGGGATCCTGTCAGAAAGGTGCTTATCATAGGGGATTTTAATCTACATAAAGACTTGAAAAATTAAACGGGCAAAGGCAAGGTAACCTAAGACATAATAAAATGTTTTCAGGATATTTTGTTTTAAGAATAAAATGTCCTGGAGCTAGAAAGCAGGATATAGATCCTGCATTGTGTAATGAGGTAGGATAACTGATATATCAATTTTCATTTCCTAAAATTCCCTATTTTCAGGAAGGTTTCTTTAGAAAAGAAAATAGTAAAATCAAGTCCTTTATTCAAAAAGGGAGGCAAAAGCAGAAAAACTGCAGGCCAGTTTGTTTACCATCTGCCAGAGAGAAGATTTTTGGAGCTACTATTAAAGACATCATAGAGGATCACTTAAAATTCGAGGTAAATCAGGCAGAGTCAGAGTGCCACATGAAAGGTTACTGCAGACCTAAAAGTTGTCATATTGGTATGAACAGAAAGTTGGCTGGTTAACAGGAAAAAGCAAGCAGGCATAAATAGATGTTTTTCTGGCTTGCAAGTTGAAATAAGTGATACGTCACTCAATCGGGCCTCAATTTTCTACAATTTTGATAAATGACTTGAATAACATTTGCTGATGACACAAAGATAGGTAGAAAAATGAATGGTGAAGGGGACACCATGAATCCAGGTAATTTAAAGGAGCGATCAAAGATTGAACAAATCAAATATAATGTGAGGAAATGCAAAACTATCTCCTTACACAAGGATATAAATGCAGTGGAACTAATTCAGAGAGGACTTAGTAGTCTAAGAAGACTTAGACTAATATGTAAAGTTGGCAGGTTGGCTTGTGAGCAAGAATTAAGTACACTAATCTTGCATCTGCTGGAATTTAGAAGAGTTAGAAGTATACAAGATCTTGAATCATCTTATCAGGGTGAAGATAGAAAGGGTGTTTCCTCTTCTGGAAAAGTTTAGAAATAGGGGTCACCGTTTAAAAATGAGAGGTCACCGTTTTAAGGCAGATGATCATTTTTTCCCACCAACAGTCCTGCATCTTTGGAACTTTTCCTCAAACGGCAGCAAAAGCAGAGTTTCTGAATATTTTTCAAGAAGAGATAGATATATTCTTGGAAAAACATGGAGTAAAAATATGAGCCACAATATTACTGGATCGTTGAATAGATTAAGTGGCCTACACTTGTTCCTAATTTATACGCTCATAATACATATACTGGTGGAGGACTTCTGTGGCACAGTGGTAGTGTCAATTCCCCTGGATCAAAAAGCCAGGTTCACATCCCACCTGCCCCAGAGAGTGTGTATTAACACCTCTGAACAGGTTGATTTGAAAAATAGATCAACTAAACAAAAGGTTTAAAAAAAAAACTGATAAAATGAATGACCAACTGACTGGTTCCACCATGTCCAATTTGAAAGGATGCACCCTGATGGATCAAAAAGTAACTTGGTGAATGATTGTCAGGAGCAGATTTCACGATAAAGTTTCATGAATAATCATTTGGTACTATTGTTGATAAAAGAAGACATCTTGATGTTTTGGAGAATGAGCTATTTAGATTATGACTTCCAGTTAACTGTTGAGCTTATTCGAATGTAAACCAGGCAGGCTGACTTTAATTGGTCAAGGCATTGCCCTGACAAATGTACCAGAGAATATCTGTCACCTGTTGTGCAGAATCAAAACATGCACAATGACGAGATCCAGACCAGAAACCTCAGAGAATCACCTTGGTTTTGCATTACCTTACTAGTCCAGTGACAAAACTACCGTGCCATCGCTTCCCCTTTACTGTTAGAAGATATTTAAGAAAGGAAAAGACAAAAAAAGGAGTAGCTGTATTAAGAATAATATTAGTCTTCACTGATAGTCTAGTGGTTAGGATTCAGTGCTCTCACCACTGTAGCCTGGGTTTGTTTCCTGGTTAAGGAAGGAGCATTTAAAGGGCAGCACGGTGGCTCAGTGGTTTGCACTGTTGCCTCTCAGCACCAGGGATCCAGGTTCAATTCCAGCCTTGGACGACACTCTGTGTGGAGTCTGAATATTCTCCCCTTATTCGCGTGGGTTTCCTCCAGGTGCTCTGTGCAGGTTAAGGGGATTGGTCATGCTAAATTGCCATTTACTATCCACGGATGTGCAGGTTGGGTGGGTTAGCCACGGGAAATGCAGGGTTACACGGACAGGGTAGAGGAGAGGGTCTGGGTGGGAGGCTCTTCAAAGGGTTGGTGCTGACTTGATAGGCTGAATGGCCTGCTTCTACACTGTAGTGATTCTATGATTTATAGTGCTTGAACTAGAAGTCTGGGGCAGGTGGGAAGGCACAGAACATATTTGGTCACAGGTAGCAAATAGAACTCCCAACACATCACTAGGTGTATTCAATTGACCAACTAATGGCAAAGATATGGGAGAAATAAATTTGCAAGGAAATTCAAGAAAGATGAAGCAATTAATAAAGAATTGTAACTCAAGGTTGCAATTATTCTAATTACAGACATGAACAGTAACAATGTAAAAATCACTCTCCATAATCTGGCAATTTTCAGATACAGGTATGTTGCCAGACAAGTAAAAAGAATTGAAACTGTTGCCCCCTTATTAAAAAAAGTATTAAGAATAAGCCAACAACTACAGACCAGTAACATTGGTGGTGGGCGCATTTTTAGAAACAACAATCCAGGGCAAAACTAACAGGTGCCTGAACACAAAAGTCCGGCACATAAGCATCAACTTGTAAGCTTTTCACTGTACTCATTTGAGCACATGAGAATAGCGCTCATTCTAATTCAATTAGGAAAGCAGCATCAATTTCTTAAGGGAAAATCAAATTTAATTAACTTCAGATTTTCGATGAGTTGATAGAGACCATTGATCAGAATGGTTGATGTGATGCTCCCAGGCTTCCTAAATAATTTAATAAAATACTATGTAACAGGCTTGTTAACAAAGTGTTGCCCGTGAAATAAAGAGATAGATGCAGCATGGATACAAAATAAGCCTACTCTCATCAACCAGTGCTGAATGGTGTTTATCGAGACAGAAGGAAGGTAAAGACTAGGTTTTCCCACAGGTCTGTGACAGCACATTTGCATTTCTTAAGGCACATTCATGACCCAAACTTAGTGAAGGGGGCCATTACTGCCCTTTCAAAATGTGTAGATAATACAAAACTTAGAGGATAGTGATCAACTTCAAAAGGGACATAGGCTGGTGGAATGTGTGGAAAAGGAGTTAAATTAAATTACAATAAGTAGTTGTTAATCACCACTAACGACTGCATGTGGCAGGACTGTGAACCATTTGATCCATTGGTTGTGGTGTTGCTTACCTGTCTAGCACATGCTGCTTTCTGGCTCGGTATGCATGTAGTCCTGTTTTGTAGCCTCACCAAGTTGACACTTTATTTGTCCCTATGTCCGCTGCTGCTCTCAGCATGCCTTTTGCAGTCTTTATTGAACCAGGGTTCAAGGGTGGACAGTGTGCAAAACCATACGATTCTGTTGTGGATGGTGGCCCATAGTAGCTCAGATGTGCAGTTTTGAGTTGCTGGATCTATTCAGAATCTACCCTAGTCAGCACAATAGCAGTACCACACAACACAATGGCAGGTATCCTCAAACTGAAGGCAAGACTTCATCTCCACAAGGACTGTATGGTTGTCACTCCTACCTATAATGTCATGGACAAATGCCTTCGCTACAAGCACACTGATGAGAATGCAGTCAAGTATGCTTTTCCCCCTCACCACAGGCAATAGACCCAGTACAGTAGTTATATTCTTTTGGACTCGGCCAACTCTCTCAGTTGTGGGAATGCTACCGAGCCCCCTTACTGAGGTTGAAGTACAATGCAGCTAATGTAGGTAGTAATCAGCATGAAGTCAGAAGTCACACGACACCAGGTTATGGACCAACAGGTTTTCTTGAAATCATAGGCTTTTGGAGTGCTGCTCCTTTGTCAGCAGTAGACACTGTTTAGATGGATTTTAGTAAAGCCTTTGACAAGGTTCTGCTTGGTAGACTAATTAGTAAAGTTAGGTCACATGGGATTCAGGGTGTGCTTGCCAATCAGATATGTAATTGGCTTAACAGCAGGCAGCAGACAGCCATGGTGGATGGTTGCTTTTTGGACTGGAGGCCTATGACCAGCAGTTTTCCACAGGGATCAGTTCTGGGTCCTCTTTTGTTTGTCATTTATATAAAATGATTTGGATGAGAATATAGAAGACATGGTTAGTAAGTTTGCAGATGACACCAAAAGCGGTAGCATTGTAGACATTGAAGAAAGTTTTCTAAGATTACCAAGGGATCTTGATCAAATGGGTCAATGGGCTGAAAAATGGCAGATGGAGTTCAATCTGGGTAAATGCAAGGTATTGCCTTTGGTACAACAAACAAAGGTAGGGCTTATACAAATCGTGGGAGGGCCCTTGTGTAGTGTTGTAGAACAGAGGGACCCTAAGGGTGCAGGTACATAATTCTTTAAAATTTATGTCACATATAGACACAATGGTTAAAAAGATGTTTGGCATGCTTGCCTTCATTGCTCAGTCCTCTGAGCATAGGGGTTGTTGAGGTTGTACAGGACACTGGTGAGGCCTCTTCTGGTCGCCCAGCTATAGGCAGGATATTATCAAACTAGAGAGGGTTCAGAAGAGATTTGTCAGGATGTTGCTGCAAATGGAGGGTGAGAGTTAAAAGAAAGGCTGGATGGACTGGGACTTTTTCACTGGAGCATAGGAAGTTGAGCGATGACCTAACAGAAGTTTATAAAATAACGAGAGGTATAGATAGAGTTAATAGTAGTTGTCTTTTGCCTAGGATGGGGAATTTCAAGGCTGGAGGCACTTTAAGGTGAAAGGAGAGAGATTTTTAAAAAAAGATACAAGTGGCAATTTTTTTTTAACACAGTGGATTGTTCACGTGCGAAATGAACTTGCTGACAAAGTAGTGAATGTGGGTACAATTACAACGATAGGCTAATGAAGAGGAAAGGTTTGGAGAAGTACAGACCAGGAGCAGACAGGTGGGACTAGTTTAGTTTGGGATTACGTTCGGCATGGACTATTCGGACTGAAGGGTCTGTTTGTGCTTTATGACTTGATGACTAAATACATCACTATTATAATCCACTGCATTCTGGCATGCATCTCATCAATTCTCATCACACTATAGCACCAATCAAGAAAATCAGAACTGGTCCACTTGTGAAATCACAGATTACAGGCCAAAATTTAAATGGCTACTCAAGACTAGATATAATGCAGCAATCTGGAAATTAGAAACACTTTATAAATTATTAACATTGTATTGCCAGAACTCAAGTCAGAAAATGAAAATTATAGCCAAAAATTTGAGTGTGTTATTTTTGAGCCTGGGTATTCATAGGTATCATTTGGTACTTTTGTTTTTAAAAAAAGCTTTCAAATCTTAATACAATTATAATATTGGAAAACTTCTGAAGTCTTTTTCATCTTACCTGTCTGCTCAGGGCATTTTAAACTGATTTCTTTCAGAAATGTGCGTGAAGTCATATCATACGTTCTGATTTTAAGCTCTGTACCAAGTCCGGCTATTTCCAGTTCTAACACAGGGGCTTCAGTATCCTCTACATAACGACAGATTCCCAGTGACATCTAGACAGATATTGTTGAAATAATAAAAATTAGCAATAAGTATATTTTAAGTCAAAAATTCCATATAATAATTGAGCTGGATCTACTAGCCCAATTTTTGAGTTCCTTTTTTAAAATGCCCTTTCTTAGGTTTTGTGTCAACTTTAATTTATACTATTGGGCAGCCAACAATATTTTGCATGAAGGAATTCAGTTGCGCAAAAATTTAATAAGTGACCCAGACTTTGCAGTCAGCAGTGAAACGAATGAAGATGACGATGACCTTAAAAAAGCTGCTCACAATCTAATAACTGTGGCAGTGAAAACCTCCCCTTTCCTGACTGCCATCAAGTCAAGCTCCGCAGCAATAGTGACAGCAACAACAGGGTAACCAACCAATCACGTCGAACAGAGCAAACCATGAAGCAA
This sequence comes from Rhincodon typus, assembly GCF_021869965.1. Lineage (NCBI taxonomy): Eukaryota > Metazoa > Chordata > Chondrichthyes > Orectolobiformes > Rhincodontidae > Rhincodon > Rhincodon typus. The sequence goes on from NC_063334.1 coordinate 59,697,036, forward strand.
AAAGCACACAGTCCTTCAATTTCAATAAAATTTTCAGACAATTAAATAAATTGTTTTGATTATTTTAGATTCTTTCATTCAAAGACGTACAAATCTGTGAAAAAAGTGAATCTTTCAAAAAAATCATAACTGGAGAAAAAATTGACCATTCAGAAATATAGGATTTGCTTGTCAGGAGCTTTTGAAGCGGTTAAACATCAAATATATCCTTAGAATGCCATTAAAAACCTAACTATACCTCATTCAACAAGATAAAACTTTAGTTTCAGTTTTTTTTTAAAAAACAAGGCTGACAGCACAAGAATGGATTTGGTTCTCGGTTCAATGACTTCCCATTAACTGTGGTGTTCTGCGGTGGGGAGGGGCGGGGTTACGTTGAGTCCTTTGTACACAGCAGCCACAGAAATCCCCCATGGTGCTGCATCTGGGCCAAGCACAATGAGCCCCCTAGAGGCCCAAGCCTTGGTTAGTGGGCTGTCATGTATACCCTTTATGGGCCTTGTCTTTATAACTGACCCTCCAGAGAAGCAGTGGTAGCAAATTCTGGAATTTCACACAGTCCCGTGCATGTGTAGACTCCAGAAGTTTCAGATATAAAGAAACTCCTCTGGGGACAGAGCAAGAAATTGATACTCTATCAAACAGATGGCCTAACCTCACTGGCTGAAAGACATTTTTTTTGCTATATTATTCTAATGTTGGGAGAGGCAACACAAAAAGAAATCTCTCCCATTTTATAACTAATTCTGGAGATCAATGGTATATTACAAAATGTACTGTGACCATAATATCAATTGCAATTTGTAGAGTGTAGCTGTTATGGCTGGTTCTATTCAAGCCTTTTTTTTCCAAAACTATTATTCATGCACATGACAAGAAGGTACTTGCTTTAAAAGGTTGACTATGCTCCCAGGAGGCCAGACCTAATCAATGAGCATAGATATTTTTATCAAACTGTTCAGAGATGCTGTTATTATATATCTCTGGAGCAGGTGGGACTTAAACCTGGCCCTACCACAATGCAAGAAAGAGCCCTAATCAGTGAGTGTAGGTATTTCCTAGTCAACCTGTGCAAAGATCAATGTTATTAAGGCCACATTTAAAAGGTACAGAATGAGATGGCTAGTAGTTTTAGAAAAGTTATTACCCAGCAGGATCAGTCAGATAGATGGGTGACTGTCAGGAAAGGTAAGAAGGTAGTTCAAAAGTCTCCAGTGGCTAATCCTCTATCAAATAAATATTCAGTTTTTGGAACAGTTGAAGGGGATAGTCTCTCTGAGGAAAATGGAAGGGCCAGTCAGTTATTGGACACTCGAAACGATTCTTATGTTAGGCAGCGTTTGACAAGATTTAATAGAATTATTGTTACAGGGGACTCTTCTGTCAGGGGCATAGATCGGCAATTATGTGGCAGCGAGTGTAAACTTAGGATGGTTTTTCGCTTTCCTGGTGTTAGGATTAAGGATGTTTCTAAATGTTTCAAGCATATTGTTAAAGGTGAGATTGAGAAGCCAGAAATTATTCTACACATTGGTAGGAATGGCATATTTAGGAAAAAAAATTAAAGCAGAACAGAGTGAATTTAAGAGGTTAGGTAGAAGATTTAAAAAAAAACTTAAAAGTAGTGATTTCTGGTTTACTCCCAATGTCAAACTCAAACAAGGGAAGGAACAAAAGGTTAAAAGATGATAAATCAATGGCTGAAGAGCTGGTGTATTGTTCAGGGATTCAGGTTTTTGGACAATTGGAATGTCTTTTAGGATAGAAAAGACCTGTTCAAAAAGAATGGGTCTAACCTAAACTGGAAAGGGACCAATATCACGGCAGGGAGATTTGCTCATTCTATTAAGGGAGACTTTATACTGATAGAGAAGGCGAGTGGAGGAATTCTAGCAATACAAGTGGAAGGATTGATGGGGTAGGTTCTGAATGTGAGGAGAGCGCATCAATTGGAAAAGAAAGACAAGAGAGAGCCAGAGTATATAGTAACTCTGAAGAACTAAGTTGTTTTTATTTTAAAGTAAGGATTTTACAGGCAAGGTTGACGAATTCAGGGCATGTTTAAGAACATGGGATTAGGACATCATTGCTATGACAGAAACTTGGCTGAGAGATGGACAAGACTGGCAGCTCAATGTTCCTTGTTTTAGATGCTACAGGAAGGATAGAATAGGAGGCAAGGAGAGGACATGGCATTTTTCATTAAGCAATACATTACTGCTGTATCTAGGGAACATATTTCTGAAAAGCTGTCCAGTGAAAATATGAATAGAAATTACAAATAAGGAAGGATGGATCACTTTGATGGGATTGTGCAATAGGCCCCCCAACAGTAAGAGAAATTCAGAAACAAATATGTAGGGAGATCTCAGATATATGAGAGCATAATAAGGTTATGAAAATGGGAGATTTTAATTTTCTAAACATTGACAGGGACTATCATAGGTTTGGATGGCGAAGAATTTTTCAAACGTGCTCGAAAAAATTTTCTTTATCCCTATGTGGATGCTGACTAGAGAAAGAGCAAAATTAGACCTCCTTTTGGACAATAAAGGCAGGGCAGGTGAATGAAGTAAAAGTTGGGTAACACTTGGGGTCTAGCGATCATAATTCTATTAGTTTCAAAATGGTTATGGAAAAGGATAAGCTTTCCACAGAAGTTAAAGTTTTTGATTGGAGTAAGGCAAATTTTAATGGTATGAGACAAGAACTTTCAAAAGTTGATTGGAGTTGACTGTTGGCAGTTAAAAGGATGTCTGACAAGTGGGAGGCGCTCAAGATAGTGTGATGATGAGAGTTCAGAGGCATTTTGTTCCTGCTAGGGTGAATGGTAGGGTTGGTAAGATTAAGCAACAATGGATAAATAAAGATATTGTGGTTCTAGTCAAGAATAAAAGTCAACTTTTTTAAAAATATAGACAACTTAGTTCAATTGAATCTCTCTTAATCAATATAAAGTGTGTTGGGGCATTCTTGAGAGAGAAATCAGGAAGGCAAAGAGGGCATATGAGACAGTACTGGCAGATAAAATTAAAGGATAATCCAAAGAGATTCTACAAATACATTAAGAGCAAGAGGGTAACTAGAGAGGGGGTTGGGCCCCTTAAAGATCAGGGAGGAGGTCGTCTTTACATTCTTATCTCCTGAGGTTCAGAGATACTAAATGAATATTTTGCATCAGTTTTTACTGTGGAGAAAGAAAGAGAGTCTAGAGAATGCAGAGAAATAAACTTTGATGTTTTAAAAACAGCTCACATTACAAAAGAGGAAGTTTGGGAGGTCTTGGAGAATATAAAGGTGGATACATCTCCAGGACCTGATCGAATGCCTCCCAGAATGTTGTGGAAAGTAAGTGAGGAAATTATGAGACCCCTTGCAGAAATATTTCCATCATCTATAACTACGGGTGAGGTGTCTGATGACTGGAGGGTGGCGAATGTTATACCTTTGTTTAAGGAAGGTCATAAGGAGAAACCAGGGAACTACAGACCTGTGAGCTGACTTCGGTTATGGGTAAATTGTTGGAGGTGATTATAATAAGATAGGATTTACGGACATTTAGGGAGGCAAAAACTGATTAGGGATAGTCAGCATGGTTTTTTGTGAGGAAAATCGTGTCTCACAAACTTGATTGAGTTTTTTGAGCAAGTTACCAAAAAGGTTAATGATGGCAGAGCAGTAGACGTTGTTTGTTTAGATTTTAGTAAAGCCTTTGACAAGGTTCCGGTTAGTAGACTAATTAGTAAAGTTAGGTCACATGGGGTTCAGGGTGAGCTTGCCAATCAGATATATAATTGGCTTAATGCTAGGAGACAGAGTAATGGTGGAGGGTTGCTTTTCAGACTGGAGGCCTGTGACTAGCGGTGTTCCACAGGGATTGGTTCTGGGTCCCTTTTTGTTTGTCATTTATATAAACGATTTGGATGAGAATATAGAAGACATGGTTAGTAAGTTTGTGGATGATACCAGAAGCAGTAGCATTGTAGACATTGAAGAAGGTTTTCTAAGATTACCAAACGATCTTGATCAAATGGGTCAATGGGCTGAAAAATGGCAGATGGAGTTCAAGCTGGATAAATGCAAGATATTGCATTTTGGTACAATAAACAAGGGTAGGACTTATACAATTAGTAGTAGGGCCTTGGGTAGTGTTGTAGAACAGAGGGATCCTAAGGATGCAGGTACATAATTCTTTACAATTTATGTCACATATAGACACGATGGTTAAAAAGGCATTTGGCACAGTGCCTTCATTGCTCAGTCCTTTGAGCATAGGCGTTGTTGAGGCTGTACAGGACATTGGTGAGGTTCTTCTGGAATACTATGTCCAGTTCTGGTCGCCCAGTTATAGTCAGGATATTATCAAGCTGGACAGGGTTCAGAAGAGATTTGCCAGGATGTTACTGCATATGGAGGATTTGAGTTATAAAGAAAATCGGATAGACTGGGACTTTTTTTTCACTGGAGCACAGGAAGTTGAGAAGTGACCTAATAAAAGTTTATAAAATAATGAGAGGTATAGAGAGTTGATGGTAGTTGCATTTTCTCTAAGATGGGGGATTTCAAGACGAGGGAGCTCATTTTAAGGTGAGAGGAGAGAGAGATTTTAAAAAGACATGAATTCCAATTTTTTTTTTTTTTTTTAAACAGAGGGTGGTTCGCTTGTGGAATGAACTTCCTGATGAAGAGGTGGATGTGGGTACAAGTACAATGTTTAAAAAACATTTGGATGGATATATGAATTGGAAGGGTTTGGAGGGATATGGGCCAGAAGCAGGCAGCAAAAGCATGAGAAAACCACCACTTGAAAGCTCCCATGCAATTCACACACCGTTCTGCCTTACAGAATTATAAAGCCCCGTTCCTTCATTGATACTGGGTCAAAAACCTGGAATGCCCTTGCCAGCAGTGCTGTGTTTACCTACATCACTTGGACAGGTATCACAGTGATAGACAATAAATATATCCCTCGTCAATAACATTACATTGTATGAATAATTCATTTCACAAATTCAAAATTTGAAGTGTGCTATCCCAATATACTTTTATACAGTGCAGGACATCTAGGTCAGAGTATTAATCTATCCAAAAGATGGCCAAACGGCAACAAACTGTGTTTCAGGGTAATCTACAATTAATTGCTTGGTAGTACAGAACTTAAACTTTGCTAAGAGATGTGAAATTAAAGCATTTAGTTTTTCATTCATCAGGAGTGAAAGGCAAGAAAACCAACTGGAAGAAGAGAATAATTTGTACAGCCTAAAATGTTGGTTCTGATTGCTTGAACTATGATTAGCACTAGGTTTACAAGTTAAATTCAACCTGGCAAGGTGACACCAATTGATTAAAGCACTGCCATGGGGAGGGATATAGCCAGTCGCTGCTCCATAACCCTTTCCTCATTTTGTATAATCGTTATTCTCCTCTTAAAATTGGCTTTACTGTGTTGCAGTCCTTATGAATGCAAGACAAAAAGCTTTGGTTACATGTCTCTTTTACTCATGGTGAATACCTAGTTAGAACCAAATGATCAGATAAAAAGGACAATACACAACACAAGAAACATTTGCTGAAACAACAACTTGTATTCATATGTAACCTTTCATATAATACAAATATCCTAAAACACGTCACAGGAACGTCTTGAAACAATAATTGATACAGAATCTCAGAAGGGGTTATTATTTTTGTTTCTGTGAATAATTGTATTTTCTAATTGGATGTTAAACATTAGGCATATAGGAAGAAGAGCTTCCTTCAAAGGGCCCCTTTTCTATCCCACACACATCGCCACCATGGGTACTCTTATTCCCTTCCCCCAGGTCCATTTGATTTCTCAATCAAGACACCTATATCTGGTATGAGAACCCGTACTTGCCTGCTCCAAGACTCTGGGACTTATATCTGGTTACTGTGTTTCCAGTCCTGGCCACTACTGTTATTGACTGCAGCGCTGCTCCCAAGTAGATGGGCTAGCCCCTTTCTGAGGCGGGCTTGCCCCTTTGAGGTGGGCTTTCTGCCTGAGTGAGAAATGTAAGTTGGATCTCCAGCCAATAAATGCACCTAGAGAAATGAATGGCTGCAGGGTGCCATGATCAGCAGGGATGCATTCCCCTCTGACTCTTCAGGCAGCGAGGTGGGGAACCCAGACATCCAAAAAATCCCACCTCAGGGTTAGGGTTAAAAAACAGGTGTTGGCAAAATTATTGTTCTGAAAATAAGCCTGAAGCTTTCCAAAATGAGAACTTAGTTCAACATCAGTAAAATTTCAGGCATTAAAAAGGAAAAGCATGTCTTGAATAGTTAAAATAATTACCTTTGATATTTCAAATTGCATTTGGAAGTCAGTCATATTTTTCATAGATTCTTGCTTTCTCAATTGTTTCTGGCGTATACTTTCTGACCTTTGTAATGAAATAGCTTTGGCTGGCAGAAATGGTGCTTCATCCACAGGTGAGCTTGGAGCATCATAGAATTCATCGTCTGAATCTATGAAAGTTAAATCTGGTTACAAATTTTGCATAGGGAATTTTAAAACAGACAAATGTGCTCTATGGGGAAAAATGAATCTTTATTAACAGAAATGCAGATATAAACAAGATATTCTTCTTGAAAACTTAATTCAGTTCATTCTGTTTGAAAGTAAAGCTATTTTTACCATTCAATAGTATACTAGTTTAAAATTTCCTAGCTCACCTCCAATAATCCCCAACCTTGAATGGAATTTTTAATGATGTATATAAACTCAATAAGGGAATAACTTGTTTCCACCAAATCCTATGACGGATAGGGATACAGACCAACCAGGAATAACAAAATCGTGGATTGTGCTATTTTAGAAATCCGCTACCAGAGAGGATTGTGCGATTTGTTGGGGCCCATCAAGTTGGGGGAAAAATAATTTGGGTCTGGGGCCAACCTTGTGAGTATGTGGATCTGTGGGTAGCAAATTAATTTATGATGCAAGAGGACTAAGTGTATTCTGAAGTGATATGAAACATGGCACAATGTTAATAAATGTTACAATATTAGAATCATAGAATCCCTACAGTCTGGAGGGACCTCCCAACAACCCGTAGCCTATTCCTGTAACCCCACATTTACCATGGCTAATCCATCTAGCCTGACCATCCCTGAAAACTACTGGCAATTTAGCATGGCCAATCCACCTAACTTGTATATCTTTGGACTATGGGAGGAAACCACAGCGCCCGGTGAAAACCCACAGACAGTAAAAACTGTGGCTTGGTTATGAGAAAAGAAAAATACTAGCAGCAACTAAGAGATAATTTTTGACAATATAAAGCAAGTAATATTAGACTCAATTTCAGAAAAGCAAATGGCTAAAAATAGGGAAAAAAAATCAAAGGCACGCTAAAATGCAAGTTAATAGGTAAAATTACAAACAGAACAGAGGATATAAATTTTAAATGCGAATGAGGGCTATGCACTATATGAAAGTAAAGCATGTTTGAACTTTAGAGATAGTAGGAACTGCTATCGTAGGACTTTACACAGGTTTTCTACAACAACTGAGATTGTCTCGGTTACTTAACCATAAACTAATCTGGATTTTAGTTTATTATCGAAACATTCTAATTTTCAGGTGTTTCACTTTCAGGAACATATGCCTTCTTTCAGAAGCTAGTAGTTTATGGATAGTCATGGACTAAGTTAGAGGAAGACCAAGATTGAAATGGTTTAAAAATTTGAAAAGGGATTCTGAAAATAACCAAAAATATATTTGATAAAGGCCCACAAAACAGATTATCAGTAAAGGAGAAGCTCTTGGAACAAATGGAACTGTGGCAGCATAGATACAAAGATTGCTAACTTCCAGTTAAAAGTGACGATGCATGGTTGTTGTTTGGGCTTAACACAATCAATTTTCCCAGGGGATGGTACTCAAGAGTTGCTACCGATCTTGATTTAGGCATAAGGGGCATATTTTCTCAAGAGTGAAACCTGGCTTGATAGATCGTAAGTTTTAGTTTTGCAGTTTGGTTACCTTGCTGTTGAGTCCCTAACACATTCACACAGAGCTATCAATGTTCTCTTAACAAAAGAACATAAGTTTATAATACAAAAAAACTCAATTCAAGGTAATTTAGAAACATCTTAAATTGTAAAATGATTCAACCATCTTTTTCCAGCAATTTATTTTACAACATCGCAATCCCAGTGAAGTTTCACTGCTATCTTAATTCTAGTTTTTCTATTCAAAATTACTTTTCTTAGTCATTCTCCTTGGAGTACTGAAGGGCTCATATACTTCTTTCCAGCTATGATGGACCTGAGACTTCTATCAACTCTTACAGTCTGAGATTCCTACAACTGCCCACTTGATAGTTGAGTTAAGAAGAAGAAATGTCATCTAACCGTCTGTTTCTTTAACAGGATTGGACAAAGTCAGCATGGATTTTTGAAAGGAAAATCATGCTTAACAAATCTACTGGATTTTCTGAAGATGGAAAACAGTAGAATAGATAATGGAGAACCCGTGAATGTGATATATTTGGATTTTTAAGTAGTCTTTTGATAGTTCCACAAAACAGTGAGCCACATAGAATCACATGGGACAGGGGATAATATATTGACAGGGATTGAGACTTGATTGACAGACAGGGGTCAGAGGGAATAAATGAGGTCTTTTTCCAAGTGGCAGGTAGTGACAACTTGGGACCCAGCTATTCATGACAGGAAATAAACCTAGATGAGGGAACAAAATGAAACATTTCCAGGTTGGCTGGTAATATAAAACTGGGCAGGATTGAGAGTTGTAAAGAGGATGTAATGAGGTTTCAAGGTAATTTAGTCAAGTTGAACACGTGAGCAAACACATGGCAAATACCAGTTACAACATTAGCACTGAAAGGAAGGGCATTATTTAAATGGTAACATATTGTGAAACGTGGAAGTACAAACATTTCTAGGCGCCCTTGTACACAAGTCAATAAAAGTAGACAGACAGGTGGAGCCAGCAATTAGGAAGGCAAACAGTATACTGGCCTTCATTGCAACAGAATACAAGTTCAGAACTAGCAATTTCCAAGGCAGTTATACATGGCCTTGGGGACATCATACTTACAGTACATTTGAGTTTTGTTAAGTCCAGTAAGCCAAAAGCAAAAGTTTGTCTTGGGTGACTGGGATAACTATCATTAGATAGATCGTTGGTGTATACAAAGCAGACTTCAGTTCAAACAGAAGTAAACTTTGGCACTCAGCCCAAGGAAAGTGGAAATCAAAGGTGAAAATGCAATAACCTGAAGGGCAACATGTTTCAGCTTGGGTGCAATTCTATTTCACAAAACAAATGGAGTGACTCATTGACTGGTTCATTTCAGTTCTACAGTCAATTCACACGGGCTCTTTGTTACTCAAAGCAGCTTTTATTCTTTTCATGCTCTGAAATTTTTAAAATTGATACTACAAAAATAGTAAAGATAGGTCTGTAAAATATTTAAATTGTGAATTAGTTTGACAACAATTATAGAAGGCTGTTAACACTGCAAAACATCCATTAATGGCTTTGATAAAGGAATAAAATTAATCATGTGAGACGAACAACAACTACTGAAAAAAGTGCAGAAGTAAATTAAATTTTTAGGCAGAATAATGACACATTTACCTAAACTTGTAGCAAATGTTCTCTACTTTGGAGTCAATTCAAGAATTGCAGGTGGAAATACAGTACAAAAATTGAAGCATGGGGGTTGCAGGAGCCGAGCGAAAGGTTGAAATACACAGATGCACGGGATTAACAAAGCAATACAGATGCATTAGTACACTACATGGTCCCAAAAGCAAAAGCCAATGGGATAATAAGCTTCATCATTAGATATAGAATATAAAAGATGTGGTCAAACATCATATAGGACACATTGTTTTGAGTACCCAACTTTACAAGATTACTGTGCCTGATACATCAACATGCTTGGTGTGAAGGGATTTAATTGCAAAGAACTGGACAAACTTAAGTTACATTCCCTACAATCAAGTATGTAACTGGGCAAGACGATAAATATAAAAGAAACAATGATTAGCAGTAAAAGTAAATCCAGCTAAATCCAGCTTCTTATTCAGAAAGTCAAAAGGTAGAATGAACTGTCCCAAGAAAGACAGACACGAAATTAGTTCATGTATCAAAAGGTGGCGCATGTTTACTTGGAAGGTGGAGATGTTGCAAAAGGGTTTGTATCTTAATGCTATATTCTTGCAAATCTTACCTGCCATACTCAGAACAGAAGAGTATAGGTCCTTGTGTACTGCTCTTTTTTGAACAGACCGTGGCGTCATATTAGGTGATACTTTCTGCGTCTAAACAAATTTCAAACATCAAATGAGAAAATTAACTAGACTCTAATTATAGTTTCCAATTTACTTCAAAACATATTTACCCTTCAAGTAAATCCTGGAAAAATTATTCATCCCAGAGAAATTTACAAAAGGGTGTTAATTTAAAATTACTCCAAAATAGTAATTTGCATTAAGTTAAATATTATATTCCCCATGCAGATGGCCTAAAGAAGGCCCTCCGCTTCTTCCTGTCCCGCAGGCCCGACCAGTTCCCCTCCACTGACACCCTCATCCGCTTAGCTGAACATGTCCTCACTCTCAACAAATTCTCCTTCAATTCCTCCCACTTCCTACAGACAAAGGGGGTGGCCATGGGTACCCACATGGGCCCAAGCTATGCCTGCCTCTTTGTAGGATACGTGAAACAATCCCTCTTCCAAAGCTACACTGGCCCTATCCCCCACCTCTTCCTCCGTTACATTGATGACTGTATCGGCGCCGCCTCGTGCTCCCACGAGGAGCTCAAACAGTTCATCCACTTCATTAACACCGTCCACCCCAACCTTAAGTTCACCTGGGCCATCTCTGATACCTCTCTCTCCTTCCTGGACCTCTGTCTCCATCTCTGGCATCCACCTGGAAACCGATATCCATTTCAAACCTACCAACTCCCACAACTACCTAGAATACACCTCCTCTCACCCACCTTCCTGCAAAAAGGCCATCCCCTGTTCCCAATTCCTTTGCCTCCACCACATCTGCTCCCGAGATGAGGCATTCCACTCGCGGACATCCCAGATGTCTTCTTTTTTCAAAGGACCGTAACTTCCCCTCCACAGTGGTCGAAAATGCCCTCGACCGTGTCTCCCGCATTTCCTGCAACTCATCCCTCACACCCCCTACCCACAATAACCAAAACAGAATCCCCCTCATCCTCACGTACCACTCCACCAACCTCTGAATCCAACGCATCATCCTCCGACATTTCCGCCATCTGCAATCTGAGCCCACTGCCAAAAACATGGTTCCCTCTCCACCCTCATCTGCTTTCCGGAGGGACCACTCTCTCCGTGACTCCCTTGTCTGCTCCACACTCCCCTCCAGCCCCACCACACCCAGCACTTTTCCCTGCAACTGAAACAAGTGCTACACCTGCCCTTACACCTCCCCACTCACCCCCATCCCAGGCCCCAAGACGACCTGCCACATCACAGATGTTTACCTGCACATCTGCTAATGCGGTATACTGTATCCGCTGTTCCCGTTCTGGCCTCCTCTACATCGGGGAAATCAAGCGGAGGCTTGGGGACCGCTTTGCGGAACACCTACGCTCAGTTCGCAACAAACAACTACACCTCTCAGTCGTGAACCATTTCAACTCCCCCTCCCAATCCTTGGACGACATGTCCATCCTGGGCCTCCTGCATTGCCACAATGACGCCCCCCGAAAGCTGCAGGAACAGCATCTCATATTTCGCTTGGGAACCCTGCAGCCCAAGGGTATCAATGTGGACTTCACAAGCTTCAAAAACTCCCCTCCTCCAACTGCATCCCAAAACTAGCCCAGCTAGTCCCCGCCTCCCTAACCATTCCTCCCACCTCAAGCCCCACCTCCATCTCCTACCCACTAACCTCATCCCGCCTCCTTGACCTGTCCGTCCTCCCTGGACCGACCTAGCCCCTCCCTAACGCCCCACCTACATTCACCTTCACTGGCTCCATCCCCACCTCTTTGAGCTGTTTGTCTCCTCTCCACCTATCTTCTCCTTTATCCATCTTCTATCCGCCTCCCCCCCTCTCCCTATTTATTTCAGAATCCCCTTCCTCATTTCTGAAGAAGGGTCTCGACCTGAAACGTCAGCTTTCCTGCTCCTCTGATGCTGCTTGGCCTGCTGTGTTCATCCAGCTCTACACCGTGTTATCTTAGATATTACGTTTTGTTTGCAAAACATGCTTTCTACAACGAAGAAGTTACTACTTTTTGACAGCATTCTGCACATATTTCACTTGAAATGCAAAGTTTTAAGCCTACCTGACGGGATTTTAAGGATGGTGGTGGTGAATTACTTCTTGGTTTAGGAATACTATCAATCAACTCTAAAACTCGTCTAAGTTTTTGGTCTGAGATGCAAACTGAAAGTAAAGCAAGTCCACCATAAATTTTAAACCTATTTAAGAAAAAAGAAACAGTACATTAGATACTTAAATCAACATATGCAAAACCACTTTCATTTTCTAATGGGAACTTCATTTCATCTCTAAATGTTTTACTCGTTTCAAAATTGTGTGTTCAACAAAGAGCATCCCATCTCAAGACATAGGTGGAAAGATATTTCTACAGACTGGATCATTAATAAATGGGCAAGAGAGATGGTTAAACATAGCACCATTGTTAGACGAATTCAGAGACACGGTCACACCACCAGTCAGGAGCAAGCTGGGAGATAAGCTATGGGTGACTGCCGGTCAGTCTAAGTGAAACATGCAGATTGGTCAACCCCTGCGCTGTCTGTTTAGCCTTTCCATATGAACTAATCCCTTCCTCCCAATGGTATGTGCGCATCACCTCTGAACTGCTTCTAGTACAAAACTGTTCACAATAGTCTAAATATGGATTAAATATCACCGGGGTCAGCTGCAGTAAGACTACTCTACTTTTATAAAAACCGAAAGAACTGCGCATGCTGTAAATCAGGAACAAAAGCAAAGTTGCTGGAAAAGCTCAGCAGGTCTGGAGCATCCATGAAGGAAAAAAGAAGAGTCAACCTTTTGGGACCCTGCCGAGGAAGGGTCACTGGACCCGAAACGTTAACTCTTTTTTCCTTCACTGATGCTGCCAGACCTGCTGAGCTTTTCCAGCAACTTTGTTTTTGTTACTCTACTTTTACACGCAATTCCGCTTGCAATAAAATCTATTTGCCACACAAGCTACACAGCTTTTCAAGGTTGCTCGACTACTCAATAAAATCATGACTGATCAATGTGTGTTTCAAATTCTTCACTACCATCCCACCATCTCCTCCCTAGTATCCTTTCATCCCTTTACCTAATTATAATCTGGCTACATCAGTCTTTAAAATATTCAATGATCCCCATTTCCAGTTCCTCCTAATGCACAGTATGTTCCAAAGTACCACAAGTCTTTGAGAGAAAAGAACAATTCCCTTTATCTGTCTTGAACAGGATAGCCCCCAATGTTAAAATACAGTATCTTCAAGTTCTGAGCTCAGTTAGAACAGCAAACATTCTTTCCATGCCCATCTTGTCAAGATCACTCAGAATCTTATAAACTTTAATTAGATCACCCTAGCTCTTTTAAACGCTAATGAAAACTTGTCCAATCTTTCTTATTAAGCTAACCCACTCATTGCAGGAATCAATCTAGGAAACCTCCACTGAACTCCCCCCAACACATTTACAGCCTTCTTCAATAAGGTTCCAAAACTGACACAGTATTTAAGTTTAAAAAACCCAGAGAACTGCAGATGCTCAAAATCAGAAATAACTGCTGGGAAAAAATTAGCAGGTCAGGCAGCATTTGTGGAGAGAAAGTAGAGTTGATGTCACTGAACCTGAAACCCATCTTCAGAACTGATTATTGCTAAGAAAAGGTTGGGTGTGGGGGGGGGGGGGGGGGGGGAAGAAAGTAATAATTAATAGATTGCTGCCTGACCTGCTGAGTTTTTCCAGCAATTTCCAATTTTGTGCAGTATTCAATATGCGGTCTCCCAATGCACTGTGTAACTAGGGGATCCCACTCGTCACATCCAAGCTACCCACTTCAAGAGCAATTAGGGATTGCAACAAATGCTGGTTTTGCCTGCTATACTCTCACAATGTTCTTACTAAACTGCACGGCCTCAGAGGTCTGTGCAGTGGATAAGAAAATCAGAGGGATTTGATTTTGATTTCATTACTGGCAAGAATACAATAAAATACAGTGAAAAGCTATCGTTTGTCGCCATGATACGGTGCCAATTAGGATAATTTTAGAATAAGAAAGATCTAGCTTGAAGAGAGTCCATCAGTCCTGAGCCAGATCATCACCGTCAATGATGCCTGTGCTGCCACTAATTCGATCCCATTTACACTGGACACAACCAACATCGAAGTTGCCACTCCTTAGATGCCAAATTTGCCATTGGGCCTATACTCCTCCGCCACCTACTCGACCCAAACAATGTCAGAGTCATGTCTCTCACTGCTGGGCCCACCTCATCGACACTGCCATGATGCCCTTCCACCACTGCTGTGCTGCCACCAGCATTGGAGCAAACCAAGAACAAAGTCACCAATCCTTGCATGCCATCTCTTGCCACTGGCCTACCTTGTTGACGTTGCCTCTGCTGATATTGTAGCCACCGATTGCAGGTCCTATGCCTGCTCTGGAAAAGTAAGTAGGGGCTCACTCAAGGTCTGTGCTGGGCCCAGTCTCCTCCCCATCCTTGCCTGCTTGAGGACTGTGTAGGCCTGTCTTGAGATCGATGAGGTCCACACCTTGGGTCATATCAAGGTCTGTGCTAGGCTCACTCATAGCCCGTGGTAGGCCTGCCTAATGTCCCTGTCCTTGGCCCTGCTCCAGATCCGTCAAGATCTGTGTCCTATGCTCTCACTGCCGCCAGACAAAGTTGCCGCCTCCACGTCCAAGCTCAGGACAAGGTCAGTACGTTTTAAAAAAAAAGAAAAAGGGGGAAAAAAAGCAGTTGGAGCAGATGAGCTCCAGCACAGCAGCCCTACTCTGCATTATTTTGGACTTGAACAGGTCTAATACCCGGTGCTTTCATCCCATGACATATGCAACTTCAAGTTAATTCAGCTTTTTTTTTTAAAATTCATTCATGGGATGAGCGAGTCACTGGCTAGGCCAGCATTTATTGCCCATCCCTAATTGCCCAGAGGGCAGTTAAGAGTCAACCACATTGCTGTGGATCTGGAGTCACATGTAGGCCAGATCAAGTAAGGATAGCAGTTTCCTTCCCTAAAGAACATTAGTGAACCAGTTTTTCCCAACAATTAGCAATGCATTCATAGTCATCATTAGACTCTGAATTCCACATTTTTATTGAATTCACATTCTACCATCTACTATGGCAGGATTCCCTGGGTCCCCAGAACATTTCCTGGGTTTCTGGATTAACAGGCCAGCAACAACACCACTAGGCTGTTGCCTCCCCTGTTAGGGCCCGCCTCAGGACCACTCCCTGGTTCATGATACCACGAAGAATGAATCAGATTGTTTGGTGGTTGGCATTTGTGACACTGGAGACCTCAGAAGAACAGATCATACAGACCGCTCTACAGAAGGTGAATGCAAATGCTTCAGCAAGATGAGTCAACTGACTATGGCACCATGGTCCAGGAGGCCATTCAAGAGGGGGGAGCAAAAAGACAGATTGTAGTTGTAGGTGATTCCATCATCAGGGGGATAGACAGTATCCTCTGCGAGCAGGATAGAGAATCCCGCATGGTGGGTTGCCTGCCCAGTGCCAGGGTGCAAGACATCTCTGACCGGCTTGAGAAGATATTAGAGAGGGAGGGGGAGGATCCAGTTGTAGTCCATGTAGGTACCAACAACATAGGCAGGACTAGGAAAAAAGACCTGTTTCGGGATTATGAAAAGCTAGGAACAAAATTAAAAAAAGGGTCAATCTCTGGATTGCTGCCCAAGCCACGTGCAAATTGGCATTGGGAGGCGAGGATCAGGGAAGTAAACACGTGGCTAAAAGACTGGGGTGGGAAAGAGGGTTTCCTTTTCATGGGGCACTGGCATCAGTTCTGGGACAGGAGGGATCTATACCGCTGGGATGGACTCCACCTGAACAGGGCCGAGTCCAGTGTTCTGGCGAAAAGGGTAAATAGGGTGGTTAATAGGACTTTAAACTAGTAAGTGGGGGGTGGGGGTGGGGGTGGCGGGAAGAGGGAGAAGTGAGCGTAGAGGGAGAATAACAATTGATGTAAGGCAAAGCAGCAGGTTAGCAGGTGACAAGGAAGCTTCAACTCCATTGAAAGTTAGGAAAAAAGTTAAAGGGAAGGAGAACTCAAGAGCTGCTAGTAATAGGACCCAAAAAGAAGGTGCAAAAACTGGCATAAGGGCACTTTATCTGAATGCTCGGAGCATTCAAAACAAGGTGGATGAGTTGACGGTGCAAATCATGGCAAATGGGTGTGATTTAGTGGCCATTACAGAGACATGGTTACAGGACGGTCATGACTAGGAGTTAAATATCCAGGGGTAACAAACTGTTCGGAAGGACAGACAGGAAGGTAAGAGAGGTGGTGTTGCTCTGATTTTTAAGGATGATATCAGGGCGGTAGAGAGAGATGATATAGGTTCTACTGAACAAAATGTTGAATCCATTTGGGTGGAAATTAGGAATAGCAGGGAGAAGAAGTCACTGATAGGTGTGGTCTATAGGCCACCAAATAATGACATCGTGGTGGGGCGGGCAATAAACATAGAAATAGCTAATGCATGTAAAAATGGTACAGCAATTATCATGGGGGATTTTAATCTACATATCGATTGGACAAACCAGGTCGGTCATGGCAGCCTTGAGGAGGGGTTCATAGAATGCATCCGCGATAGTTTCCTTGAACAATATGTAATGGAACCTACGAGGGAGCAAGCTATCCTAGATCTAGTCCTGTGTAATGAGACAGGAATAATTAATGAACTCACAGTTAGGGATCCTCTCGGAAGGAGCAATCACTGTATGGTCGAATTTAAAATACAGATGGAGTGTGAGAAGGTTAAATCCAGTACTTATGTCCTGTGCTTAAACAAAGGAGACTATGAAGGAATGAGGGAGGAGTTAGCTAAGGTAGAATGGGAGCAAAAACTTTATGGTGGGTCAATTGAGGGCTTTCAAAACGATTTTCCACAGTGCTCAGCCGAAGTATATACCAGTGATAAGGAAGAACTGCAGGAAAAGAGAGCGCCAGCCATGGATGTCTACGGAAATAAAGGAAAGTATCAGATTGAAAAAAAAACATACAAAAAAGCAAAGAGTAGTGGGAAACTAGTAGACTGGGAAATCTTTAAAGGCCAACAGAAAGCCACAAAAAAGGTTATAAAGAAAAGTAGGATAGATTTTGAGAGTAAACTAGCTCAGAATATAAAAACAGGCAGCAAAGGTTTCTATAAATATGTAAATCGTAAAAGAGTGGCGAAGGTAAACATTGGTCCTTTGGAGGATGAGCAGGTCAATTTAATAACTGGGAATGAGGAAATAGCCGAGACATTAAACAGTTACTTCGTGTCGGTCTTCACAGTGGAAGACACAAATAACATGCCAAAAACTAATGGCAAGAAGGTTACAGCAGGTGAGGACCCAGAAACTATCATTATCACTAAGGAGGCAGTGCTGGGCAAGCTAATGGGACTAAAGGTAGACAAGTCTCCTGGCCCTGATGAAATGCATCCCAGCGTACTAAGAGGTGATGGGGGAAATAGCAAATGCACTAGTAATTATTTACCAAAATTCACTGGACTCTGGGGTGGTTCCCGCAGATTGGAAAATAGCCAATGTGACGCCACTGTTTAAAAAAGGAAGTAGACAAAAAGCAGGTAACTATAAGCCAGTTAGCTTAACTTCGGTAGTGGGGAAAATGCTTGAATCTATCATTAAGGAAGAAATAGCAAGACATCTGGATATAAATTGTCCCATTGGGAACGCCCAGCATGGGTTCATGAAGGGTAGGTCATGTTTAACTAATTTGGTGGAATTCTTTGAGGACATTACTTGCATGGTGGACAATGGGAAACCTGTGGATGTGGTGTATCTGGATTTCCAGAAGGCATTTGACAAGGTGCCACACCAAAGGCTGCTACATAAGATAAAGTTGTATGGTATTACTGGTAATGTATTGGCATGGATAGAGGATTGGTTGACCAGTAGAAAGCAAAGAGTAGGGGTAAATGGGTGTTTTTCTCGTTGGCGGTCAGTGGCTAGTGATGTGCCTCAGGGATCAGGTTGGGACCGCAATTGTTTACAATTTACATAGATGATCTGGAGTTGGGGACTAAGTGTGGTGTGTCAAAATTTGCAGATGACACTAAGATGAGTGGTAGAGCAAAGTGTGCAGAAGAGACTGAAAGTCTGCAGAGGGATATAGATAGTCTAAGTGAGTGGGCAAAGGTCTGGCAGATGGAGTACAATGTTGATAAGTGTGAGGTCATCCATTTTGGTAGGAATAACAGCAAAATGGACCATGTTTCAAATGGCAAAAAATTGCAAGCACTCTGCTACGCAGAGGAACTTGGGTGTCCTTGTGCATGAATCGCTAAAAGTAGGATCGCAGTTGCAGCAGGTAATTAAAAAGGCAAATGGAATTTTGTCTGCCATTGCGAGAGGGATGGATTTTAAAAACAGGGAGGCTACGCTGCAGCTGTTTAGGGTCCTGGTGAGGCCTGTGTGCAGTTTTGGTCTCCTTACTTGAGAAGAGATATACTAGCACTGGAGGGGGTGTAGAGGAGATTCACTCGGTTGATTCCAGAGTTGAGAGGGTTGGATTATGAGGAGAGACTGAGTAGACTGGGATTATACTCATTGGAATTTAGAAGAATGAGGGGAGATCTTATAGAAACATGTAAGATTATGAAGGGAATAGATAAGGTGGAGGCAGGGAGGTTGTTTCCGCTAGCAGGTGAAACTAGGACTAGAGGGCATCGCCTCAAAATAAAGGGAAGCAGATGTAGGACTGAGGTCAGGAGGAACTTCTTCACCCAAAGGGTTGTGAATCTGTGGAATTCCCTGCCCAGTGAAGCGGTTGAAGCTACCTCACTGAATGTTTTTAAGGCAAGGCTAGATAAATTTTTGAACAGTAAAGGAATTAAGGGTTATGGTGAGCGAGCAGGTAAGTGGAGCTGGGTCTCAAAAAGATCAGCCATGATCTTATTAAATGGTGGGGCAGGCTCGAGGGGCCAGATGGCCTACTCCTGCTTCTAGTTCTTATGTTCTTATGTACTGGACTCCTCCATTTGTGAGAAGAAAGGTATTTGCAGAGGCTCCAGATAATTTGATTGTCCACAACTGGATTTAGCAGAAATCAGAGTTTAGATCTTATCCACTATTTGTAGGGTTGCTTAGCCCTGACCATTACATCCTCTTAGAATGTTTGCCTTACAAGTTGTCATATGGTGTAACTTCACCAAATTGAAACCTCATTTTTCGGTATGCCCAGTGCTAATCCCAGCATGTCCTCCTAGGCTACTGCAGAAATTGAGTAAAGACAGAAATGAAGATGTAACAATCATGGGATTGGCCTGGTATTTGCACAGCAATAAAGGAGGAGGGCGTTAAAGGATATTCAAGAGACATGGAACAAAGTGGGAAGTTCAAAAGGAGAAACAGTGTTAATAGAATATAAAGACCGTAAGCACATTTATAATCTATGAAAATGTTGCTATTATGTTAAGCCATAGCCAATGCTTGTCTTTGGCTTCATAGTAGGTGTCTGTTGCTGGCAAACAATCTGAGTCTTGAGGCTTTGTTAAGGAGACGCAAGTATTAGGTAGCAGTCAAAAATTTGATCAAAGATTTAACAAATATTGGTATTTATGCATTTAATATTGAACTGGTCAATCATGCTCAATTTAGATTCATTTCGGAGATTCCTTTTGCTTAACAGTAAATTTTGAGGTAAGTGAACTGTTGGACAGAAGATCACAATTACAAAATTCATAATTTTCAAAGAACTTTGGGAGGCACCATGTTGTAGGCTTCTGGAACATCTGTTTCAAACTGAAACATGCCAGATGAAGTGTGTAACCAGGGTGGCAAGGGCCTAGACCCTTTTCTGATGAAGGGTCTAGGCCCGAAACGTCAGCCTCTCTGCTCCTATGATGCTGCTTGGCCTGCTGTGTTCATCCAGCCCTGCACCTTGTTGTCTCAGATTCTCCAGCATCTGCAGTTCCTACTATCTCTGGCAAGACATTCAGCTGGAAGGAATAAAGTTTGTTTGCATCAGGGAAATCCAATGTGTGTGTGCTGGGAAGGTTCGCTTCAAGTTCTGCAACCTTTTTAATGAGCAGCTTATCTGTAATGGACACACAATGGGATGAGTCTGTCCCTGGCTTTGTTTTGCCTCTCCTTTTCATGCCATCTTCACACTTCCATTTTTCAAAGTCAAAATGGCTGATACACATTCTTGAACTTTGGCTGTCTCTCTCTCTGTCACTGACAACACTTGGCACTCCCACACCATTCCTGATGCCTCCAGCAGCTGCCCCTAACCCAATTCCCCAACTCTGGCCACAGGGTGCTGTGACGTTGCTCGTTTAATTCTGGGAGTGAACTTCGCAATCAGTGCGCGTATGAAGGGCATCATCTTGAAAAAACCTGGTGTTAAGGAATGGTCAGCCCCAAACATTACATTACTGTTTCCATCTCTCCTTCCTTCTCCAACCAAAAGAAATAGGAGACGCAAGGTTCAGAGGAGAGGGATTTCAAATCAACTTGGACTATAACCTGGTGTCATGTGACTTCTGACTTTGTCCACCACAATCCAATACTGGTACTTTCACATCAGAGGAGAGTAGACAGAACATTGTGAGAGGAAGGTCAGCAGTGAGTTCCAGCAGGTAAAGGAGCGCAAGCCTAAATAGCTTCTGGAAACCTTTGCTGGTGAGTAGCAGGTAAGTTTTCAGAAATTATTATCAGAGCAGAGAGCACCAGCAGCTTCAATTCAGTATTAAAAGTGTTTGACATTGTAAGGATTAATTAAGTTAAAGAGGTAAGACATTGCAGGAGAGCTCCAAATCATAGCCTGCTCCTCTCGCTTGATGTGGGAAGCTGGGCACATTTTCTGTGCCCAGGACCTGCATGTGTGCAAGAAGTGTCTCCAGCTGCACTTCCTGGAAGCCCGAATTTTGGAGTCAGAGCAGCATCTGGGGACACTGTGGAGTATTCGGAAAGCGGGGAATATTGTGCATAGCATGTAGAGACAGGTAGTCACACCACAGGCTCAGACTCTACAGGCAGGAAGGGAATGGGTGATCACCAGCAGAGCAGGAGGGCTCCTGCAAAAACAGATGTACCATTTTGGATAATGTTGAAGGGAATGGTCTCACAGGGGCTAACAGCAGCAGCCAAGTTCATGGCACCATGGTTGGCTCTGCGGCAGAGGGAGGGAGAAATAGGCATTGAATCCTCTATAACCATAGAATTTCTATCATGAGGGAAATAGATAGGGCTTTTGTGTGGCTACAAACGAAGGTCCAGAATTGTGTTCCCTCCCTAGTGCTAGGGTCCTGGATGCCTTGGAGCTGTTGCAGGACATTATGGAGGGGGGAGGGCGAACAGCCAGTGATTGTAGTGCATATTGGTACTAATGTCATAGGTCAAAAAAAAAGGTGATGAAGTCCTAAAAGCAAAATATAAAGAACTAGGAAGAAAGTTGAAATACAAGAACTGAAAAGGTACTTCTCAGGATTACTATCAGTGCCACAAGCTAGTTTGGTGTTGGTGGGTTGCTTGGTTGAGTGGTTGAAGAGGGTTTAAACTAGTGTGGCAGGGGTATGGGAATCAGAGGAGTAGGGGCAGTAAATGCAGAAATGGAGGGAGAAGTAGAAACCAAGACAAACGTAACTAAGAACAACAAAAGGCAGGGAAACGGTGCTGAAAACAGCAGAGGAGATGATCTGAAATACACGTGTTTCAGTGCGAGAAGTATAATAGGCAGGGTAGATGAACTTAGAGCTTTAGTTAGTAATTGGGAACTATGGCATTATTGCAATTACAGGAGACTTAGGTGAAAGACAGACAGGCAGCTGACATGTCCCAGGATTTAAACTTTTCAAGTGTGATAGAAGGGGATGTAAAAGGGGTAGGCGAGTTGCAATACTGGTAAAAGAGTATCTCACAGCTGTACTCAGGGAGGATACATCAGACGACTCACATAGAGGGGCAATATATGAGTGGAACAGAGGAATAGGAAAGATGAAATCACAACGTTGGGAGTATACTACAGGCCTCCCAACAGCCAGCAGGAGATAGAGGAAAGAATATGTCAACAGGTTTTGGAAAGATGCAAAAACAGCATGATTGTTTAGGTTGGGTGATTTTAACTTCCCCTATGTTCACTGGGGCTCACTTCGTGCTGGGGGTTGGATGGGGCAGAGTTTGTAGGGACCATTCAGGAGGGTTTCTTGACACAGTATATAAACAGTCCAATGAGGGAAGGGGTCATACTGGATCTGATTTTGGGAAATGAGCCCAACCGTGAGAGAGAAGTTTCAGTGGGGAAGCATTTCGGGAGTAGTGACCATAATACCATAATTAAGATACGCATGGATAAGGATAACAGCAATCCTCAGGTCAACATATTAAATTGGGGGAAGGTGAGCTACAACAATATTAGGCAGGAACTGGACAATATTGATTGAAAGTGGCTGTTTGAGGGTAAATTCACTTAGGACATGTGAGAGTATTTCAAGTGGCAGCGACACGTTCTTACAAGAATGAAGGATAGGTATGGCAAGTTATGTGAACCTTGGATGACCAGGGATGTTACAACCTTGGTCAAAGAGAAAAAGGAAGCATACATAAGGTTGAGGAAGATGGGAACTGACAAAGTCCTTGAGGTATATAAGGAAAGTAAGAAAGAACATAAACAAGTAATGAGAAGGGCTAAAAAGGGGTCATGAAAAGTCGTTAGCAAACAGGATTAAGGAGAATCCCAAGGCTTTTAGTACATATATAAAAATCAAGAGGCTAGCAGGGAAAGGGTTGGCCCATTCCATGACAAAGGAGGAATCTATGCGTGGAGCCAGGAGAGTTGGACGAGGTTTCACCAAAGAGAAGGAACTGGTGGAGGATGATCTCGGGGAAGGGAGTGTTGAATTTCTAAGCCAAGTTGCTGTTAAAAAGGAAGAAGTATTGTGCGTTTTAAAAGGCATTAAGATAGATAAGTCCCTAGATCCTGATGGGATCTATCCCAGAATATTAAGGGAGGCAAGAGAACAAATTGCTAGAGTACTGACAGACATCTTTGTATCCTCTTTGGCCACAGGTGAGGTCCCAGAGGCCTACAGAATAGCCAATGGTGTCCCATTTTTTTAAACAGGGTGGCAGGGATAATCCAGCAAATTATGGGCCTGTGAGCCTCACGTCATTGGTGGGGAAGTTATTGGAAAAGTTTCTCAGAGACAAGATCTATATGCATTTAGAAGCAAATGGACTTATTAGTGATAGGCAGCATTATTGTACAGGGGAGGTTGTGCTTCGCTAATTTGATTGAGTTTTTTTGAGGTGGTGGTGAAGATGAGTGATGAGGGAAAAGCATTTGATGTTGTCTACATAGACTTCAGTAAAGCCTTTGACTAGGTATCTCATGGCAGACTGGTACAAAAGGTGAAGTCACATGGTATCAGGGATGAGCTTGCAAGATGGATACAGAACTGGGTAATTAAGGGAGACAGAGGGCAGAGGTGGAACGATGCTTTTCAGAATAGAGGGTTGTGACTAGTGATGTTCCAAAGGGATCAGTGCTGGGACCTCTGATGTTCGTGGTCTACATAAATGATTTGGGAGGAAAACGTGGCTGGTCTAATTAGTAAGTTTGCAGATGATACAAAGATTGGAGGAGTTGAAGATAGTGAGGAGGATTGTCAGAGGGTATAGCAGGACATAGATCAGTTGGATGCATGGACAGAAAAATGACAGACGGAGTTTAATCCAGACAAATGTGGTGATGCACTTTGGAAGGTCAAGTATAGGTGGAAATTATCTGGTGAATGGCAGAACCCTTAGGAATATTGATATGCAGAGGGATCTGGGTGTGCAGGTCCAGAGACCTCTGAAGGTGGCAGTGCAGGTAGATAAGGTAGTAAAAAAGGCCTATGGCATGCTTGCCTTCATTGGAAGGGGCTTTGAGTATAAGGATAGGCAAGTTATGCTGTAGCTTTATAGAACTTTAGTTAAGCCACACTTAGAATAGTGCATACAATGCTGGTCACCATACTACCAGAAGGATGTGGATGCTTTGGAGAGGGTACAGAAAAGTTTCCAGGCACCATCCTGATAAAAGGGAGATTTTAGCTATGAAGAAAGGTTAGATAGACCGAGTTTGTTTTCACTGAATACAAGAGGTTGAGGGACAACCTGAAAGAAGTTTAAAAGATTGTGAATAGCATGGATACAGCGGCAAGTATGAGACTTTTTCTCAGGGTGGGAGAGGTCAATTACTAGGGGACACAATTCAAGGTTTGGAGGGTGGGGGGGGGGGGGGAGGCGGGGGGAGTAAATTTAAAAGAGATGTATGAGGCAAGTTTTTCACATAAAGGGTGATGAGTGCCTGGAATGCACTCCCAGAGGAGGTGGTGGAAGCAGACACAATAGCAGCATTTAAGCAGCACCTGGATGAATAGATGAAAAGGAAGGGAATAGAGGGATACAGATCCTGTAATTGAAGACAGTTTTAGTAGGGAATGGCAAAATGTGTTGGTGCAAGCTTGGATGGCTGAAGGGTACGTTCCTGTGCTGTACTGTTTTTTTGTTCAAAGATGCTGAGCATTAACAATACTGATGTTGTTTAATATATCAAAATGCAATAATACATCAATTCTTGATTTTATTCCTCTAAACTGTCATAGCACTATTCCTAAACATTTTAGTTAAATGTACTTTAAACATTTAAGCCTCAACTATTGTCCATCTGAATACATACAAACTTACTTTGGCATTCTTGGATCAGAGACAACCATTGCTCTGCATAACTCGAGCTTTAAATCCATGGGTTGCAATATGTGCTGAGATGATTTCTTTTCTTTGCGAGCTGTTTTCCAATCCTCATCTAAATCAAAATACCAAAGCTAGTTAAGCCTCTTCAAAACAATTTACTTTCCATAACTATCAAAATATGGGAATTAGCTTTTCAACACCAAAATCAAAATTTCAAGCTTATTTTTTAATCAACAAAAAGCTACATTGCTTATTTAAACAGTCAATATTTATTAAAAACTGAAAGAACAGGGGATGCTGTATATCAGAAACTAAAACAGAAGTTGCTGGAAAAGCTCAGCGGATATGGCAGCCACTGTGAACAGAAAGCAAAATGAGTGTTTTGGGTCCGGTGACCCTTCTTCAGAATCTTCTGAGGAATGGTCACTGGACCCGAAATGTTAACACTGATTCCGCTTTACAGATACTGCCAGATCCGCTGAGCTTTTCCTGTAGTCAATATTTACTGTCACTCAAAATACCATTATTAAACTTCAACTCATTGGTTATATTAACAGAAAGGCCATTAAGTACCTAGCAGTAGATTCACAAATTTTAAATATTTAAGTAGATACATACGTGGTTTAGCATAGAGAAGTTGAACACTACTCAGCTGGATATCAAAACAGTCATAGGCTCTGGCCATGATATCCTCCAAGGTGCTTTCTCCAGCAGTAATTTGTGGCAGACGCGCACGACTTTTACTCATCATCTTAAAGATTAAAAAAAAACAAATTACAAAACATTTAAAAATGACAGAGTTAAGAATTTTATTCTGTTTACACAATTCGACAAAGACATCTTGCCATTAAAAAAAATGTTGAGAACAAAAAATTATACAGTACCAAGTTAAAGAAAGTTATTTATTTGGTCAGTATTTTTGTGATAATTGAAAATAAATGCCATTTTTATTGTTTAAGTTTTTCTGAGAAAAGAGTGCTTTCCAAATCAGCACTGTATGGGTAACAAATTTGACTCATTGGCACTGTTTTGAGAGTATTACAAATACTTCAAGACATCTATCAAACACCAATGATACACTCAAAGAGCTATCTGGAAAACTGTACCAAATGCCATAATATTGAGGACATTTGCACACAAGGTGAATGCCAATTACAAATACATACAATACAATATATCAATGTACAAAAGGAAGGAACCCCTTAACTTCAGTAGTTGGTTGACTTCTTTTAGCTTATACTATAAAAAGGTAAAGATGTTATAGTCCTAGAGAGAGATGACTGGTAGTGGTTTGAGCAGAGGGTCATCACACCTCAGTATAAAACTTTCAATGTGTTGCTGCTTCTGATTGCAAAAAATTGACAGAGAATAATGCAAGACATTTCTGCTGACCTCAAAAGGTTCTGAGCAAACTAGTTGCTTCCAGATAGGCTTTTCCCATGGATTATAGCATGGCTTGGAGAATGAGCAGAAGCCCTGCAGAGGAAGACTTGCTGTTATAAGTTTGGGTGGAAAGAAGGACCCTCAGGAGCTTAGATCTATCCAAGATATTTAAGGGCCAAATCTCCTTGAACCTTCAGGACCAGGCCTTTGCAGTATGACTCTGCTACAGTAAGGATATCCTCACCAAAATCTACAACAATGGTAAATCTCAAGGCCGCAAAAACTGAATTAATAGCGACTGTGAAGGTGACCATAGAAAAGAACCTTTATGGAGCTGGAGTTACGTTAATATCTCAATTTTCCATCCTATATTACAAAAGGGATATTATTGAGCCTCTTAATTCAGATAGCCAATTACACATTATGCCCATTTGACAGAAAAAGTAATTACACCATATTTTCAGGTACATTTCCTCTGATAATGACTACAATTGCACACATTTTAGGTATTTTCCATTATTATTTTAAAAATCTACAAGGAGGGACACAGCAGGCATGAAGGAAAGTATTTCACTGACTTCAAGGTTTCTGAATAAATCAGTTGCTCCCAGATATAGGAGCACGGATAGGCATGGCCCTTGGAATGGAACATGACTGGAGGATGAACACACCAGAGGTAGAAGCTGATGAAAAAAAACAGAGGTAGAGGGATAGCTTGAAGGGGATGTTGGAAATTCATGGTGGGAGTCATGGTGGGTTAAGATGACAGAGGGGGATGAGAGCAGAGGCAGGCGTGAGAAGCAACCGATTTTTCAGTAACAAAGACTGTAGATAGTCTTAGAGAATGACAAACAAACAATTTTGGATCTAGAAGGCTCAGCTGCAGATTGCACTCTCTCAACACATGACTGCAGTTCATCCAATGAGCTGGCATCTCATTATCTTGACTCAATGTCCCAAATGCAGATAATGTCTGATCTATCAATATGACAGCCAGTGGCACTGTGAATAAAATTAGTTAACAATGCAGCGTCTTCATCACCTCTTTTTGGCTCATCCAATGCCTGACCAGGCTGCACCTGCCAGGTACCAGAAAGTAAACAGATGCAGTGCAAAGAAGAGGAGAAACAAGGACAAGGGATTATGCAGTGAAGGGTAGTGGGAGTAGTTTTGAGGACACTGTCACCTTTGATGGCTTCAGTATCACCACTGACCAGAGCCTTAAAAGTGGTCAGCCTAGTAATAGCCAAGACAGTTTTCACAGGAATTAAGAAACACAGTTGCACCCGACCCTTTTGATTAGCCCCTGCTGATTCTGCTTCTATGCCACCTTGTTCTGTAACAGCAATAAGTATTTCAGTAAGTGTAGAGGAATACGTTTGGGTGATTGAACTGCAACTACAGTTCAACGAAAGAAGCTATCTTTAGCATAGCTGATAACATCACTTGCAATGATATCAGGTCACATTGTGGACAGTGCATAAACATCACACTATAAGATGGTTCTAAACATTATTAATCATGGATAACATTGATCAATAGTTAGAAATGCCTCAATTGAGGAGACAGGATGTAGAATCGGTTTGTGCCAAGATGAGGAATAGGTGGTGAAAAGTCACTAGTCTACAAATCTCTTAACAGTAACCATAATGCTGGACAAAGTATATACAACATAGAACTGTAAAGCACAGGAACCAGGCCCTTGGCCCGCGATGTTGTGCTGAACATGACACCAAATTGAATTAATCCCTTCTGCTTGTCCTTGGTCCAATTCTTTCCATTCCTTGCATATTCACGTGCTTATCTAAAAGTGCCTTAAATGCCCTTATCGTACCTACCTTGACCATCATCCCCAGCAGCATGTTCCACACTCCTACCACTCTGTAAAAAACTTGCCCCTCATATCTCTTTTGAATTTTCCCCCTTTCACATTAAATGCATACCGCCTAGTATTAGACATTTCAACTCTGGGGAAAAAGGTTGACTGTCAATCTTATCTACACATCTCATCATTTTACAGACTTCTATCAAGTCTCCCCTCCGCCATTCCAGAGAAAACAACTCGAGTTGTCCCAGCCTCTCTATATAGTTTATACCCTCTAATCCAGGCAGCATCCTGGTAAAAGAGACAACAAGGTGCAGGGCTGGATGAACACAGCAGGCCAAGCAGCATCATAGGAGCAGAAAGGCTGACGTTTCGGGCCTAGACCCTTCATCAGAAAAGGGGAAGGGGAAGGGGGTTCTGAAATAAATAGGGAGAGAGTGGGAGGCGGATAGAAGATGGATAGAGGCAGTGGGAGAGAGATCCCCTGAGGTTTGTCCGGAGGGAGGAGGGTAACTTCTTCAGGCTAGGCATCCTTAGAAGAGGCTTCGCAGTGGGTTTAAAATTGAGCCAGCATCCTGGTAAACGTCTTCTGCACCCTCTCTAAAGTCTCCACATCCTTCCTGTAATGCGGCAACCGGAACTGAACGCAATACACTACGTGTGGCCTCAAGAAAGTCTTCTAAAGCTGCAACATGACATCCTGCCTCTTGTTCTCAATTCCCTGACCAATAAAGGCAAGTATGCCACACACCTACTTTACCACCCAATCTACTTGCACGGCCACTTTCAGGGAGCTATGGACTTGAACCCTGAGATCCCTCTGTACATCAATGCTGTTCAGGGTCCTGACATTCAATGTTAAGGAAAAGTATACAGTTAATCTCCCAAAAGTACAACACCTCACACCTACCTGGATTAAACTCCATCTGCCATTTCTCCACCCATATCTGCAAATGATCTATATCCTGCTGTATCCTTTGACAACTTTCTACACTATCCACTCCTCCACTGATCTCTGCATCATCTGCAAACTTACTAACCCACCTATTTACATTTTCATCCAAATCATATCTATATATCACAAACAGCAGACGTCCCAGCATGGACACCTGCAAAACACCAGTAGTCACAAAGCTCCAGCCTGAAAAACACTCTTCCGCTATTACCCTCTGTCTTCTATGGGCAAGTCAATTCTGAATCCATGTGGCCAAGTCACCACGGATCTCCTGCATCTTAATCTTCTGGATGAGCCTACCATGAGGGACCTTGTCAAAAGCCTCACTAAAATCCATGTAAACAATATCCACTGCTCTACCTTCATTGATCACCTTTGTCACCTCCTCAAAAAATTCCAATCAAGTTGGTAAAGTATGAGAAGAAATATTGGGTGCGTGCGATAAAGGGATGGCAATAATCATGAGTGATTTCAATCCACATATAAACCACGAAACAAAAAAATCAGACTGGCAAAAAGGGTCTGGATGAGGAGCTCACGGAAAGCTTTTGTATGAAGTTTCTTTTAGAAATAATGTGTATTTTAAGTGTGACAGGGTTAATTTAAGGTCTCAGACTAAAGGCAACCCTAGGTTACAGCAACCACAATACAATTGAATTTTACATCCAGTTTTCAAGATAGAATTTTGGGTCTAAGGCAAGCATTTTAAAATTAAATAAAGTGCATCCACTTAGGTGGAAAGCTGAGCTAGCTGAAGTGAACTGCCATACTCGGCAGGGTGACAAATCAACAGAGACACACTTTAGACATTTAAGGAGATGTTTCAGAATACTCAAAATTCTTCCAGATCTCTCCTTCCCTCTTCCAAGTTTAGATTGCTCATATCAGATGCTCAGATAACATTGCCACCTGCAGTACACAATCTAATGGTCTACTTGTTACAACATAAATTTAAACCTTCTACCCAGTTACTGATAAGGCCAAATATATTTGATTATTGCTAGGGTTAGGATGAAAAGATCCAAACAAGTTTCTTTATTAAAGAATAAAAGTAGAAATAAAATGTGAAAATTGGATTTATTCAAAGTTGATTAACAGTTAGAAATATTAAAGTATAAATGTTTCTGATAATTAATATTTTAAACCACTTTTATCCTATACCCAGCATCATTAAAGCAAACTGATTAATTATCAGAATGCATTTATGGGACCTTACTACATGTAAATGGTCTGTGTTTTTTGCCTTACGACAGTGACTATATTCTGAGATGTATTTTGCCGACTGTGAAAGGCTTTGGGACACTCAGATTGAGAGTGATGCACTATCAATGCAAGTCCACTTTTTTCTAATCTAATCTCAGTTTTAGAAAGAAAATCTGGTTTTCTAGGGGTTAAAAAAAAGCGTACCAATATTATACATACGAAAAGTATTTGTTTAAAACAAAGCAGAACTCAATTTGTTGTGCTTTTTTAAAAAAATTCTCAGTACAATTCATCACAAAATTGACAAAACCACTGCAAAAGATCACCATCACAGCATAAATTCAGCTTCTACAATCTATTCTGCTAATTTAAAAATGCCCCTCTCATATCATTTTTTGTATATTTTAAGAATCTGGTAACTCTCAAATTTAATTAGCCAATATCAGTCAACCAAAAATTGGGTCACTTAGAGGAGAAGGATTAGACACTAATTAAAGTGTTCACAGTAGAAATTCAGAGTAGATTTCATCCTAGAGTCTTAAAAGAAGTAGCTACAGAGACAATTGATTCATTAGTTTTAATTTTCCAAAACATATTACATTCGAGGAAGGTTCCTGTAAATTGGAAAATAGCTAAGATAACTCTTTTAGAGAATTTAATGAAGGATACCATGTTCTTGGCTTTATTAATATGAGCATAGAGGTGATAGTGAATTTGTACAAGACATTTGTTTACCTTAATCTGATTACTATATACAGTCCTGGGCACCACGTCAGAGGAAAGACATGGATGAGAATGTTGAAGGAATTTACCAGTATGATTCCAGGAATGAGAAACTTCAATTATGAGGCTGGATTGAAGAAATAAATAATGTCCTCCTTGGAAAGAAGGCAGCTGAGGGGAGATTTAATAAAGATTTTCAAAACCATAAGTGGATTGTATAGGTAAACTGTTCCCGCTTGTAAAAGAAAGCGAGAAAGGACATAGATTTGAAGTGCAAATAAGGGATAATTACTTGCAGGTATAATTAGTATGTTTGCAAATGACAGAAAGCAAGAAAAAAAAAATCACTGGTGTTGTTGATAGCGAGGATGATCTCAGGCTGCAGTCTTATATTGATCAACAAGTAAATCGGGAAGAGCAATGGCAGGTGCAATTTAATCCTGGTAAGTGCGAGGTGATGCATTTTGGGAGGTGTTATAATGGAACGGTATGCACAATAAATGGTAGGTCCCTAGGGAGCACTGAGGAACAAAGGTACCTTGGCATACAAGTCTATAGATCCCCAAAGGCATCAGCACAGGTAGACAGGATGGTGAAGGCAACAGAAGGGATGCTTTCCTTCATTACCAGGAGTGTCGAATATAGGAGCAAAGAAGTCTTGTTACAACTTTATTAAATATTAAATAACTTTATTTCGGCCACAGACGGAATATTATATGCAGTTCAGATCACCACACTCTCAGAAGGATGTGACTGCACTGGAGAGGATGCAGAGAAGATTCACCAGCACACTGCCCAAGGTCGCAAGTCTCAGTTATTAGGAGAAATTGGATATACTGGGTTTGCTTTCCCTGGAGTAGATTAGTGAATCTGATTGAGGTGTACAAAATTATAAGTGGTATAGATATGGTAAATCGTGAGAACCTTTTCCCCATGGCAGATCTGTCCAAAACTAGAGGACACAAGTTTAAGGTGAGGTGTATGTTGTGTAGAGAGGATCAGAGAGAATTTTCTTTCACCCAGAGAGGCTAGAAATATACAACATTCCACCTATAGGGGTAGTGGAGGCAGATACTCTCCCAACATTCAAGAAGCATCTGGATGAACATTTAAAATGCCAGGGCATTGTAAGCAATGGACCAAGTGCAGGTAAATGGGATTAGTAATAGTTTGGTGTTTGTTGATTAGCACAGACATGTTGGACCAAAAGGCCTGTTTCTGGACTGTAAGACTTTATGACTATGACTTGGTTATAACAGGACACTTGGATAAGTGGACGTAAATCAGGTGGAGCCAACTTGGTTTCAAAGGTAAATCATGTTTAATTAATTTATTGGAGTTCTTTTGAGATATAACTTGTTCGGTGCATGAAGGGGAACCAGTGGATACATTGTACTTAGATTTCTATAAAAGGTATTTGATAAGGTGCCACATCAAAAGATTATTGCAGAAAATAAAAACTGTTGGGATAGCATATTGGCATGGACAGAAGATTGGTTGCTTAACATGAAGCAAGTAGGTCTCAAGTCTTTTTCAGGCTGGCGGGATGTCATGAGTGATGCATCACGGGGGTCAGTGTGCAGCCCCAATTCTTCACGATTCATATAAATGATTTAGATGAAGGAACTGAGGGATGGTAACTAATTTTGCTGATGTCACAAAGTTAGGCAAGAAGTGAGTTGTGAAGAGGACACAAGGAGAACTACACGGTAAACTGAAAATTACCCATTTTG
Organism: Rhincodon typus; assembly: GCF_021869965.1. Taxonomy (NCBI): domain Eukaryota; kingdom Metazoa; phylum Chordata; class Chondrichthyes; order Orectolobiformes; family Rhincodontidae; genus Rhincodon; species Rhincodon typus. Next base: position 59,729,838 of record NC_063334.1, read on the forward strand.
GCAGAGAGATTTTTTTTAAAAATTACCTAAATGGTGAGCAATTGCAGTGCTGATGCAAACAGATCTGGGCATGAATTGTTGAAGGTTAGTACACAGCCAGAGCAAGTAATCAAGAAAACTAATAGAATAGGTCCCATATGGGAGACCAACAGTAAACACAAAGCCCATGGAATCCAAAGAAAGTTGCCTAATTGGATCCAAAATTGGCTGACTAGCAGGAAGCAGAGGGTGATGGTCGATGGGTGTGAATGTGATTGGAAGCCTGTGTCCAGACAGGCTCCTCAGGGATCAATGTTGGGCCCCTTGCTGTATGTGGTATATATTAATGATTTAGACTCAAATATAGGACGTTTGATCAGTAGGTTTGTGGAGGATTCCAAAATTGGTGGACAGTGAGGAAGATAGTCTTAGAGTACAGAAGGAATTAGAAGAGCTGGTCAGATGGGCTGATCAACGGTAAATGGAATTCAATCCAGAGAAGTGAGGGGTGATTCACTTGGATGGGACAAACAAGGCAAGGGGTTACATGCTAAACAGTATGACCTTGAGAAAAACCGAGGATCAGAGGGGCGTTTGTGTGTATAGCCACTGGCCTCTTAAGGGAGCAGGGCAGGTAGATTAAGTGGTTAAGAAGGTAGATGGAATATTTGTATTTATTAATCAAGGCGTAGAGTTTAAGAGCAGGGAGGTTATACTGGAACTGTATAAAACACTGGTTAGGCCATAGCTACAGAATTGTATACAGTTCTGGAATTCACCTTATAAGAGGGACGTGAGCGTACTGGAGAGGGTGCAGAGAGCTTTTACCAGGATGCTGCCTCAGCTGGAGAGATTCAGTTATAAAAAGAGATTGAATAGATTAGTGTTTTGTTTCCTTAAAGCAATTTAGAGTTGAGGCTAAAATTCAGATCTGCCATATTATTGAATGGCAGAGCAGACTCAAAAGGCTGTGCGGCCTATTGTATTCGTTGCCCATATAGAACATAGAACAGTACAGCACAGTACAGACCCTTCATCCCACGATGTTGTGCCGAACTTTTGCCCTAATCCTAAAGTCTATCTAACCTCCACCCCTACCTTATACTATCATCCATAGGCCTATCTAATAGCCGCTTAAATGCCCCCAATGAGGCCGACTCCACTACCCTCTCCGGCAATGCATTCCACGCCCCAACCACTCTCTGAGTAAAGAACCTACCTCTGACGTCTCCCCGATATCTACCTCCACTCACTTTAAAATTATGCCCCCTCCTAATAGCTACCTCCACCCTCGGAAAAAGTCTCTGGCTGTCTACTCTATCTATACCTCTGATCATTCTACACCTCTATCAAGTCACCTCTCATCCTTCGACGTTCTAAAGTGAAAATCCCTAGCTCTCTTAACCTTTCCATGTAAGATCTTCCCTCCATTCCAGGCAACATCCTAGTAAATCTCCTCTGCACCTTTTCCAACACTTCCACATCTTTCCTGTAATGAGGTGACCAGAACTGGACACAATACTCCAGATGTGGCCGAACCAGGCTTTTGTATAGCTGGAGCATAACTTCACGGCTCTTGAACTCAATCCCTCTATTAATGAAAGCTAACACACCATACGCCTTCTTAACAACTCTATCCACCTGGGTGGCAGTTTTCAGGGAACTGTGGACATGAACCCAGAGATCCCTCTGCTCCTCCACACTGCCAAGAATCTTTCCGTTAACCCTGTATTCTGCTTTCAAGTTTGTCCTTCCAAAATGAATCACCTCACACTTTTCAGAGTTAAACTCCATCAGCCACTTCTCAGCCCAGCTCTGTACCCTATCAATGTCCCTTTGTAACCTAGAACAGCCCTCCGCACTGTCCACAACGCGACCCACCTTTGTATAATCCGCGAACTTACTAATCCACCCTTCCACTCCTTCATCCAAATCATTTACAAAAAATCACAAATAGAGGAGCACCCAGAACAGATCCTTGTGGTACACCACTCGTAACTGAGCACCATATGTTCGTATCCCGTTGACTGCAATTTACCTGAACATTAAACAATGCACGTAATAATGGGAAAGCTGGTGATATCATCTATTTTGCGCCACCATTCAAATCGAACTATGACTTCAATATTGTAGGTGATATGAGATGAGCTCTAAAATTTGCTGACATTTTTGTCCTTACTATCTGTATCAAGAAAACTGTAGCTATAGGAAATGGTGTTGTGTCCCTGCCTGTGATTAGACTTCACACCATGCTACTGGAAGCAGTCAGGAAATTTTGGAACCTTGGGTTCTACAATGACAGACAACTGTTCGTTGATTAAAAGTCTTCAAACCACAAAACGATCCACTAAAGTGTTCATCCTGAAGGCATGTATCTTCAGTACATTGTCCACGCTTTGCTGCTGTACAGCAATCTACAGCTCCATCCAAAATAAAAGACACAATAACCTCAAACTACAGTGTCTATGACACATCATTGGCACCACACATGGCAAGACAAAGTCACCAGCTTAGCACTCTTTTTCCACGGCAAATATGCCAAGCTTGTTCATAATAGATAAGCAAAGAAGACTTCGTCGATTTGAGCATGTGCACAGGAGGAAGGTGCCACATCCCCTAAAAGGCAGTCCACACCAAGAGAGCATCAGGGAGCCAAAAGTTTCATTTCAAAGATCCTATCAAAAGAAACCTTCTACATGAACCATGACATGTGGAAACTCTAGCTGACAACTAATACACTGCCAACACTGAATGTGGGCAGAGGTTCACTACCACATGGACCTGTGGCTTCAGCACTGCAAACAAAGCATCAGCAGAGGTCATTTTACATCGTTCACAAGGAGCAACTACACATGTAGCTCCCAGGAAAAACTTTGCCTTTCTAGAATTGGATGTTCAGCCAATAAAAATGCAGATTCTGTCATCTGACTTAGCCAAATTCTGAAGTTGATTCCCATCATCTCTAGCAAATGAATGTTGACAACAACCAATCTGTAACGATCAAACTACACCAAGTTACAACTCAAATATGTAAATGAATACTTTAAGAATATTTATATATTTTTAAAATTATATTCTTAACTGTACTGGTTCATAGCACATTCAGCAATACACAAAAGCTTGTGTGAAAGCCTGAGCCAAGTTTTTATAAATGTATACACACAAATGCACAAATCACCCATTTATATTAACTGCTTTGCTGCTATATTGTCTCATTTTGATTGATGGATATTGCCATTACTGACTATCCAAACTTAACTAATGTTTTAACATATCCACTGATGAATCAAAGAATGTTATAAGTGACATCTGACGAATAGGATATCCTGCCTTGGGATTTTTAAAAAAAATCTGGTCATGCGCTGTGGGCATCATTAACTGCGCTGTTTTCTTTAAAACTCTGAATACCCAATTGTCCTTGAGGTGATGGTGATCTTGAACCACTGTAATCCTTGGAGTTAGACACACCCAAAGTGCTTTTAAGAAGAACTGTCCTCCTAAAGATAGGTAAAACATTAGTTTCATATTTTATTCAAAAGTACAAGATAATACCTCCTCAGTGCAACAGTCAGTTGACTGTATCCCAGGGTTTTAGATATCTAACCAATCTGTTCAGGAATTATACACCCCTCTGCAGATGGGACTTGAACTCGGGTCTCCTGTTTCAAAGGTAGGGATACAACTGCTGTGCAACAAAGGACTTTTTTTAAAATAGAAAATATGGATAAGGTTCATTTTGTCACATTGTAGTGACATGGCACTGCCAATCTGTGTCCAGCACACGCAGGGGCACCATGCCACAGGTGATGGTTTTAATAATAACCTTAGCTTGCACCAAAAGCCATTGCAATGGAACCTGACTAATTGTTACCAAAGTTACATAGTTTGTGCAGGGTCCCCTGGATGGTTATCAGGAGTGGGGACAAAGATTGATTCCACTGACGCCAAATCCAGACATAGATGTTTTAATCAACTTCTGGAACAAATGGGACTTGAACCCAGCTTTCCTAGCTCAGAAGTAGGGACACTACCAATGTATCACAGGAGTCCTAAATACAAAGGCTTTTTTCTAAATTTTTATTTAGCCTAATTTTGTAATCAATCCGTTCAGAGATGTTATGACACATCTCTAGAGCATGTGGGACTTGAACCTGGGCCTTAGTCCAGGGGTAAGGCCATTACCACTGTGCCACAAGAGGACCCTTAAAAGCAAAGATTTAACAGTTCTAAGTACTGGACAAGAGCTGACATACCAGCAGCACTGTGGACTGCAGTTTTACTTTTGACTTTTAAATAACAGAATTGTCCCATTGAAACTAAAATGAGAGACATACTAAAGTAGTACATTTTTCTGGACACACTAAATGTTAAAAGAAGCATTGTTGATGGTTTAAATGAAGATATCAAGAAATCAGTTATTTCATTAGGCAGAAGGGTATTTTTAAAACAGACATATAATCTATCAATACCATTCAGATAATGTATTTCTATCATTCCAGGTGATACTGTTGGGCATACTTTAAGATCAAAAGGTTAATCCAAATGAAGCACGGTGAACTCAGATTATCTTTTTTCTGTAACTACACAATGCATTATATACAGTTAGGCCAAATAAATTGACACTTGTTTTCACTCCAAGAACTTAGTGAGGCTTTAGACATTTGCCATAATAGAATTTTTGTTCCTTTTCTATGTATGTGTCTAATCAGTGGATATGAATAGATAAACAACTTTTAATATGATTTTAATTACGTAACATTCAGACAATCCTGTCACTTTATAAACTTACCTTCAAATTACCAAGATCAAGAACCAATAAGCTGGCAGATTTATCAAAAAAACCATTCTGTGGAATAATGACGTAAGAAGCCATGAGATTCACTTTTAAGTCCAGGACTTTCTGTGTCTCAATAATGTACATTAAGCCTGTAAATAGCACAAAATGTATTAATATCTCATGAATACAATAAGTGGGCAATCTTTAATGAGATCATGTTTACTTTTTTAAAAAATACATTGATATGACTAAATGCAAGAATGTTTATCCAGCCAGAAAAAGGTACATGTTCTACATTCCTACCTTGGGAAAATTTGTGTAATGTTACCTACAGTCCAGTCAACAGTCTACACTAGTCAAAAGAATGATTACTGCCTGAAAATTACAAAGATACTTCAAGAACTTTTACAACAATAGCTGTTCTCGTACTCTTAAAATAGTAGTTTCGATATATAAATGTTAAGTTCTGCAATTTGGCTCTTCAGTTTTACCCTACATTAACTGGCTGTTCAAGATTCAGTGTCAGAGATTCAGCACAAGAAAAGAATGTCAATAATTACTGAACATGAATTGAAAGCAGAATTACGTCTAGATTGCAAGGCACAAAAGTGAATGCTTATTTATGCCATCCCATAATACATGTCGAAATATTAACTGCACATCAAGAAAACAAAAACAAGGATGATGTAACACAATACTGTAAGAATTTATTTCCCATTATTTGTTAAATAAAATATAAATATATTTTCTTGGTGATAGCTAAGAGGATTAAAATGTCTCATTATAAAAATTGATTCCTCTGGAGTTGACATAAACACATGAGTTTTGCTTCTATGTTCTCAAAGATATCATTATTTACCACTATTAAAAAGATCATAAGTATTTTCAAAGATTGCAAAATAATGTTCAATCCTAAGCCATAAGACAATAAGAAATCAGAACAAAAGTAGGGCATTTTGATCCCTTGAACCTGCTCTGCCATTTAATGGGGCCAAGGCATTGTATAAGTACAAGGACTTGGTTCCAAAGTCTCTCAACCCCTCCTCATCTGTCTTAAATTGGTACCTTAAGTCTGAGATAATGTCTCCTGGTCCTACAACTCCCACAAGGGGAAGCATCCTCTCGACATTTACCCTGTTAAAGCCCTTTCTGAATCTTACGTTTTCGTTTAGATCACTTCTCATTCTTCTAAATTGTAAAAAGTACAGCCCCAATCTATTTAGCCTTTGCTCATAAGTCAAGCCCTCCATACCATGGGTCACCCTTGTGAACCTTCTCTAAACTGCCTCTGGTGAAATATCTTTTCTTATATTTGGGGACCAAAACTACTAACAGTACTCCAGATGTTGTCTCACCAGCACTTTGCACAGTTGCATTAAGACTTCCCTACTCTTAAACTTCTTTGAAACGAGGGTCAACATTTCATTAGCCTTCCTGATTACGTGCTGTAACTGTATGCCAGTTTTCTGTGTTTCATGCACAAGTAACCCTAGTCACTCTGTTGCAGCTTTTCTCCATTTTAAAATACTTTTAGATCCCCCTTCCAAAATGTTCACGTTTCCCCATTTTATACTCCATTGCCAAATTTTGCTCATTTACTTACCCAATCAATCGTGCACTCTGAAGTGTTTGTATCCCTCTCTCAACCTGCCTTTCCACTTATTTTTGTCTCATCTGAAAATTTGGCTACATTGCATTCACTTCCTTCCTCCAAATCACAAATATATATTGTAAATATTTGCGGTCCAAGCACTGATACCAGAGCCAGCCCCCGGTCACTGGTTGCCATCTGAAAAAGAACCCTTTATCCCTACTTGCTGCTTCCTGCCCTTTAGCCAATTCTCTATTTATGCCATCTCAAATACCACAGGCTCTTATAATATGACTTAACCTTTTGTCAAGTACCTTGTCGAATGCCTTCTGGAAGTCCAAATACAACATATCTACTGGTTCCCCTCTATCTACTCTGGTTGAGGCTTCCTCAAAAATCACTAAAATTAGTCAGGCACAATTTCACTTTCATGGAGCAAATATTCTACCTCAATATTTATTCAAATAATTTGAGAACTAAAGAAACCACTTCAATCCATTTATCAGGGATGGAGGAATCCAAGGTATTCAGAAACAAAAAGTGAAAGGAAGAAGGGTTATACACTGATTCAGGAGAATTTACAACACAATATGAGATGGGATATGCTGGAAAGATTAAGGACATAATCTAACAAAAACAAAGTTGCTGGAAAAGCTCAGCAGGTCCGGCAGCACCTGTGAAGGAAAAAACAGAGTTAATGTTTCAGGTCCAGTGACCCTTCCTCAGGACTGGTGGTGGCTGGGAAAACGTCAGTTTATATGCAGAAAAAAGGGAGGTGGGTGGGGTAGGGAGTAAAAGATTGGGCTCTATCCTAAGAGAGAGCTAGGTGGACAGACAAAGTAGTTGCTAACGATCAGGCTGGGAGGGTGAACAGTTGTTAATGAGGACTGTTAGTGACCAACAACAGGGGGTATGCGATGGCAGGCTATGTGGTAACAAGTCCTGGTATGTGGGGTAGGGGGCTGGGACATGGGAGAGTTTAGGCCCTAAAATTTTTGAAGTCAATATTGAGTCCAGAGGGCTGTAGGGTCCCCAAGCGGAAAATGAGGTGTTGTTCCTCCAGCTTGCGTTGGGCTTTGCTGGAACACTGCAGGAAGCCAGAGACAGAGTTGTTGGCCAGGGAGCAGGGTGGTGCATTGAAGTGGCAGGCAACAAGTAGTTCAGGGTCTTTTTTGCGAGCAGGACATAGATGTTCGCAAAAGGTGTTCTGCGAAGTGGTCGCCAAGTCTACGCTTCATTTCCCCAATGTAGAGGTGACCACATTGTGAGCAGTGACTGCAGTAGACTAGATTCTGGGAAGTGCAGGTGAAGTGTTGCTTCATCTGGAAGGTATGTTTAGGCCCTTGGATACTGGGGAGGGAGGAGGTAAATGGGCAGGTGTTGCACCTTCACCAGTTACAAGGGAAGGTGCCGTAGGGCTGTGGGGAGGTGTTGGGGGTGAAGGAAGTGTGGACCGGGGTGTCCTGGAGGGAACGGTCCCTGCGGAAGGCGGACAAGGGAGGGGAGGTGGTGTCTGGTGATGGCATCTCGCTGGAGGTGGTGGAAATGGCGTCTGATGATGTTCTGACTGTGGAAGCTGGTGGGATGGTAGGTGAGGATAAGGGGAACCCTATCACTGTTGCGGGAAGGAAGAGAAGGGGTGAGGGCGGAAGTGCAGGAGATGGGTCGGTCCTGGTTAAGGGCCCTGTCAACCACGGAGGTGGGGAATGCTCGGTTGAGGAAAAAGGTGGACATTTCCGAGGCTCCCTTGTTGAAGTTGGCCTCATCTGAACATATGCGATGGAGACGGAGGAACTGAGAGAATGGGATAGAGTCTTTACAGGAAGCAGGGTGTGAGGATGTATAGTTCAGATAGCTGTGGGAGTCAGTGGGTTTGTAGTAGATATTAGTGGCCAGTCTATCCCTCCAAAAATGGAAACAGGAATGTCGAGGAAGGGAAAGGAGGAGGCAGAGATAGAGCAGGTGAAAGTGATGGCAGGGTGGAAATTGGAGGCGAAATTGATGAAGTTTTCCAATTCCAGACAGGAGAGGGAAGCAGCACCGATGATATCATCGATGTTTCAGAGAAAGAGTTGTGGGTGGGGACGGAATAGGACTGGAACAAGGAATGTTCTACGTACCCCATGAAGAGACAGGCATAATTAGGGCCCATGCAGGTACCCATGGCAACGCCTGTTACCTGAAGAAAATGAGAGGAGTTAGAAGAGAAGTTGTTGAGGGTGAGGACGAGCTCGGCCAAGCAGAGGAGGGTGGTGGTGGGTGGGGATGGTTCAGGTCTTTGCTCCAGGAAGAAGCGGAGAGCCCTAAGACTCTCCTGGTGGGGAATGGACATGTAAAGAGATTGCACGTCCATGGTAAAGAGGTGGTGGCTGGAACCAGTAAACTGGAAGTTTTGAAGCCGACGTAAGGCATCAGAGGAATTATGGATACATGTAGGCAGGGATTGGACCGGGGGGAGGAGACTGAGTCAAGGTAAGAAAAGATGAGTTCTGTGGGGCACGAACAGGCTGAAACAATGGGTCTGCTCAGGCAGTCCTGTTTGTGGATTTTTGGCAGGAGGTAGAAACAAGCTGTGCAGCGTTGGGGGACTATTAGCTTGGAAGCGGAGGAGCGGAGATCACCGGATGAAATGAGATCAGTTACAATCTATTTGATTCAAGTTAAGAAAGAGGAGGAAGTGGTATAAGACATCAACTAATGGGACAGATATTTGAGAAAATTTTCAAAATAATTAAAGGAGGTTCTGGAACACAGAGCAACTTGCCATTGTGATAATGGGGACTTGGAGTATGATGGTGGCATTGCTGATTATTCCCCCCAACCCCCAAGAAAAAAAACACTAACTGTTTCTCTTCCCACAGGAATTGAGATTTGCTGTGTATTTCCATCATTTTCTGTTTTTCTTTGATAATGTGCTGGATATGGTTTGGGAAATGAGATGGGCCAAGGGATCATGTCAGTCAGGGAAAATTTAAGGAACAGTGATCTTAACATCATACATTTTAGATTATTAATGGAAGGGACAATTAGAATGAGAATGAGAGTGTCGAAAAAAAACTCCAAAAGGAGTGAAAACAGATATGCTTCTCGGTAGAGAATGGACTGTATCCAGAACGTATGGCTCTTCTGGACTGAACACTCTTGTGGCTGCAGAGACTGATTAGTCAAGGGTGGTCTCTTCCGCAGCAGGCACTGACGAATAGTGTTAGCTTGAGGATCTGACCCAGGTAAATTGGAGTCAGAGGCTGATAAGCAGCAATAATTTGGCCTGCTTGTGAAGAGGAAACATACATTCACACAAGGGAAAAGATACAGCAAAAAATGTCAGGGCTCTATGAATGATGCAAAAGGTAGAGTAAGATGAAGCAGAAGAGTGTACATATGACAAATATAATTTGATGGAACATATGAGGAACGTGGATGAATATAGAAGGTTCAGAGGATAGGTGTAAAAAGGAATTGACAGAGCTAAGAGGAACACAAGAGGCCTGCAGCTAACAAAAAACCCCAAGTCTTCTACATACATGTTTTAGCAAAACATTAGTAAGTTTGGAAGGGGGGGGGGGGGGGGGTGGTTGCTGACTGGGTACCAAAAAGGAGATATAAATTAGAGGTAGAGGACATGGCTAATAAAGTCCATATTTATCCATGTGAAATTATCATAAAAGACAAGATGAATGAAATAATGGATGGGCTAAAAATTAATAAAAAGGCAGTACCAAAAAGACTGGCTACACCAAGTTGGTAAGTCACTAAGACACAAAGCAATAATTTCAAATAGTGGAGGTACAGGCAGGATTCTTCAAATTATCTTCAGACAAGGGAGTGATGTGACAGGACTGGAGAATTGCAAATGTCATATTCTCATGCAATAGATAGGATTAACCCAGAAATATAGGCTATTCAATTTATCTTCTCTATGGTGGGAATGGTTTTGCAAAGATCTGGGATGTAATTTACAGTCACTTGGACAATTACATATTTGGTGAAGGCAAATTGGGTTCCCCAGGGACCAGTACTAGGACCACTGTTTCTCTTGACAGGGACTTCAATGCAATTGACAATTGTTAACAGTTACAAAACTTGGAAGCTTTGGAAAGGACTGAAGCATTGAGAGGAAAATTATTAAAAATTTCAAGAGGATGTAGAAAGATTAGTGTAATGATAGACACATGGCAGATGAGATTTCATGCAAACAGTGCAACGGCATATTTCGGTATGAAGAATTGGAAAGGCAATCTAAAATTAAGGCTATATTTCGAAAAAGGGGTGCAGCAATTGAGAGACCTGAAGATATGTGGACATAAACTTGAAACCGGCAGGGCAGCTTAACAGAGAGATTAAAATACCACAGGGGATTCTGGGTATTAATTAGGTACAGAGTACAAAAGCAGGGAGAAATTATACTGACCCTTAAAAAAAAAAAAACAATGATTCGGTCTCAACTGGTACATCGCGGTCAATGCTAGGGACTCAAACAATTAAGGACCCAGCACGTATCCCTATTGCACGCCACTTAACACACCTTGAAAACTTGAAAATTACCCATTTATGCATTCTGGTGTCTCATGAGCTAACCAATCCTCCATCTACACCAAACAGATTAACCCCATGTCCTGACATCTTGTCCAATATATTCTGAAAATCCAAGTACAGCGTATTTTTTCAGGTTCCCTCTTGCCCATTTTGTTTCCTTCCTTCCTCAAATAATTGTAATAAATGAAAGGGATAGACAGAGTAGATGCATACAAGATGTTTTTCTTGGTTAGGGAGTTTAGAACAAGGGGGAATAATTTTAAAATTATGATCATGGTTAAGAGAAATACTTTTACTCAGAGTGTGGTGAATCTTTGGCATTCTCTATCCCAAAGGGCTGTGGAAGCTCAGTCTTGAATATATTTAAAGTAAAACATAGGCAAATTTTGCCTATCGGTGGTGTAAAGGGTTATGAAGATAATGTGGGTAAAAAAGCACCGAACCATTCAATTAGTCATAGTTGTACTGAATGGCAGCGCAGGCTCAGCAGGCTGAACAATCGACTCCTGTTCCTATGCTCCTAAATTAATCAAACATGATTCCTTTTCACAAAATAATATTGGCATTGCACTGATACTTGCTAAAATATTCCAAAATTTTCTCATGACAGATCTAAGCTAACTGGCCTGCAGTTTCCGGTTTTCAGTCTTCTTCCTTCCTTTCCTGATTAGAATCATTACATCACTACTTCTAATCTGATAGGACCTCTCCAGAATCTACAGAATTTTGGAAAATTAAAACCAATGCATCAACTCTCTTAGGAACCACTTCTTTTAAGATCTTTGAATAAAGTCCATCAGGACTTGGGGACTTGACAGCATTTAGAGCTAGAAACTTTTCTGTACCCTTTCCTAGTGATGTCAATAAGTTTAAGTACCTCTTTCCCTTTTACCTTTTGATTCACGATTATTTCTGAGATGTTTGGAACCAGTCAAACGGACTTCATTGGTAGGGAAATTTCTAGAAACAATTAACCGGGATGAAATTAGCAGTCACATGCAAAAAGGTGGTTTGATCAGGAATAATTAGCATGGAATTTGAAATGAAAATCATGTTTAACTAACTTTTTTTTAAACTGGTAACGGAAAGGCTTGATGAGAGTCACGCTGTTGATGTGATGTACATGAATTTTCAGACGGCATTTGATACAGTCCCATACAACAGACTTGAGGAATGTTACAGATCATGGTATAAAAGATATCAAGAGAAATGTGGATACAAAATTAGCTCAGCAACAGGAAACAGAGTAACATGCAATGGATATTTTTCATACTGGAAGGCGGCTTCATAGTTGCATTCTCCACAGACCGGTATTAGGAACTTTGCTTTTCCCAATATGTGTTAATCATTTGGATTTTGGTGTACAGGAGACAATTTCTAAGTTGGCAGAAGGCACTGAACTTCGAAGTATTGTAAACCAAGAGAACGACAGTGTGGAACTCCAAAGGGCCACAGACAAGTTGGAGTGGAAGGTCAGGTGGCATATGCTATTCAATGCAGGGAAGTAGGAGATGATAAATTTTAGTAGGAACAGCATTGAAAGGTAATACCAATAAAGGGGGTGGTGCAGGAGCACAGGAATGTGGGAGCACATACGGAAGTGGCAGCACAGTTGGAAGAAAGAAATAAAGCATAAAAGATTCTTCAGTTTTATTGTTCGGAGCATAGAGTAAAAGAGCAAGGGAGTGAGCTTGAATTTGTTAGAACTCAGCTGGAGTATTGTGTACTGAGAACAGGTCACTGGACCCAAAACGTTAATTCTGATTTCTGTTCACAGATGCTGCCAGACCTGCTGAGCTTTTCCAGCAATGTGTCTTTTTGGTACTGTATACAGTTCCCCATACCAGATTCTAGAAAGGATGTCAGCACATTGATGTGTGTGCAGTCACGATTTACAAAAATGGTTCTAGGGATGTGGAACTGCGGTTAAGAAGATGTATTGAAGAAGTCAGGACTGGTCTCTTTGGGCAGAAGGGTGCTAAGGGGGGGATCTGATCAAGACTTTCAAAATCGTTAATGGGCTAGAGAGAGTAGATAGGGATAAACTGTTCCCAATTATAGAAAGGAACATGAACAAAAGGGCATAGATTTAAAGGTGATTGGCAAAAGAAGTAAGGGTAGTGGGGGGGAAAAAAACTTTTCCACTTAGTAGTTAGGGTCTGGAATGCACTGCCTAGCAGTACAGTGGAGGTTGGTTCAACTGAGGCAGTCATGAGGACATTCATGATTATTTGGATAAAAATAACATGCAAGGGTTTGGGAAAAAGCAGGAGATTGGAATCAGGTAAATGATGCTCACTTAATTGACCCAATGGGCCAAATGGTCTCCTTCTGCACCATAACACTTGATATTATTTGAATCCTCTACAGTGAGGACATAGAAAATAGCCTTTCATTTAATTTAACATTTTCTACTTTCCATTATTCTTCCCCCAGAGGAACAATACTCAGTTTCCATTCCCTTTTCATTTTAAATTTGTAGAGTATATTAACATGTATTTAATATTTCTGGTAACCTTTTGTTACATTCTAATTTCTCCCTCCTTAGTATTCCATTAGTATTTCTTTGCTGTTCCTTATAATCAATCTTCTAACCTGTCGTTCACCTTTGCAGAACCGTACATTTCCTCTTTGAAACTGTCTTTAATTCTCTTAGGCAGGAATAGAGCGCTATTCCCTCGGGTCTTTTTTTCTCACTAGAATGCATTTTTTGAAACAGCAACTAAATGTTTGCCACTGCATCTCTGCTAACCCATCCATTAACAGAACTGTCCAGTTTTCCTCAGTCCGCTCTGCCTTCGCATTTTCATAATTGCTCACATTAAAATTTAAAACAGAAGGCTTGAATTCACTCTTTCCTCCCTCAAAATAAATATAAAATTCCATCATATTCTGACCACTGTTACCTAGAGGTAAACTTCACACTTGCATTATGAAATTCATCTGCTATTTCACTAGTATCAGTCTTCTTATTCTTAAATACATTCCACACTTTGTCTTCAGTGAATTTCGAAATTATGCTCATAATTCATATCCAAGTCCATTAAAAAACGTTAAAACAAAAATAGGATAGCTCATTCCTTTCAAATTCTCGACTTCCATATGTTTGGGTGATACTCCAAAAACAAACAATATTTTACTGTAATTATAAGAAATTATAAATTATTCAACAACTCATCAACCCTACTTTAAAAGCTTCCTGATTAAAACCATTGCAGAAATACAATTTTGATACTTACCAGTTGCAGTTTTGTCACGGAATTCTTCGAGCTTCATCAAAGTAGCCGATGTTAGTTCTACCAGTTGTACATCTGTTGGAGGTCGAAAGAAGTCGACTAACCCATTTACAGTTCTCTGTTGGAATGAACGTATCGATAATGTAGTATCAAGTTGTCTAAATTTAAACACACAGCTTCATGTATAGGAATATGATAGCATTGTGCTACGACCCATACAGAAACACTTCAGAATTTTGCTGAAGTACTGTGGGTCTGCCCATTTAAATGGAGAGTATTTCTCATGGGTGAGACATCCCCAGTATTGGGTCTCATATTTCCATGAGGAAACCACGCTGCAGATCAAGGTGCAGGTCACTGATAAAACATTATGGAAGACTCAGCCAATTAAGTCTTCAAATGAGCAACAGGTAAGTACATCAAGGTGCAGGAGTGGCTGGAGGGGATGGAAAACGTAAAAAGAAAATGAAAATCTGAAACTGGAATGACACTAATGCTTGCTTTGGGGTGAGAGGACAAGCTCTTCTGCTTCAGCTAGTTCAACGGTCAGCTAAGTATTTCAAAAATGTAGGCTTCTATTTGCAAAAGTATATTTTGAGCAGCTGGTGCCTCACAGCAATCTATTTCTGCAGCAGAGGTCTCAAAACAGTTTTCTACCCTAATTTGTATATGATCTTCCAGAATTTTATCAATATAGGGCTGAATCTTCCCAGAAGTCAGCTAAGTGCCATTTTCATCAAGTTTCATGCAGTATTTCTCTCTGGTGAGATCTCTCAAAGCTTCTCACACACAATGCCAAACCCACATCATTGAGGTGCTTTACCCTATGGCACCCTTCACCTCTAATATTAGTCTATTCTTCTGCCTTCGCCATCAGCGGAAGTATTCAGCACTGCTTAGCTAGTGGTGAGAAGGACACTACCTGTGAGATCCTTTTTGTATGCCTGGTTTGTCTGCGCCACCTCATGCTGCCCACAAAGCAGCTGCGGGCTGGGGTGGGGGGAGCATGGTAGAGACCGTCACATTTCTCCTTCTAAAATGTGCCTTTGCAAAGGAAGTCTACAGAAAGATGCAGTGGTTTTCGTCGAGGGTCGTCCCGAACAGCTCCATGATGCAGGACTCTGTGCTCCATGATCTGTTCCCCAGGATGCACTCCGAGACAAACATTGCCCGTGCTGAGAGGGCCCTCAACTCAGTGCAAGATGCTCTTTGGTCTGCCCAAAACTTGTGGGTCTTCAGAACAAGGAGTTGACCCCAACAAAATGTTGCAGACTGGTACATTCCAAGGTCCAGGACTACGTGCTGAGGGATACACTAAAACTTGGGGCAGCTGCTGCTAAAACGCAGTGGGTAAAGACCACTGTCTGAGATCTATCTGCCAAAGCTAAGTGGAGGTTCATTCAGTTATCAGACCTCACAGTGCCACAAATGCATGTAAACATAGTCTTGAATGTGTAAGAAATATCTTTGGTTTGTTGTATACAATTAAAGTCCAATGTTTTTATTTCCTTGATATGCTACTATACAGAACCGAACTGCATTTGTGACTGTAAACATATATAGTTTGAAGCTCAACGCAAGCTGGAAGAACACCTCATTTTCCACTTGGGGACTCTGCAGCCCTCCGGGCTCAATATGGAGTTCAATAATTTTAGGGCATATAAACTGATGTTTTCCCAACCACCATCAGTTCTGAGGAAGGGTCACTGGACCCGAAATGTTAACTCTGCTTTTACCTTCACAGATGCTGCCAGACTTGCCGAGCTTTTCCAGCAACTTTGTTTTTGTTCCTGGGTATATACATACATACTTATGAATACAGTTTTGAAATTTTTTTATATGAGAAAATAAAAGAGATTCTCCCAGAATTCTACCGAATGTTGCAGACTGTCACAATGCAAGGTACAGGACCACATACTGAGGGACACACTATAGCTTGGGGCAGCTGCTGCCAAGTCGCAGTGGGGAAAAGACCATTGTCTGAACGGACTCCCATTTAACTTCAGCAGGAAGACTTCAGTTACTGGACCCTCAAGGTGCCTAAAATATACATCAATATAGTCTGATTCAAGTAGGAGATGCCTTTGGTTTATTTGGAGATAGTCAAAATCCAATGTTTATTTGTTTACTTGACATGTTACCATAGAGAATTGAACTGTATTTGTGGCTATGTATATATAAAGATATTTTTAATGAATAAATTATGTTTTTGAAATAAAAAAAAAATCCTGGATTCTTACTCCAGCATTATCTTTAAAAAGGCCATTGTGTACTTATTCAACAACGGAGCTGCCGTGCACAGTTTCTGGCATTTGTCCTGGACTACGGAGATAAGTTGAAGTTGGCACGCAGCTTGGCAGACAGGGACCTGGAGGATAGGACAGTGCCGCCAAGCCCTAACCTCTTCGTCTATGACAATCAGACAAGGCCACATCATCAGGTCCTACCAACTAGGTCAGAGGTTGCCGCTCAGTTTAGTGCAGTCTCTTCCTATGCTGCTAAATGCTCTTTGAAAGCCAAAGATCTTTTCTACACTGCCAGGTTAAGTGTCACCATCTTCACCCCAATACCTCTGACTCATTCTATCTCTGCCACTGCACCCACCTCCCATCGAGGCTTATATATTCTACTACTCCACTATTGCATGTGGCATCTTCCTTCACTGACTCATAGACCTCAATCCCCCCTACCACTGACTGTGCATGCCCTCTTCACAGTTTACTCATTCACTCAGGTGATATCTTGTTTGGCCTACCCAAGTGCAAAGGAATACATCAACAGTAGGAACTTGGGAAGTATGGAGGAGAGAGATCTTGGTGTGCTCATCCACTGATCACTTAAGATAGCAGGGCAGCTAAATAAAAGTGGTTAAGAAGCATAACATACTTGCCTTTATTAGCCAAGGCACAGAGTTGAAGAGCAGGGAGGTTATGCCTAAACTGTATAAGACGTTGGTTAGGCCACAGCTAGAATATTATGTTCAATTCTGGAATCCACATTATTGGATGGATGTTATTGCACTGGAGAGGATGCAGAGAGGTTTTACCAGGATACTGACAAGGTTGGAAAGGTTCAGTTATGAAGAAAGATTGGATAGACTGGAGTTGTTTGCATTGGAATAGAGGAGAAGGAGGGTAAACCTGAATGAGATGTTTGAAATTAAGAAGCATAGACAGGGCAAACAAGGAGGAACATTTCCCCTTGGTTAAAGGTATAAATGATAGGGACATAGATTTAAGGTAAGGGGCAGGAGGTTTAGAGAGGATGTGAGAAATTTCTGTTTCATTCAAAGGGGACTGGGAATCTGAAGTTCATTACCTGTAAGGGCAACAGAAGAAGTGAACCTCATAGCATTTAAGTAGTATTCAAATGCATACATACAATGCCAAGGCATACTAGGCCACAGGCCAAGTACTGGACAGGAGCCTTGAACGTTGCTGAACATCTTATAATCAGTGAACATCGGCACATCTGACCTTTTGATGAAAGGAAGGTCACTGAAGACGTAGTAACTGAAGAGGACAGCATGATGGCTCAGTGGTTAGCATTACTGCCTCACAGCACCAAGGACCTGGGTTCAATTCCAGCCTCGGGCAACAGACTGTGTGGAGTTTGCATATGCTTCCCACGTCTGCTTGGGTTTCCTCCCACAATCCAACAATGCGCAGGTTAGACGGACTGGCCATGCTAAATTGCCCATTACAGTCCAGGGACGTGCAGACTAGGTGGATTAGCCATGGGAAGGCAGTCTGGGTGGGATGCTCTTCAGATGGTCAGTATGGACTTGATGGGCTGAATGGCCTGCTTCCACAGCGTGGGGATTCTATGATTCCGCTTAGCATATTACCCTAAGAAATTCCTGCAATGACACCCTGGAATCGAGACAATTGTCCAAGATTTGTGCATTGGTCCTCATTAAAGAGGATGCTGCTGCCTGTGTAGCAATAGAATAGGGAGTTGATAAAAAGAGATAGAGACAACTTAAAAGCTGGCAGGGGTGAAAACAATCAACCGTCTGGTGTGGATGTAATGTATCAGATATTACCCAGGGATGTCAAGGTAGAAATTGCGGAGTATTAGTACTGAGTAACATTGGTATGAATGGGATAACAATAATCCAACACAATAATCTGGCCTTTAACAAAGTATGACTCAAATTATAGTTTGGATGGGTAACTTCAACGCAAATGATATTTGATTAACTTACTAGCATTGACAAATAAGTAAAGATTCCTTACTCCATCTAATCTATTCCTTCCAAAAGTGATACATTGTGTATCACAGTACTTTCCACCCCACCCAAAATATTTCATTACCTGGGAGAACAATCAATAAAAGTGAAAAATACTCCCAGTAATTTGGGACATAAAACCATCCTGGAGAATTCCTCTCCAACCCACCTACACAATAAGGACTAACAAGAAAATTACTTCGGCCCTGAAATGTTTATATTTTGAGAGTGATGACTCCATAACCATGAACAGCTTCAACTCGTTTGAAGGAATTCAGCAAAATCTGCAAAGCACCCATTCAAGGTCCACTGTTCTCTATTAATAGAACCACCTCCCGAATTTATTCTAAAATTCTTCTATGCTCTCACCTCTCCATATCCCTAAATCGCCACCAGCACTACTACTTTGAGATCTCTCTTCCATTTCTGGCCTCTTCAGCATCTCTGATTTTCATTGGCAGCTGTGTCCCCAACTTCTGGGATCTCTCTCCATATCTGATTCACTTCCTTTCTTTCATTCTTTAAGACACTCAATTTATCTCTTCATTCAGGCACTTGTTGAGTTGCTCTAATGTCTCTGTATGTGGCTTTGTTATATTTTGTTCAACAATCTTAGGACCCCATTAAAGGCAAAATATAACTATAAAGTGAATTTGTTCTTGTTGGAGAAGCAGAGACTGTTCTCCCTGGAGCAGAGAGGGATTGAGAAGATTTTGACAGAGTCATTAAGAACGTGGGCATCATTGACATGGCCAGCAATTATTGCCCAGTCTCAACAGCCTTTAAGAAGGCGGCTATGAACTGTTACCTTGAACGCAACCGGCTTGCTAAATCACTTCAGAGGGCATTTAAAAATTAAACATATTGCTGTGGCCCTTAAATCAGACACAGCTCAGACTCTGAAAAGACAGGTGTTTTTGTTTTCTGAAGGTCATGAATGAAACAGACTGGTTTTTATGCCAGTTTTATGATCACCATTACGGATCATAGTTATTTCGTATTTTGATATAGAAAATAAAGTGACACAATTTCAAGTGACAGAAAGGTCAGCAATTAATCAACACAAATTTAAGATTTATGGTAAAAAAAAAATACCCAGAGGGATGGGACACAAACTTGGTTTTTAAATGGGTCAGTCATTGTGATCTGGAATGCACTGACAAAAGGAGAGCAGAATTTAACAGTAAAACTTGAAAATGGTATTGGATAATTTCTTAATGGTTTAAAAGAAAAACAAAAAAGGTCATCGTGGAAAAAACAGAGAAGTCAGACTGAGTAGACTGCGCTACCAAAGAGCTGATTCAGGCACAACAAACTGAATGGTCTCCCTCTGTGCATTTTTCAATGCATGCTCTCTCAAAACACTGGATAAAAACTAGTTAAAATAGCTTAAATATGACTTTTTAATTATAACTTTAAAATGCATTGAACAAATGTGCATTTCACTCACCGCATCATATACAATTTCTAGTGGACGTGACTCCGCCTTCAGCCGCTGATCAGCTCTTTCATCCAACGGATTGGTCTCAAACATGATCCTGAGCAGAACTTCTTCATTCTCGGTCAAAGCACTCCTTGAAGAAAGCAGCAATGGCTTGTCTGTGTTCTGAGGCAGTCCTGTCACTTCCAATGTACTTATCTTTGCTTCAAATCTATATTAAAAAAGGAAATCCTCAAAGCTAACGTAATAGAGTTTGCACATTTGTACTAAAACCCTAAGCCATCAATTAAAAACAGATAATGCTGTAATACTCACAGGTTTGGCAGCATCTGTTGAGACAGAAACATTAATTTTCCAGGTAAAGGACATTTCTTCAGAAATAAAGGGGAGCGGGAGAAAGTAATGGATCAGATTTGAAGCAAGAGAAGGGGCCGGGCAAGGAACAACAGAAGTGGTGATAGGACAGGAGAGATTAACTGACAAGATGATTTCATGGTACTAAAGGCAAAGGGAATGATAATGTTGTCACAACGAACCAAAAGATTTGCTTAAAGTTGGTGTAAATAGGTAAGGGAAAAGTCACCATGGTCCCAGAGGACCATAAGGTTGCTCTTTTAATAGAGAAAGATTACGAGGGGTGAGTTTAATCCAAAGGTCACCCTGTCTTGGGCAAGGGGCAAAGTTGAGAAGGTGATCCTTTCACAGTGACCTGTATTATTAGTGTCAATCTGCACTGCAAAGCAGCCATCTAGCCAAGGAAATCACAGAATAATCAGGTCAAATCTTCTCAGTCACAGAATACCACTACAATAGTTGCCCAGGACAATTTTCTAGGCCTAGCCACCTTCAGCTGCTTCTATCACAATGCTCAAAAACATGTGCAACTCCTCAAGATACTGAAACAATCTATGTTCATATGGAGCAAGACCTATGGAAGCACAAACATTAAATAAGCGCAAGACAGTTTATAGATTTCTAGTCACTAATGGCATCAAGGATATGGAGATAGCTTAAGAATATGGCATTGAGGCAGCATCCTTCTATCCACAAAAAGCAGTGGACATCATTGCTTAATAACAAGTTACAACTGTGAAAAAATTCCAATGTGCCTAGGAGAAGAAATTTCCAGCTTTAAAGACTCTCTTGCTCTTTAAGAACTATTCACAGATAGTCAGTCAGCAACTGCAAATGCATGGAGAAACAAGCAGTCAGTCGGAGAGATTGAAAGTGCAGTAAGGGAGAAACAGAATGATAGGCTAAAGTTTTCAATGCAGGCAAGGTAAGAAGTACAGAAAAAAAAACACAGCATGAACCTGAATAACCACACCTGATAGTTAAATATTCCATGAGGAAATGAGAAACTGTAGGTAGTGTTTGTAATTGAGCTCCACGAGAGAAAAAAGTCACAAGGCTGTTAGGAAAGGGGAAAATATCTTGAAATTAATGACACAAGAAAATAGGTCAAGAATTCCATAAGTAAAAATGGAACATCTACACCTCATATTGAGCACTGCCACCACAGAAAGTGGATACCATGGATACAGTAAGGAAATCAGAGAAGTACTTTTAACCAAGGTTCCAGCACCAGGATCACCACAAAGCAGAATTAAGTCAACATAAGGGATAATTTTAAAGATTAAGCAGGCAGACACTTATAGAATAAAAGTTAGGAGACTTCTTGAGGCCATAAACAAGTAGAGATCCATAATTTAAATGCAGACCTAACAGAAAAATTTGTTATGGCCACAGTCTCAAGAATTCTTTTTCCAGTTGAGGTTCTAGACATGGACATGCTTTGACCATTAGATTATGAAAGGCAGGAAACCTCCATTTTGCCCACAAGAATAAGGGCCACCTCTCAGAATAAAGTATAGATATACAATAATACGTTTTCTAAAATCAGAAGTTTTAAAAAGGAAATAATGCAGTTTTCTGAGTTTGTTGGACCTGTACTCTTGCCAATTCAATTGTGAACAGCCCCACTGTTTTGCTAGAAATTTGCCCATGAGTAGCCCAGTCTACGTTTGGCCAGATCCTGCCTTAGTTTAATAAAAACTGCCTTCCACCAATCCAAAAGCCTTTTTTGTATACCATCCCTTTTCCTCTTCCATAACAAAATTCAAATATTTTGTGTTGTGTCTCTATTACTAAAGTGCTCACCCACTATCACCTCCAACACCTGTCTAATTTTGTCCCCCAGAATTAGGTCCAGCATGCACCATCCTTTATTGGATTTCCTACACGTTGATATAAAAAAGCTCTCCTGAACACATTCAAAGGAATCTGTCCACTCGAAGCCCTTTACACTATGAGAATCCCGACTAATGTTGGGGGAAGTTGAAGTCCTCCAGAATAATTACCGAGATTGTTTTCACACACTTCATTTAATCATGTACATATCTGCTCCTCTACTGCCCGTTAATTGTTTGTGGTCCGTAAAACACTTCCAGCAGTGTGGAGTACCCCCGTTTTACTCCCAAGCCATACCCATAAAACTTGATCTGAAGACCCTTCAATGATATTTTCCCTCCTTACTGCACTAACTGACTTCTTAATTAATCATACAAGACCACCCCTCTTTTATAGCCTCTCCTGTCCCGCCTGAATATCCTGCACACCAGAATTTTGAGTTGCCAGAACTGCCTCTCCGTCCACCATGTCTTGTGACGGCAACAACATCGCAATTCCACTTGTCAATCCATGCTCTTGCCCATTATGTCCCTCACATTAGAGACCATCCAGCCTAACCTTACTCCCTTGAAGCTCAATATGGCTGAAACCACTCTGCCATTGGTTTCTATTGCTAAAGTATGTTCTGTTCCTATTAAAGTGACATTGTTTTCCCCTTCTGCCCCTGCAAAACTGGTTTAAATTCCTCCTAACAGCACTAAAACACATATGCAAGGATTTTCGTCCCATTCTGGTTCAGTGTAGACCGTCCGAAGAAATGGTCCCAGTGATCACAGAATCTTACTCCTGCCCCCTTGCACCAACTCTTGAGCCACGTACTCATTTGTCCTATTCTCTTATTTCTGAACTCAATAGCATATGGTATCTGGAGTTATCCAGAGATTATAACCTTTGTGGTCCTGCTCTTTAGTCTACTGCCCAGCTCCCAAAATTCTTGATGCAAGGCCTCATTCCTTACTGTACCTATGTGGTTGGCACCAATCTGTATCACAACCACTGACTTATCACCCTCGCACTTCAGGATGCCCTGCAGCTGCTCAGCAACATCCCCGACCCTGGCACCAAGGAGGAAACACACCATCCAGGAGCCACATCTATGATAACAGAAACACCTGTTCCCTAAATAACGAACCACCTATGACTATCGCTCCGGCTTTCTTCTTCCTCCCCTCCTGTACAGTCTGATCCTCCCTTCCTTGACATTGATTTCCATTTCAGGGAATAGGCTGGCCACCCTTACACTCCCACTGCCCTGAGAGGTCACCTGCCCTACCTGACCAATTCTCTTGGTCTGCCTGGTGGTCACCAATTTCCTGGACCTGCATTGTAACCACCTTTCTAAACATGTTATCCATGAAACTCTTAGTCGCTCAGGCTAAAAGTGCATGCTTAGAACCTGTTACAGAGTGGAGATTGAACCCCTCTGATAATTAAAACCGAAACACCCAGAGAAGCTCGCCTCACCTCAATTTGCTAAAGGAAATGGGAAAAATGGTATAAACTGCCTTTCATCTCCCAATCTGTTATAAAGGAGGTTCAATGGAATGAAATTCTTTCACTCACTCTATAACCAACAAGTAACAATTTATTTATTCAACTTGAACAATGAACAAATTAACAGAACTGATAACAAACCAAAACAATATCCTCTTACTTACTAACTAATCCAAACTAAAAATTCTAATGGCATGCTGTTCCAATAAAAGTCCCACTTATATAAACAAAAGTAATAAGAAAAATAAATTAAAACTTAGACTCTCAAAACTTCAGTCAGGGATTATTTCTTCGTTGAATCCTTGCGTCAGGAATATTAGCTAAGAATGCGTCGTACCTTTTAAATCAGAAAGCTTGAAGATTGCTGAGAGCCGGAGTTTTAATCTTGCAATGACAGTCTGCTCTCACTGCTTTTCAGAAATTCTCTTCTTATATACCCTTGATGACCAGTCAATTTTCATATAATCGGATTGGTGCTAGGTTGTCCACACCATCAGATTTAAATTTGACTGGGTTTTGTTATCTGGGGCCTGGTTTAAATTAATTGGCTGATATTCAAGCTGGTTGCCTTAACAACAAAACAAGCCTAAGTTGCCAACCACACAGCCAATTGATACATATGCTTCAATTTCAGAACTATCTGTGCATCTGCAGCTGCTTGCAGTCTGTTTTTTTTTTAAATTTTCAAGCTTAGAAAAGCACATCACCTCTTAAAAGGTCACACACTCTTTCCCCTCTATTATTTTTACAAACAAGTTCTAACATCCTACCTTTTAATTCACAAGGACTCTACCCAACTTTGCAACAAACCCTGGGGACAGGTATAGCTGGGCATATTTCAGATTAGAGATGAGTTGAAGGTGGCATTCCCCAGGGATCGGTATTGGGACCCTTTTTCTGATCTATAGAAATGATTTGGGGATGGATTTTGAGAGCAAAATCTCTAAATTTGCAGCTGATACTAAGCTAGGGAGAATAATGAGTTGTAAGGATGATGGTGAGCAACTTCAGTTGGCTAAATGGGCAGCCACCTTGCAGATGAAATTCAATGAAAAGAAATGAGGTAATGCATTTTGGTAGAAGAAACACAGAAAGACAATACAGGCTCAATGGTACAACTTTGAGGGGAGTACAGGAGCAGAGGGACCTCAAAGGTTCATGTGCATGATTCTCTGAAACTGGGCAAATTGAAACAGTTAAGGCGGCTTATAGGACTCTTGGGTTTATAAATGGAGGCATCCAGTTTAAAAAGCAAGGAAGTAGTGCTACACTTCTACAAATCATTGGTCAGACCATATTTGCAGTATTGTGTTCAGTTCTGGGTACCTTATTTAAAGGAAGGATGTTAAATTCCTGGAGAGAATTAAGGAGATTTACCAAAATAATGCCTGGGAAGATTACAGAGATTGGGCTTATTCTCCTTGGAGCAGAGCAGATTAAGAGGTGGCCATATTGAGGTTCTCAAAATTATGAACAATTTTGGCAGGATATCCTATTTTCACTAGTTAGTATGTCAGTAACTAGCGGTCACAACTTCAACATTGTCAGCAAGAGAGCTAGAAGTGAGAGGAGGAAAAACTTACTCAGAACTGTTAGAATTGGAAATGCACTGCCTGGAGGAATGGTAGAGGCAGATTCCATAGGTGGTTTCAAAAGAGAGCTGGATATATATTTCGAAGGGATGAAGTTAGAGGACTACGAAGATGGGGCTAAAGAGTGGGACTAGCTGGGTAGTTCTTTTGGGAGCTGGCACAGACAGAATGGGTAGAATGGCCTCCTTCTGCACTATAAATCCAATGATTCTATGATTCTTCCCTGGTTATGATCAGCAATCTTTGTGTGCCTAATAGTTTTTCTCTTCTCTTCCCCTACAGCAGAAAAATTAAGTGGCTCAGTTGGCATCATTTTGGCACAAACTCTTCTTCTCTCAAAACTTGAGGCTGCTCCCAGCATTCCTCTTTGCAGCTTTGCCCTGTGCCTCACTGCAGCATGATGCCCAATGCAGCCATCGCCTGCCCCCAGGCACACCACAGCCCGACAGGATCTTTTCCACTCTCCCAACAGGCCACCACCCCCTCCAGAAAACACTGGCCATGCAGCTATCCATCTCAGGGGAACCATGTGTGAGCTCAGCAGCTCCCTGTCTTCCCCTGACCTTTGGAATGCTGATGACTTTGAAGCGTGGCAGCACACCCATCACCCCTGAGGCAATGGCCAAAATAGTGGAGCCCACATAGCAGGGTGCAGCCCACAGCTGCTAGAAGAATGCATGAACCGCATCTGGGCATGGAGCCAGCACAAACAGCAGCACTACCAAGCAGTAGCCCAGGCAGATGCTAGACACAGCAGCAGACAGTTCCATGCTCTAGAAACAGAGCAGTGACACAATGTGGCGAAGAACAAGCAACAAGCAACAAGCAACAACCATGAGGTCCACGGTCCAATGGACAAAGTACCCCAAAAACTGTGTATCGGGGCAACGGCCTCTTAATTGTCATACTTCACTGAGGTAGTGTGCTGGAAGTTAAGCCTTGCCGTTTCCAAGAGGTGCTTCAAAAGATAAAGACGTCAAAATGCACAAAATTTCCAAATTTAACTTTCAATTTAGACCAAGTTGACAGAAGTCTGTATTGACCGAGACTTACTATAAATTACAAATAAATACAGAATCTACCTCCAGGTAGACAATTATGAACAGTCAATATTTAACACTAATAGATAAAGCTCTAACCCCCTGAAACTTCCAATGTACACATACATACAGACAGACAAGTAGAAGATGTACAACTTGCTCAAAAAGGCAGCAAACCAGTCAAGATAAACTGCATTTTGCAAAGACTATTCAAAGAGAATCTAGTTCAGAAAACAACTTGTCTAAGAACAAATTGTTGTCAGCCAAATGGTCAAAGGGCAGTGGGTATATGAGTTTCTTGGGTTTCCTCAACTCATGGCAGAACCCAACAAGAAAATCTAATGGCATTACCTATGGTACAAGTGAAAATTATTGACCTGGACTCCCTGTGACTTCAATCCCACAGCAATGTGGCTGCCACTTAACTACCCTCTGGGCAATTAGGGATAGGCAATGAATTGCCTAGCCGGCGCTGCCCTCGGCCCATGCATGAATAAAGAAAAATATATATTCAACAAAAACAAAATCTGCAACAGCGTAGGGTTTGGAAATGTTTTCCGTTCTTATCATCATTAAAGAACCTTCAGATGACAGCATTAATGGCAAGAAGAAGCAAATACTGACAAGAATGAGCAGCACAATGCACTTTATTTCACTGCAGAATCTAACTGAAGTCATGCCGACAGCAAAACTATCTGCAGAACAAGCACGTTGGACTTTAAGGATAAAGAACTGCTTGGGAGGAGATGGGATAGAAGCATGTGTAATCATGTACATGCACGTATAAATGTAAACTATGGGGGAGGGTGGGGGGAGGGAAGAAGCTTTGGAGAGAGATGATAGGACCATTAAGTTAGGAGCTAGCAAGAGGCCATTCAGCCCATCACATTTACTCTATGTGGATAAAGCTGCTGCCAACTCTCAGCTTTCTTACCAGTACATTATCCATAGCCTTGGATGTGCACCTGAAGCAAGTTAATTTGCAAGTTCCTTTTAAATGAGTTGAGTTGAGCATTTTTGTCTCACCATCAAACCATAGCAACAAATTCCAGACACTCCCCACTTCTCTGGGTGAAATATGTTTTCCTTACGAACTCTTAAATCCTTCTACTAATCACCTTGTATCTGTGACCGCCGATATCTGAAATCTTGTATCAGGTAATTGTGAAAGAGTTAATGTTGGAGACTGCATTAAGCTCCAACCAATCTGATGTCAAAGTCATTGGGCAGGAAATCGGGAGAACGGGTCTGGATCTTGAAGTGGTCAAACACTACATCCATGTCGCCCAGCAGTCTTCATAACAACGTCTTACTAGCTGATGTAACTTGCACCTGATTGCTATCATGTAGAAAACCACATCTTGTGAAGGCAAGAGCCTCTTCATGTTGAAGACTCAATATTGTTCATCTACCACTGTAAACCAAATTGTCCAAACACTATAGCTAAAAGAGCAGGTTAAAATTTGGAAGTTCTGTGGTAATTCATCTCCTGATTCCTGAAAGCCTGTCCACCATCTACCAAACAATTCAGCAAAGTGACAGAAAACTCTCCACTTGCCTGGGTGGGAGAAACTCCAATAACACTCAAGCAGATTGACATCATTCAGAACATAGCAGCCCAATGATCAGCACCTTACCTATTAATTCATTGACTCCTCGCATCAAAAATACTGTGGCAGTGTTTTGTTTTTTTTCACACGCAAGGTGCGCTACATCAACCTCGCAAGCCTCCTTTGACAAGCCTGTCACCTCTACCACCTAAAGCATAGGCACATGCAATACTATGAGCAGCAAGTTCCCTCACAAGCCATACAACATCCTCTCTGCCGTGCCTTCATGGTCAAGGAGTCAAAAACCAAGAACTACCTTCAGAACAACATGTGGGTGCATCTGGAAGTCAGAAACTCCAGTGGTTTGGATGGTTCATTATCATCTTCAAGGCAAATAGGGATGGGCAATAAATGCTGGCCTTGCCAACGACGCACACATATGACAAACAAACAAAAGTTGCTGTTCAGCAGGAGTCAGGCTTATGGAACAAGAACTGGGTTTCAGAGTTTCACTGAAGAGTTCATTGAAGAGATGAGGTGGGAACGGGGCAACTAACAGATAACAGTTTCAGAGAAAATGAAGCAGAGGACAACAGGGAGATGTGCACAAAATCAAAACAATCAATTGTTAGATAATTGCTACTTAGAGACATAGAAGAAATTCTGAAAGAAGGACACAGTGAGTTCACAGACAAATCTGTAAACAGGCACATGGTTTTAATTCCAACTATGAGGAGTTTGGGAGGTAACAAGGGTAATGTTAAAGGAGCAACAGATGAATGGGAGTTTGCCTGTTACATGGAATTTCTGGTTAATCAATGGAAGAGTTTAGGAGATCGGCAACTTGAGCATTGTCAAAGATTCCCACAATCTCCCTTGTGAATAACAAGATAAAATTCCTAAAAGAGTTAATTGTATACATAGTTACCAAAAAGAATAGGCTGTTAAATTTAACTTGCATTCTTCTACATGTTCATTGCAATCACTATTTCAGTCATAGCCCTGGGAGAAAAGTAATATCATTTACTTTAATTAGGGATCCATAGATATGTTATAAGTCATAAAAACGTACTTTATTGCTTGTGCTCCTGGTCTCTGGGTTAGCATCATGCTCAAGTCAATCACAGCAAATTTCATGATCTCTGGCTGGTCGTCTTCTTCTCGAATGGAAACGGACATGCTAACAAGCTTCACAGCAAGTTTTACTGCTTCATACTATGCAATAAGATCGAGAACAACAGTTAGTATTTACTGTACAATGTAAATAAACGTTACATTCAATTTCAGAGTCAGCAACAATAACAATGACCAGTTCAGGCAATGCTAGCATTTATGGCCCATTCCCAATAGTTCTGGTGAAGTTAGTGGTGAACTACCTTTCAACCACCGCAATCTATGAGGTGGGGTGTAGTGACACCCATAATGCTATTGAGAAGGAAGTTCTAAGACTTGGACCCATTAACAAATAAGAAATGGCGATATAGTTCCACGTCAGGATAGTGACTGGTCTGAAAGCCAACTTGCAGTTGATGGTGATCCCATTCATCTGCTGCCCTTATCCTTCTAGATAGTTATAGTGCTGCTTTCCTCAATCCAGTGACCGAGAAGCAAAGCTACCTCGACCCCTCTGCACCTACCACTTCACTGCTCCTTGTTGATCACTAATCACTGTTTGAAACAAAGAAAACTCAAAACATAAAGACTAATTACTAGATGACACATGATAGCAGGCCACAGAAACAGGCAAAAAAAGCAGAACAACCCTTGCAGCCAGAATGCTGGACAAGTACTACGTTGACTACTGAGTAAAACCACGGTTGTTGAGAAATCGCATACTAACGTAATAGAAAAAAGTTTCACTTTTCAATGGTTTATCAAGACAGCGGGCTTCACAATTTGATCTGAATTGGCATGGAAATCAATTAATTGCTGAGGAGCATCAAGAAACAACTCATGGTGCTTCAATTAGATCTCTGCAACGTACATTAGTTTCCACTTACACACAAGAATGCATCGGATGTGGTCAAAGAAGTATTCTTCAAATGATCTCAGAGACAGGGGATCTGAGAAATAACACACCAGGGCAAATACATTATCCTTGGTGACTCAATGCCAGTGTTGGTACAGACTGTAATACATGGACCATAGTACTGGTACATCAAACTGGTCTGCTTTGCTGTCTGGGTGAGCTGTATAACTAGCATTTGCCCAAATCTGTGAACGGTGGGCATCATCCTGAGCCAGTCTTTGTGCAGGGTTCAGAATAAAAGTTGCTGATAGCATCCATTATCTGTCTCCAATGCAACATCCCCACCACCAGATTTTGATTGATGTTTCCTCTCAACCAGCAAATTGAGGCTATTTAAGTGGTTGAGGTTTGTGAAGAACCATTTGTCAAAGCGGCTGATAATGCATTAGTGCAAACGTTGGACACGCCTAATTTTTATGGTGTCCTTCTCTTAGATGAGTTACTAAACATGTTCCAGAATTCACTTTGCTTTCTACATTACCATCCAGTTCAATTGTGTTCTTCCATACTGATGCATAACAGAAGAACAAGGTCCTCCAAGTGCAACAAGTTTGACCTTACAATCATTTAAACAGTGTCAGCTTTGAAAATAACCTCAGACAGCACCTTAGATCAAAGTGCTGGTACATACTGTACTACATTATACCACAAGAGAGACCTCAAAAGAGATGTATTCAATACACCACCTAAGGTGGTTCAAAATGCTGGTGAGACCATCAAGTTTTCAGAAGTATCATCTCCTTGAAGATAACACATGAAATGTGTTGACAGAGTCAAGCCACAGAAGGATTTTATGGAAGTTATCCAAAAAAAAAAGGTGATCAACAGACAGGAACTGGAAATTTTAAAAAGCTATAACGTTTGCATAGACTATAAAAGGTAGCAGACACTAAAAAAGATTCTTGGCAAAATTGAAAGGATGTTACTTATAGCACAGAATCAGAGGTGCTTGGATTTGGAAACAGAAGCATCAAGTCTGGCTCCTCAAGAATGACTAAGACGTAGCCAAGCTAATAGATGCGCACAATGCTCATACATCCTACAGATAAGAAGAAGAAATTGCCAAGAAAAGCCAATAACACCAAGCATAAAACAGGATGCAGGGCAAACTAAGAGAAGGTAAGGCACCAATGACAGGGGAACATCACTGCGGGATTTCAGGAAACTGCTGAAAAGCATAATCCGAAGGTTCACCACAAAGATCTGTAAACCGCCCCAGAATTGATGAAACAGCACCAGTCCTCTCTGAAGGTAGCAATAAGCTCCATACATTCATGAGAATCTCTCATTCAGCAAAGCACTTGAACCATCTTCTGAAACAAGGATTCACAGTGGGTGAAAACGTCATTAAATCATTTTCACACCATCACATTCTGGATGATATGACCTTTGATCCAACTCAAGCTGACATCACCAAGGCAATAAAGCAACCATATAAAAGACTCTGGGATCTGACAACATTCCACCTTAAATATTCAAACACACAGGAGCTCACATTGAAGAAGAGAGGCTAGTGAGTTTCCTAACACTGCAAAATTAAAGAACATTAGGAGGAGGGGAGCTCTGCCTGAGGTGGTTATGCTTAAAATGCTGGAGATATACAGTGTTGAACGTGAAGTTTCTAACTATAAAACTGTTAGAGAAGATTTGAAGAGAAGGCCATGCCATAATAAAGTAGAAGGCTTTAGCAATCTGGATCTTTATAAATCTTCTGATCATTACTCAGACCAAGTGGTTATCTTCCAACTTTTGACTGTAATCCATTTTGAATTTATTTTGGTGGTGGCTGGCTGGTGGGGGCTGGTGGGGGCTGGTGTTGGTGGAGGAAGAATACAATGGTGTTGAGTTTAGTAATTGTGTTCCTTATACTTTCAAGGGAATTTAAAATAATTGACTATTCTTGGGTTTAAAAAAACCTTTTGATTTTAAAAAAAAAGGTGAATCTTGTGTGTTTTTTTTAGAAAGAGTTAACATCTGGTTTTTGGATCATGACAAAATAAGCAAGAAAATGTTATTTGTCCTTCCTTGGGACCAAACATGGAAATCCTCAATAATACTGATGTTAAGCTCCCACAGGACAAACAGGTATGACACAACATCAATACATTCTCCAATATGGACTTCGCAGGCAAGATCTGTAGATCCAACTGCTAGTAATGATTTGGTTTAAAATCATATAAGATGACATCAACCAACTCAATGCACAACTTAATGCTTGTTGTTTAGAACAAGTGTTGAGCAAAGAATTCATTATCGTGATGCTGAATCCTAGGATTCAGTAGTTTCCAGTGATGCTTCCCCATATGCCTGCAAATTCAAACAGGGGGCCAGCACCTACTCAAGTTTCAGCCACAAGAAGTAGATCTACAGATGTATTTATATGAGATTTAATCCTGAAGGAGAATTCTTTGTAGGAGCTTAGTTGTCACTCAAAAATAGGAGGAGATTTGGCACATTACTGGCAATACCAATTGTGATTTCTTATTCAACATTGCTTTGAACCCCAGGATTTGGGCAGGTACTTGTTCTTTAGATGCTTCTAGAATTAGACTTCTCGTGAATAAGACTTCAGTTCTTTTCCTGATGCAAACCAGATTATGCATGTGAACAAGCTACTGAAGGAATGAGCCCAAAAAAGATACACCTTTTACTGAACAAGATGGAAAGAGGAAGAAAGAAATGATAATCTTGTTTTTCTTTCTTTCCTGTTAGCAACACCATGGGAGATCAATTATTCACACCACAAAAATTTTAGTGAAATAATCATCAAGCAAAAACAAGGCACATCAACTCTCCTGAAAGGTTACATTTCCAATGGTTATGGAATAAAATACAGCAATCATTTAAACACCGGCATCTACGGGAGCTGGAGCGTATTGGTTCATCAAATATTCTGGCTGATCAAGATGTCCGCATAATTAATGTAAAAACACACACTTAAGTAATAGAAATGTAATACAGTGGGTACACACATCACAGTTATACTTCATTTACAGCATGAATGAAATTACAATGCAACTTTGCCTTAAATAAAAATTACCAGCAGAGAGCCTTCTCACTCACACCCTCAACTGACTATTCGGACATCACAGAGATCGTCATAATACAGTAAACCTCCAAAATTTCATGTACATAATTTTTGACGATTTATCAAGAGTGCCAGTTCAAAAGGCGCCAGTTAAAACAAAGTATTAGTTTCATTTACTGTACTGTACCAAATAATGGTGCAGGAACAAGTTGAACAAGTAATTTTATAAAACCTACTCTTTTAGGCATTGTTGGATCCACCACAGTTTCACTATATCCAATTGCTGCATAGAGTTTAGCTTTTTCTTCAGGTGTCATCAATAAATCAATTCCTAAAAAACATTTCCAAGAAATTAGGAAAAGTAGCTTTCTACATTTTAATTAGAAAACGGTTTCAGACCAAAATGAATAAATAGTTTAACTGACTTGTCAGTTCTTTTACCACACTACAGACCAAAATTCTAAAAGTATAAAATCGCCCCATTGACTCAAGCCAATCATACAGTTGTAGAAATTGTCAGGTTCAATACAGTGTTCCTTTTCAAATAGCAGAAAGATTACTTTAGCACTCAATGTGGAAGTTGGAACAGAAGCTTACTTTAAAATCTTGGCTAATGATTCTAGCTTAGCAAGTCTGTTCTTATTTTTTAAAAAGTTGCTTTCTTTTCATTCCAGTGGGGCTAGCCCGATTGTGGTTCTGTATCGGAGATAAGAACTGCAGATGCTGGAGTCAGGGAAAACACAGCGTGAAGCTGGAGAAACACAGCAAGCCAGGCAGCATCAGAAGAGCAGGAAAGGTGATTTTTCAAGCCAGGACCCTTCTTTAGAAGAAAGCCCTTCTGAAGAAGGGACCCGACCCCAAACGTCAACTTTCCTGCTCCTCTAATGTTGTTTGGTCTACTGTGTTTCTCCAGCTCCACACTGTATTGTCTGTGGTTCTGTATGAAAGCTCTTAAAGGAATCGCTGAAAAGGTTAGCAAAAAGTATCTGAGAGACAATTCCAGCTTTTCCACTAACTGGACAGAAAACACAAAATTACTAAGTAAAAAGAAACAAATTAATATTTCAGGCAATCATCCTGGCTTATATTGGGACATACAAGGTTCTCCCGTCCCCTCTTTCCCACTTCAATTATGACAACTTCATGAATGTCAAAGTGGGAAAATCCATCCCTATTAGTCAAATATTAGTAACATTTCAGTTGTCATGGGTCACTCTTCTGAAATTAGGTTCACTTATCAAGAAGCATTTGGATATTTAGGTAATGGCCAACAGATTAACTTCAGTTGGTTGTGCTCCAATCTAAGAGCTAGAAGGGCAGCACGGTGGCTCAGTGGTTAGCACTGCTGCCTCACACCACCAGGAACCCAGGTTCGATTGCAGCCTCTGGCAACTGTCTGAATGAGTTTGCACATTTTCCCCGGGTCTGCGTGGGTGCTCCAGTATCCTCCCACAGTCCAAAGATGTGTGGGTTAGGTGGATTGGCCATGCTAAATTGCCCATAGTGTCTAGTGTGGGAAATGCAAAGATAGGCAAGGGGTAGGTCTGGGTGGAATGCTCTTCAGAGGGTCGGTGGAGACTCGATGGCACAAATGGCTTGCTTCCACACTATAGGGATTCTATGATAAGTATCTTTGGATACACCAAAGGATCATTCGAAGATTCAGTTTTAAATCAATTTCAAGACTGCTCGTTTCAAAAACCCATTTCTGTCGTTAGTTTATTTTCCAAGGATTTCATGGGGTTTGGTAATGACAAGATCAGGAGAATAAATTCACTTTGACTCCTTTCCAACTTGCACTCACCACAGGACTGAGAGAATTGAAGCGAATCCTTGAAGGTAGCAGAATGGCAGCAAATAAAGTCAAAAGTCTGCATGTACGTTACTTAAAACTTGTATTCGTAAATAGTCCATCCCCAAAAATGGCTCAGAGAAGACCAGGAACAGAGAAAAGTCAGAGATAGACCATGTAAAGGGGAGAGGTATATATTGGAAACAAGATTTTCAGCTTATGTAAAAAATGATTCTTTTCAAATTCAAAACAAAAGCAGGAAGCAGCACAAACTCAACTAACCAACCAAAAACAAAAAAAAAAAAAGCTGTCAGTGAAGGAACGGAACAAAGACAGAAACGAAGCCTATTCCATACATCCTATATAAAAGGCAGATGCAGAGTTCAGATCTATATAGCTTTCTATAGAAAATATTTTGAAACAGTGGAGAAGTTGGTAGAAAGAAGAACATGTTCAGTCAAGCAAAGGAGCCTAATGGTGGATCAGGACTAGTCATGCCTTCATTGAAGAAGGCATGA
This sequence comes from Rhincodon typus, assembly GCF_021869965.1. Classification (NCBI taxonomy): domain Eukaryota; kingdom Metazoa; phylum Chordata; class Chondrichthyes; order Orectolobiformes; family Rhincodontidae; genus Rhincodon; species Rhincodon typus. The sequence goes on from NC_063334.1 coordinate 59,764,862, forward strand.
GAGGGTCTGCAGTCATCCAATTGGAAAAGAAAGTTGCAGAGGGAGTGGAAGTCCGTGGTGAAAAGGAGAGAAGGCCAGAAGACTGAAACATTTAAGTGGCAGACCTTATCAAAAGAATCATACATGTACAGGGAAAGAGTTTGAAGGGAAATATCATTTTTGAGATTTATGCTGCAGGGAATAATTTCCTGCCACCTCAGATTCTAGGTTGTGGTGTTATGATTAGAAAAAAATTTAACATAAATCAGTTCAGTGACGGGGAAGCAAACAGACTTGCAAATGCAAACTGGTTTAAATGCGATCAAAAATATTGCAGCAAAAACTGAGATTGAGCAACTTACAGTTCTATCTGCAGAGATTCTGCAGATCTTAGTTCTTTGCCACTAAGGATGATTTTCAGACAAACTTTATTTTGTTCAAATGAGGAGTAAAGGAAAATATTTCATCTCTATCTTTCAAACATCATCTTCATCACTTCCTCTCACGTACAAGTATACACCTTGTAATATGTAATACAATGGTCATTAAGTAGTTCTTAAGTATCTCATCTAAGTCGCTGTTGTTCAGTGGGCAGTCATTGAGTCATACAGCACAGAAACAGACCCCTCAGTCCATGCCGACCATAATCCCAAACTAAATTAGTCCCAACTGCCTGCTGCTAGCCCATATTCCTCCAAACCTTTCCTATTCGGGTACTTATCCAAATGTCTTTTCAACACTGTAATTGTACCCACATCCACCACTTCCTCAGGAATTTCATTCCACACATGACCCACCCTCTATGTAAAACATTTGCCCCAAATGTCTTTTTTAAAATCTCTCTCCTCTCAACTTTAAAAAGGTGTCCCCTAGTCTTGAAATCCCCCATCCTAGGGAAAAGACAACTACCATGAACTCTATCTATACCGCTCATTATTTTATAAACCTCGATAAAGGTCACCTCTCAACCTTGCTCCAAATGAAAGAAGACCCAGCCTTTCTTTATCACTCAAACCTTCCAATTGTAGCAAAAACAAGGTAAATCTCTTCTGAACCCTCACCAGCTTAGAGGGCGAATGAACTATAGGGGCACTAGACTCAGATTTCTCACAAATGTACTATCACCATGAGCACAGGACAACAGTAGATGACCAGCCAATTTAAGTTTTCTTAATTCAAGAATAACTCGATGCCAATATCCCTTTTAAGTCAATCAGGACACAGTAAAGGATTATAGATCAGGATGAGTTGGGGAGGGAGGATAAAACAATGAAATCACAATCATAAGTGCTCCACTTCCAGTTTCAACAGTGAGGTGGAAAGTGGGTAATTTAAGGAGACCATATGCTGACATTTTAACTTTTGCAGCCTCTGAAAACACAGATGAAAAGGTGGAGAAAGGGGTTGGATCCATGAGTTATGTCCTTTCTTTTTTAAATTCAGTTATGGATGTGGGTGCCACTGCCCAGGCCAGTATTTATTAAGAAGCCCTTTTGGCCCTCTGAAAGGTGAACTATATCCTAAACTTCTGCAGTCCATGTGGTATGGGTACAACCATAATGCTGCAGGGGAAGGGAGCTTCATGATTTTGAATCAGCAACAGTGAAGGAACAATCATACAGTTCCAAGTCAGGATAGTGTTAAAGGATTATGGGATAGGAAGGTATTAAAAGAGGTAGGAGCCAAAATATGGAGGTAGGTCACAGATCCGCCATGATTTCCGTGAATGGTGGAATGGGCTCAAGGGTCTGAATGGCCTGCTCCTGTTCCTACATTCCTATTAATGCAGGCTCTTATATCAAAAGGGGTTGAAGAATAAGAGTAACTGTATCAAGGTGCTGGTGAGACTACATCTGGAATAATGTGAGCAGTTTAAGTTCCCTTATTTAAGGAAAGTTATTATTTCATTGGAGGCAGTTCAGAGTGAATTCACTAGGATAATCCACAGAATGGAAGGACTGTCTTCAAGCAAAAGCTAAGCAGGTTGGGACTCTACTGACTGGGAGTTTAGAAGGATGAGAGATTATCCCATTGAAACATATGGTATTCTTAAGGGGCTTGATAATGTAAATGCTGAGAGGATGATTCCCCTCATGGGAGGGTGAAGGACCAGAGGGCGTACTCTCAGAATAAAGGGCACCATTTAAGATTGAGATGAGAAGGAATCTCTTCAGGCAATTGAGTCTCTTTGGAACTCCTTGCCACAGAGAGCTATGGCGGTAGATACCTTGTGTATATAACAGAAAGCCGAGACAGATAGATTCTTGACCAATAGGGGAAATCAAGTGTTACAGGAAAAGGACAGGAAAGTGAACATGAGCAATGTCAGCTCAGCCTTGATCCTATTGAATGTCCCTTTTGGGCCTGCTCTGCCAAAATAGCCTATTTCTGTTTCTATTTCTTATGGTCTTACAGGGTACACCTTGGAAGAGAACTTGCCAGTAGTGGTGTGGCCATGCATCTGCTGCTCATTTAGTCCACGTGCTACAGGTCATAGGTTCAGAAGGCACTCTTGTAAGAAGCCTTGAGTTGTTGCATTCTATTCTGTCGATAGCACACACTGCTGCTGCTGTACATTGATGGTAGAAAGAGTGAAATGTTCCCAGTGTGGTCCAGGATGACCAGGAGCAGATTCAGTGGTCATGCACACTCGCTGCCCACCTCTCACTGCCCCAACAAGCTTATCAGAACATGTCCAACCAGATGTCCCAACACCATCCCAGATATTCCAGCTCTCGTGATGTCTGAGTCCATTTGCATCATTATTACCTCCAGCCCCACCTTCCTGGGAATCTTGGTGGCCATCACGTGCGAAATCAGCAAATAGGAATTTCATATACACTTAATGGTAAGGTCCTGGGGAGTGCTGCTGAATGAAGAGACCTCAAGTGCAGGTTCATAGTTCCTTGAAAGTAGAGTCACAAGCAGACAGGATAGTGAAGGTGGTGAATAGTATGCTTGCCTTCATTGGTCAGTGCACTGAGTACAGGAGTTGGGAGGTCATGTTGTGGCTGTACAGAACACTGGTTAGACTACTATTGGAATACTGCATTGAGTTCTCGTCTCCTTGCCTTAGGAAAGATGTTGTGAAACTTGAAAGGGTTCAGAAAAAGATTTACAAGGATGTTGCCAGGGTTGGACGGTTTGACCTACAGGGAGAGGCTGGATAGGCTGGGGCTATTTTCCCTGGAGCAGCAGAGGCTGAAGGGTGACCTTAGAGAAGTGTATAGAAGTGAGGGGAATAGATAAGGGTGAATAGCCAAGGTTTCCCTCCTACCCAGGGTAGCAGAGTCCAAATCTACAGGTCATTGGTTTAAAGTGAGAGGGGTAAGATTTAAAAAAGGGATCTGAGGAGGAACTTCTTCTAGGCAGAGGATGGTGCATGTATGGAATGAGCTGCCAGAGGAAGTGGCGGAGGCCGGTACAATTACAACATTTAAAAGGCATCTGCATGGGTGTGAATTGCAAGGGTTTAAGAGGGATATGGGCCAAGTGCTGGCAAATGGGACTAGATTAATTTAAGGTATCTGGTCAGCATGGACTGAAGGGTCTGCTTCCATGATGTACAGCTCTGTGACTCTATGACTCTGGCAGATTTCAAAAGGATGTACCCAACAGCAATTTCTATTTTTATTTTAGATTTACATATTTAATATCAGATTTGATAGACAATAAAACATTTTCCTCTACCAGATTTGGAATCTCGTGGTTTCTCTTCTTTTGCTCCTGCCCAACTCCAAGCCCAGTCAAACCATCCGCCAGTTTTCTCATCCTCAATTTTTGCACCTGGTCTGTAAATTTTATGCCCTGTTTTCATAACCTAGGAGAAAAAATTTAAAGAATACATCACCTTTAATTTCTAGGGTATCAAATTTGATATTTAAGCAGCTACATCAAAAAAAAATTTCATTGTTGGTGCGCCATATCAATTATTTAAATCAGTTTACAACACAAAATAAATATTTTGGTATATTCTATAAATTAAGTGATCAAAGAAAACAGGATAAAGAGAATTATGAAATAAATACTCTTGGCTAGCAAAGTCAGTTTGCATTTTAAAATCCTTCAAATACCTCTACTTCTGCTTGCTGTCTTGCGAGTGTAATGTTGAACAAATCAAGGTCCTTTTCGAGTTCCTGAAAAACAAATCACTGATGAAAATAAGTAGAACTCAAATTTGAAAATGTAACTGATGAAAGAGCTGGGGCAAAATGAGAATTGCTTTTTCAGCAAGTTACTGTTACTTGCAATGCACTACCTGAAAATATGATGGAAGACATCTCAACAATTACACTTGTGACGATGCATAATATGTAATCATAATTTGGGAATCAAGATTTTGAAGTAAAAGAGAGGTGTGGTTTCAATTTTGAGCATAATTTTTGTTTAAAAGCAGTCAGAAAGTCATTTAGAGCAGTGAACTAGAAATGTCGTTTCCAGGAAAGCATGTGACTTCAATTCAGAGCCCAGGATGTTAATTTGATGACTTGCTTACAAAGTTGAACTTTCATGACATGCAGAAATACAGGCTGGAGCCCATTAAGGTTCTTCTTTTCTTTTGAGTTCATTAGAGAATCAGGCTTCAGTCCAGGAGAACGGCTTCTTTTAGCTGAAGGGTTTCAATCTGTGAAGCCTCCAAGCAGAGAGATTTTGTATAAAAGTTCTCAAGTTGTCAGAACAGGAGAGAGGGGTTTAGGTCATCCGAACTGGGAAGAAGTGTCCAGGCTATCAAAACTGGAAAAAGTCAGGTAAATACATATGGAGAGAAAGAAGTGAAAATTGACTGACATCAAGTATCTGTAAAAAAAGTGCTGGGAAAATAGTTGAAACTCTACTTATAATCAGATCATTTGAAATTGTCAGATTTCTAGTTTATTTCACAAAAGGGGAAAAAATCTATGTTCTTTCGAAGATGATCAGCCTCGTGTAAACATATTCAGTGACTAACCAATGTGGTTAACAATGGCATAAGTTAAACCAAGAGAGTTCTGAAGAAGGGTCACTGGACTCAAAATGTTAACTTTTCTCCCCCCTGCAGATGCTTGCAGACCTGATGAGTTTCTCCAGCAATTTGTGTGTTTCAGATCTTCAACACCCTCAATTTTTTTTCATTATGATTTTACAAGTCAAGTTTCATTTTGGGTGCCGACTTGTCCCTTACAGTCTTCCGGCTATTAACAACATGGGTATTCATTCAAATTAAGAATTATCCATGAATCTATAAAGAAATAAGTAATTGGGAGGCACTGGGCATTTGAAAAAAACAAGTGTTGTGAAATATATTACATATATTAGGTTTTGAATGTTGCTAAGAATTTTTTGGAAGTAGAACATACAACAGTGGATTATTTCAAATTTTTGATTATGGCTACACACGGCAGGACCACATCAGGATGGGATGCTAAAAGTGATTACCCACTATTTAACAGTTAGGAGAGGAAAATCTGAAATTGATACATCACACCTAGTATTAGCTAAGATTTGGTTAAAAATAAGTTGGATTGCCAGAACAGGTTTAGGGCATCGGAACTGGACAAATGTCTGACAGACATCAAAATTGGAAAGACTCAGGTAAGGAAGAAATCAGGCTTAAAATAAGAATGACACTTCAGTGGGACTGATCATCTGTAAAGGATATTGCTAAGAGACAAACAACAAAATTCCAACCAAAGACATTTCTAAACTATCACAAATAATGTTATATATAAATATATAGAGCTTTCTTTGTTTGTTGTGAATATGGTCAGTGTTTAACTACCATTGTAGCTAAACGCAAATGTTAAACACATAAATGATCAAACAAGGCTTTATTCTGGGTTTTGACTTGTGCAGTATTTCCATCAGCTAACACTTTCAAATTAACTGAACAGTTGAAAGATGAAAAAAGATTTAGAATCACTTATTGGGAAAGGGCAGTGGGATGATAATTATAACTCTTTCAAAGAACTGGGACAGGCAATTGAACGGCCTTCTCCCACGCAATATGATTCTGCATGCAATCTTGAACTGGAATGGAGAAAATGGCTAGTGTCCTGTATTCCTATTAGAAATGCATTTGTGTAAATACATTGGCTGAGAACGGGACTGGATCGATTAGAATGCTTTATTACCACAGACACAGTCTATTGAAATTTTCATTGATTTGAAGTAAAGACAGTGTCACCATAACACAAATTTTGATTCGTACTGGGAACAGCTACAGCCAGGTAATTAAATTGGAGTGTTAGGGCCTTGATTTTTTTGGTTGGTGCTTTCACAAGTTAAAAATTAGAATTTTCCACACAACTTTTTAAAGTCGGTCATTTTGTTGTATTTTACCAAGTATCATGGCATACTTCTTCCGGAATTAACATTAAATTAGTCATATTGCTTAAAATAACTTTTCATATATAAAAAAAAAGTTTTGCAGTTAACCAACCTCAAGTGTGCTGATAAGTTCTTCATCTGGTTTCTTGGTTTTGATTCTTGATTTATAGAGGCTCCTGTAATTCCTCAATTTTTGTCTGTGCTTTCGAATGTGCCTCCATGACCAAGCATTAAGTGCAGGTTTTATATTCTCTTCCAATATGCCATTTATAGCGTATGCCCACCTGATTATGCAAAAGCATGACAACATCTACTTAAAAACAGATTACAAGTCAACATTAATACAGAATTGTTTTAGTTCTTCTTGATGTAAAGAATGTTTACTCTAGATATATGGGCCTCAAAATAAAATGCCTCCAGTAATGAAAGATCAACATGAATGATAAGTATGAAAATGAAATGCTGGTGTGGGTGTGGCTGGTATCATTTTGAAATGTCATTTGCCTCCAAAGCAAAAAGAGTAGACATATCTTAAATTCCTACAAACCTCGCAACACAGTCTCTATTGCCTACTGAATTTATCATGATCCATATAAAACGTGCAGTAGGCACAACATGCATTTGTGGGAAGAAAAACTAAGGCTGACTACAAATGTGACTATAGTAGGTCATGGCTGAAATTTGGGGATAAGTGTAGGTTGGGTTTGGCAGAGTCTAAGCTAAAACAAGAGTTCTGGGGTCTAGAATTTTATAAAACTGATCAACACATATTACGATTTACAGTAAATATCTGTTCAAATTAAAAATTCAGTTAAAAAAGAGTAGCATACTCATCTGTGTTTTGACATAATGCCAAATTCCAGACAAAGATCCATAAGTATAGGTTTTATCTCCTAAATGTCATGGTACAAAGCAACTGTCAAAGACAGTCTTTTTAAAGCTCAGTTCAATGCATTAAAAGTATTCATTTGTTAAAACAAACATTTTTACTATGGGAGAAAGGCAGATTTTACATAATTACATGTAGCACTTTACACATTGGGTAGTTAGATTGTGCTACAGAGTTTTCTTTTCTCCATTAAACCTCTCTGCTAGAAACTTGCCATGGTAAAATATATCTTGATCATAAAACCCATGGCATCTGTAACTCTTTTACTTGGTATATAAAGAACAGCAATAAAACTCCTCCAAATAGAAAACCAGAGCTTGTATTAACAGATAATATCAAGCACGCAAAACAATGCATGCATTTCAACTGGATTCTTAAGTGGTAGTACAGCAAATCACAGCGTCACAATATCACATCATTAACTACTTGGTAACTTTGCAGAATGTTTTCATACTAGCTCCAAAGAGTTTATTACATTCATTACTGTTCATTTAAGTATACCAAATAAAAGCATAATTGACCAACTGAATGGATTTTAAAACTGTATCTTGCAAGCACAAAATTACATTGGACAGAAAAGTCCTGCATTGAGAGTCTTGCATGACATCAAAATACGTGTCCAGATCCCAAAACATTGTACATATTCACTCAATAATTCAATCTATCCTTTTTGCTCCAGGGATAACAGTAATTATGTCATAGAGGGACATAATTTAATCCATCAAGTCAATTTTAACAAATCCAGGAATATCAGTAAACAGTCCACATATATATATATATAGCAAATTTTAAATGCAAACATAAAAATGCAATTGTTGTCAGACCAAATTAGGTATTAGTGTTTTGAGTAAAGATTTAACTTTTCAAAAACTGCATCACTGATTCTACAGTACAGCATACATTTTTATACAGATATGATAAATATAGAAATCATCCAAGTATTGCAATGGATCACAACTAGAAACTAACATTTTCTAACAATTCTTAGAGTAAATGTTCTTATCCTTCTTTAGAATTCATTCATAAGATGAAGGAGTTTGTGGCTATGCCAGCATTTATTGCTCATGCCTAGCTGCCTCAAAAAGGTGGAGGTGAATTATCTTCTTGGAACACTACAGTCAGTTTACTGTAGGTAGACCGATATCGACCTGCATGATTTTGACCCAGGAACACTAAAGGAACAGCAATAGATTTCAAGTCAGGATGATGAAGAACTTCCAGGATGTGGTGCTTTATGTATCTGCTGCTCTTGTCCTTCTAGATGGTAGTGCTCTTGGGTTTGGAAGGTGCTAAGAAGCTGCGAATTTCTACAGTGCATCCTATAGATGGTACACATGATTGCTGGTGAGTGATAGTTTATCAAAGTGGTTTCAATCAAGCAGGCTGCTTTGTCCTGGACATGCTTCTTTAGAGTAATTGGAGCTGCACTGATTCAAGCATTTGGGAGCATTCCATCACACTCCAGATTTGTACCTTGAAGATGGTGAACAAACTTTGAGTAGTCAGGTGGTGAATTACACACTGCAGGATTCCTAACCTCTGGACCTCCTCTTGTAGCCACTGTATTTATAATGGTATGTCCAGTTCAGTTTCTGGTTTATGATATCCTCCAGACTGTAGACCGAGGGGGATTCAGTAGTGATAATTCAATTGAATGTCAAAGGGCTATAGCTAGATTGTTGGAGATGGTCCATTCATTGCCTGGCACTTGTGTGGCACTGAAGTCATTGACCACTTGTCGGCCCAAACCAGGACAACGTCCAGGTCTTGCTGCATTTGAACATGAACTGGTTCAGTTGCAACACCATCTAGACAATAATATTACCATATTATTGCCTTACATACTTCAGTGAACACAATAATTCAATTAATAAGCAAAGTCAAAATCTATTGCTCTCCACATTTTTTAAAAGAAAGCTTCTATACCATATTCTTTCAAGTAATCGTGTTTGCTTCCAAACCAGCAAATTGAAATATTTACCATTTCCTAGCATTGTTGTGACAGGGGACATCCGGCCGATATTTTCTATACGGCAGATTTCGTGTCATCATATCAATTGATCCAAGTAACTCCATGATGCTAAGATACTATTCAAAGGAAAAAAAATAAGGTTATTTATGGAAACATAACATACTGTTGTGATTCAAATTGATGTTATTAAAGAACAAGTCAGATCCCAGAATAAATCTCACTTGCAGAGAGCTTCATTTTAACGAGGTGATCTTTTGTCATTGAAGCAAACACACAATGCTGCAGACATGGTTGTAACAAAAAAAAAAGCAAGCTTTTTTATTGTGCAAAAAAAAAATCATATCACAAGTTTAACTGTTTTAAAACACACAATAAAATTGGATCCCATTAATCCCAGAAGTACTCCTTCACAAGACACACACCAGAGAGAATTCCCTTCTTCATCACATCTACATGGCTTGATTTAACTGATGCCTCAATTTATGGTCTTGAAAAGAAGATAGCTTCTTCCCAAATTCTTTATACAACTGAACTTAGACTTCTTCTGTTTCAAATAATCTGTTCGAAGTTTTTAACCAAACCCTTCTGGTCTGAAAGTTTGAAATGGCCCTATTTACACATAGGTAAGTTCCAAACTCGCTCCCTACTATAGGGAGCCATTGTTTTCCACAATGTGTTACAGGCAAGAACTCAACTACAATCAAAAAAGGGTTACTTCAAACTAAGTGTTTCTCTAAGCCAAAAAAAATTATTCCAGAACATTCTACCCGAAGCCAAATGCACCACTATTTACTCTGTTCGCTTATAAAGTTATTGAAGGACAATAAAACTCCAGTACTCCCTAGGATGTCTCTCCCTCAGTTTTTTAAAAAATCTTTTATGGTTACAGACAACTGACAAATTAATGATTAAAGCACTTCACTGATATCTGGGGAGGACAGAGGAAGTAGGGCCAAGTAGGGGGAAGGAGGGGAACCAAGAGAGAGAACAAGGAGGAAAAAGACAATGAAAGAAAGTGGGCAAGCGAGGACCAAAACTCCATTGAGAGGCAGTGTGTGTGGGACCTATAGCCCGAGGAGGTCATCATGTCATCGTGTGTGAATCCATAACCCTCTTTCCGAGAGCACCTACCCCTCAAGGACTCGGAGAGAATTTCACAAAGCTAGGTGGTGAAGGAGTGTTCAGTTAATCCATGGCCTTTGCCTCAGGCCACTTTGGGGAGAGCAGCATCTCCTCATCCATTCTACCACTTAATTGCACCTTCTTTTTGGTTACAGGGTCTGACGGTGTGGATGCTGATAGAATGCCCCCTCCGGCCAGTCAGTCTAGACTGAGAGGAGTAGGAATTCCATTGCCTAGAGTGGAAGCTCAAATTATTAGGTTTGATCAAAGACAAACAAACATCAGTAGATTTGTGCTACTTGGAATATCAGGCGATCTAGGGACGCAGAGGAAAGAATGCATTGGGACAAATGATCAACTATGAGTTAACTGATTAGTGGGTTAGGTTTGAAGAGCTGAATGGCCTACTCTTGATCCTAGGTTCCTTGCTATGACTTTGAAAGGTTTCAATGATGTCCTTCCATAAAAAGATAGTGCCACATGAGAATCTCATGGCACCCAGTTCAAGGTTGTTTAAAAGGTGACATGCACCAGTCTGCTTTCTGTTGCAACTCAGGCAAGCAGCTGCCCACTGTAAACTCTGTGGTGCAAGGTGGAACATACCGAAATATTGACATGTGGGTGCAGGGACTTGTGGTCAACAGAGGAGACAGTAGACAATCAGGAGTGTTCTGCTCAGATGTGCTACAGAGTTGGGATAAGGAGTAGGGGTGCTGCCAGACTTTCTGTATATTTCTGACACTTTTGTTTTATTCAGATTTACAGCAGTATTTGCTTAATGGATACAGTTAACTTGTAGGAGATATAAAATAGATATTTGCACCAAAACAAATAGTTTCAGCAAACAATTATAGCTAATGTAAAGTCCAACTAGTTTTAAAGGCAACTGACTCTTAAATGGACATTGAATCAGGGGACTGAAGATCATTAAGGCAACCCCTGTGTGGCCAGAAACACGAGAAAAATTGCTTATAGTGCAGATGGAACACATTCTAGCATAATATCAGTCAGAAATGAATTAATTTAGCCTAACTGAAAGGAATACAACTCTGAAGCACAGCTGAAGTGTTGATCCCATGACCAGCCTAACATTTCAAACACCATGAACAGATTGAACAGTAAAATGCGTGTGCACTAAGGGGGCAAGGAATTATATACTCATCTTACATACGGCTGTATAAAAGCTGAGCTCAAGAGGAAACTATGGAAACTTGAAAGAGTTGTTGAGTATAAGAGACAATTAAGATGAGACATTATGTGCAACTATCAATATGCTAAATTCATTGTATGAAATGATGGGTTTATATTGATTGGACAAACCTTTAAGTTCACAATCCTACAGGAATTTACAAGAATAGCCCTGGTATGTAGATTTATCAGACTGCACCAAGGTTTAGAAAGGATTTAATTAAATGGGCAATAAAGTTGGTTTGTATTTAATTAAGTTTCAAGTTGAGGGATGTTATTATTAATCAAGGGATTCACGACGGTGGATGCCAACGGAACAATTTCCTCTGACACAGCAAGGTCAAGGAGGCATCTTCTAAAAATACAACTACTAACATTTATAAATTAATTCAAATAGTATTTTTTGACACAATGGAGTTGTTAGAATTTGCATCCCTAAAAGGAACGATGTTTGGTTAACTGAAATTTTCAAAATGGAAGTGGTAGTTCTGAAATTCGGTAAAAGATGTCCCAGGCTATGGACAGCTGACGAGTAAAAATAACTCGAAGCCCACAGGACTCAAAACAGACTTGAGTGGCTGAATAGCCAACTTTTGTTCCTTTAATGAAACATGTAACAAACTACAACCATTTAAGTCTGATATGTCAAGTCTCTTTTAGAAGATCTTGTGCCAAGTTTAGTTTTCCCAGATTTCACTCAGCCAGCCCACACCTCAAAACATCCTTAAAACACACTAAATCCCATTGATAGTGCTAACCTACAAGAGCAATTCTTGGACTACTTCAATTTGACTGTTTTTTTTTTTTAAAAAAGAAACAGTCCTCAGCTATACTACCGGACAACAGCAGCTCTTTAGCAACCACAAGAGGATTTTCAATTGTGCCCTTTAACTTAAACATAATCATAAATAAAAATAAGAACATTGAGGAATTTGGCATGTCTAGCATGAAGCCTATTTCATTCTGAAAACATTTACAAGATGTAAAATTGTGCATTTCTTTATGGAACAAATGAAGGACTGTTTTGAAATGGGTCTCTTGCTGAGGAAAACTTCTACCCTTGGGGCAGGGGCATAAGTCATGGATCCCATTACCATGCCTGGCCCTGCCCCAAGCAAAGCAGGACCCTCCGAGCCTTGCTCCTGGTTACTGGGCTCTCACGTACAACCTGTCCATGGCCCTACTTCTACCTATAAGCGAATGATTCAGCCAGAGATGTCTATTTGTTAAAATTTTAATTATTGTAATACCCAAGTATCATTTTATTGCAACTTTTCAAAAAAAATAACAACAATGTGGTTTCATTTATGATAGAATCATACGGTGTAGAAGCCCTTCTGATTGAGCCTATACCATCAAAAATATACCACAACCTAAGTGAGTCCCATTTTCCCCACACTAAGCCCATAGCCTTGATGTTACAACACATCAAGAGCTCATCCAAGTACTTCTTAAAAGGAAGCGGTTTCAACTACCCTTCCAGGCAGTGTATTCCTGAGCACCACCTTCTGGATGAAAAGATTTTTCCTCAAATCCCCTGTAAAACTCCTGCCTTGAACTATGAAATTTTTCTAACCGATCCTTTGATTAAAAAAGGGAATACCTGCTTTCCATTGACCTTGTTCATACCTCTCAGGTACCCACCCTCAACCTTCTCTGCTCCAAAGAAGCCAACCTAAGCTTATCCAGCCTCTCCACAGCTGAAATGCTCACCCAAGCAACATCCTTGTGAATCTCCTTTACATTCTCTCCAGTGCAAACATATCCTTTTGATATAACTGCACATCTTTAAGTTTAGCATAAATTCTACACCAAACAGTAACCTACAGGGCATAACCACATTTCACTTCAGAATAAAAACAGGAAAAAACTGCGGACGCTGGAAATCAAAAATTGCTGGAAAAATTCAGGAGGTCTGGCAGCATCTGTGGAGAGAAATCAGAGCTAACATTTCAGGACCAGTGACCCTTCCTCATAACTCTTCTTCTGTTTTTGTTTCACTTCATCAGAATGATTTCACCACATTAATTTGCAAATCTGGAAACAGATTCACTGAAATAATGAATGTTTAGAATGTGCTACATAGGAAGCAAGCAAACTGTGAACCCACAATTATTACCTGAGGCCTATTTATTTCGATTGCTATATCTTCAAGATTTACTTCCAAGTTCATTTTTGGCGAAGCAAAGTCAACTTCTGCTCGTGGATTCATTTCGAGTTTAGCTTGGGCAGATAATGGCTGAAAAACTTAGTTTAAAAAAGTTGAAAGGTACATTAGTTCAAATTTTGCATAGAAATTTTGTTTCTCAAATTATGTTAGTATCCAAGTGTCAAAAACAAGATAAATTTATGTCCTTTCATTTGCAGTAAGGAGCCTTCCTCACTCACAGAAGTTCAACAGCCCAGGGGAGACTAAGGGCAATGTCCCTTAAAGAGATCTAGGCACCTACGACTCTGCTACTCCCTGGTTTCATTAGATTGCACACAATTTCTGATCTGTTGATGACTTGCAGCTAGAAAGGAAAAAGGAGTCAATATTTGCACAAATGTCACATTAAACTACTTGCACTCATAAATATCAAAGATAAAGTCAGGGGTAAAAAAAAAATTTTAGTTGCGTACAGCTAACTGTGAGGTGGGTACTCATGCTTCTCAAAGCACGATATATATGCTCAAATAGTTTAAAAACTGCCCTCTAAAACAAGCGTGAACTCAGCTGACACCCACCACTCTTGGTAACTGCAGGTCTGCCTGATGGCCTGAGTACCATTCTCGACACGCACCTGTTTGCAAACTCCTCCTAGGCGAGACAGCCAGCCCATTCTGTAATGTGCATGTGACAACCACACACTGTTTTTGCCTCTCAGTTACAGCATGCTCACTTCTAGCCAAACCCAATTTTGTGGAACTCTGGAACATCTCTATAGACTTGTTTAAGACAAATGCACCTACACAACCAGCCCCTCATAATTTAACCTATAGAAACTTAGTCCCATTCTGACAAATCTGTGCTGCAAATTCAAATAAAATGCTTATTTTCCCATGATGCGCTGCCCGTATATTAATACAGTGTCCTAACAGCACCCTGACTAGAGCAAATCACTCTCACCCAGCATTAAACCAATGAGAAATGAGAAATTAGACAGCATAACTTGTTATTCCACCCTTAAAAAAATCCTTTAACTCATAGATACATTGAGTGAGTGGGCAAAGGTCTGGCACTTGGAATACAATGTAAATAAATGTGAAGTCATACATTTTGGTAGGAGTAATAGTAAGAAGGATTATTACTTGAATGGTAAAAAGTTACAGCATGCTGCTGTGCAGAGGGACCTGCGTGTCCTTGTGCATAAATCACAGAAGGTAGGTCTGCAGGTACAACAAGTAATTAGGAAGGCAAATGGAATTTTGTCCTTCATTGCTAAAGGGATTGAAATTAAAAGCAGAGAGGTTATGTTGCAGCTGTACAAGGTGCTGGTGAGGCCATGCCTGGAGTACTACATGCAGTTTTGGTCTCCTTACTTGAGAAAGGATGTACTGGCACTGGAGGGGGTGCAAAGGAGGTTCACTAGGTTGATTCTGGAGTTGAGCGGGTTGGCTTATGAGGAGAGACTGAGTAGATTGGGATTATATTCATTGGAATTCAGAAGATTGAGGGGGGATCTTATAGAAACATATAAAATTATGAAGGGAATAGACAAGATAGAAGTAGAGCGGATGTTTCCACTGGCAGGTGAAGCTACGACAAGAGGGCATAGCCTCAAGATTAGAGGGAGCAGATTTAGGACTGAACTGAGAAGGAATTTCTTCACCCAGAGGGTCGGTAATCTATGGAATTCCTTGCCCAGTGAAGTAGTTGACGTTGCTTCAGTAAACGCTTTTAAAAAAAAGGTAGTTTTTTTTGAACAATAAAGGAATTAAGGGATACAGTGAGAACATGGGTAAGTGGATCTGAGTCCACGAAAGGATCAGCCATGATCTTATTGAATGGCGGAGCAGGCTCGAAGGGCCAGACGGCCTATTCCTGCTCCTAGTTCTTATGTTCTTAACCTTTTAAAGGATTTTGTGAAGCAAGTACAGTGGCACAATGGGTTAGCAATGCTGCTTCACAGCTCCAGGGACCCAGGTTCAATATCAGGCTTGGGATGACTGTCTGTGTGGAGTTTGTGCCAGGTCCTTCCGTTTTCTCCCACAGTCCAAAAGATGTGCAGGTTAGGTGGAGTGGCCATGCGAAGTTGCCCCATGGTGTGCAGATTAGGTAGATTAGCCATGGTGAAATGGGAATGTGGGGATCTGGTTGGGATGCTCTTCAGAGGGTCGGTGCAGACTTGATGGGCTGAACAGCATCCCTACAATGTAGGTAGATGCCATGATTTTATAAGTAGTTTAATTTCTTTTATGCATAGAACAAAAAACAAACCAATGAGATTTCTACATCTGTCCTTTATCCAGCAGTGCGTTGCTTGAAACCTGTTACATAGGTATTATTGTGAAAGTTTGAAACATTTAATTCTTTATCCTCCCATAAACGTTGTCCAATCTGCTGAACATTTCTATTTTCTATTTATATTTCGTATTTCTACATCTACAATATTCTGCTAAACTTTAATGACTTGGATGGATGCACAGAGAACTAAGCTAGAGGTTCAGAATTGCATAAGTAGGAGCAAGGAAGTTACAAAACAGCATAGTATTGGTATTCAAACCAAGTATTCATCACAGAATTCAATGCAGGCAAGAGCAATATCACTCACTTTGGATTCAACTGGAATTTTTCTATATCATAAGATACTGGGAGCTGTGGAATAACAAAAGGAATTCTGTTCCTTGTACAAACATCACTGATACCTATGTGGAGCTACTGAAAGTACTCAAGATCAACAGAATGATGATTTCTAAAGGGCTGAATTATAAAAGTGAAGAAAGTTATGTCTCAGTTGCAGAGTCTGAATCAGACTCCAAATGAAACATCACATTCAGCTACAAGATCTGAACTTTAGACAGAATACATTGGCAATATAAGTTTAAATGGACAGAATTACATAACTGGATCACGTAATCATATTTCACATGCTGAAACTGGAGGGGAAGAATTTCCTGCAGAAACAACAAGAAGTGAGCAGCGTTGACGATGGTAGGGAAAAGAAACTGAATGCAGCTTGTTTTCAGGCAAAATAATTTAATAGAATGGACTAGAACCAACATTATTTGTACAGCTCCTTTCTTTCCCACATGGCGTGGTGTCCCCTGAAACAGCAAGCGAATTTTAAACAATTACTTTTTCAATCCGTTTGATGCTGTCCCAAATTACTCATTGCTCAGATAATAATCCCGAAATTACTACCCAAGAACAAGCAAATAAAACTGCAGATGCTGGGAAACTGAACTAAAAACAGGAGATGTTGGAGAAAATTAGCAGGTCTGGAATAATAGTTGAGTCACATTGAACTTGAAACATTAACCCTGTTTCTCCCTTCACAGATGCTGCCAGGCCTGCTGAGTTTCTCCAGCACTTCCTGTTTTTACTACCAAAGAAGTTCTGCTTTTTGACTGTAGTGCACAAGATTCTTGGCAGGGATGTATGTTTCTGGTTCCAACATAGACCACAACAACTGGTTCTTTATCCTTACGTGGCCACATAGTTTAATTAGTTTTCAGTAAGAATCTGCCAATTTTTCCAAATTTTAATGTTTATACTTAGGATATTTGTATTTTTATCTATAAGCTGACTTTTGATTAGTCTAAGAAATTGTATTCCTTTGGAAGAGACAGCACAAACTGTGTAGGAATACCTTTTATGAAGTGATTAAGGATATTACGTTATGTTAAAAAGCATACCACAGTAAAAATATGCAACTTACTGAATTGGTAAGTCTCTGGAATAAAGCTGCGTCTTGAGACTCCATTTTTCAAGTCTTTCTGAAAAGGTAATTTTTAATGTTACACAGTAATATCTAGAAATAGCATTTGTTCACACTTATCAGAATAAAACACATTTAAAAGTTCAGGTGTTTAAAAGGAGTTGGACCGTCCATTCAATAGAGTACACAAATCACACATCAAACATTATTCTCAGTAAAAAGCATTTGCTTAATCTGAATTTAGTCCCCAGTATAAATAACTGAGCTATAGGAGATTATTTTCAAAAATCTGCTGCAAACTGGCATTGTAATCGGAGACTGCAAGAATCATCCCAAAATCCAGGAAGTAATAGAGCATCCCACCTGCTTGAAAATCTAGGAATTAAGTGCTTAATATTAATCAAGATAATGCAAGTCAACTGTTCAAAAGCTGTATATGTTTAACATTAAAAGATAACTCATGCATTCATTTAAATACAGTCAACATTGTGCTTTCTCATACCAAAAGTACTGTACCTTATGGATTCAACAATACCAACTGAGATAAAATTCTTATAATTATGCACGCTCAAAGTATGTCTTATGCGCTTTTGCAGTTTAAAGGCAATAAAGATTGGAGGTCACATTCTGTCAAAATTATCCTAACACATTTAGGAAAATGTTAAGATCTTGGAGAGGGTGTGGGGGATATTTACAAAAATGCTACCAGAGATGCAAAACTTCAGAACTTATTTCAATCAGTAAAAACAGGGAAAATGTCCCCTGTTGCAGAAAGATCAAAAACTAGAAAACACACATTTAAGAAAAGATATTGGAAAAAGCACCAGAGGTAACATAAAACAGAAAGTTTTTTCTAAAAACGTGTGGCATTCTGATCATCTGGACTTCACGACTTCAAAATGTGAATGAAGCAGAGTCAGTGATAACTTCCAAAAGGGAATTAGAAAAATATTCAAAAAGGTGGAGGGAGAGAGGCAGTCGGCTCTGAGAGGGGAGGGAGTAGGGCATCAGGGACATACCCACACAGCAAAAAGCGCAGAATCAGAATATTTATCATATAAAGTCAACTCACCAAAGCCTGAACCTGATGGCTTTTTGAATACATTTTGGTGTTGACATTCCAATATGCACAGAGGTAGTCTAATCGAACAAGCTAAAATTATTAAACACATACAAACAATTAATTTAGAAATATCACATCAAAATCCTATTATGTACATTTAATGTTAGAAATGGTAATCAGTTTTACCTTATTGAAGACATGTTCACACTGATCATGCAAGCATGGATTCCATCTTTCATCTGTTGTCTATAGTGTAAGAAAGGATTTGAAATTATGAAAATAGCATTACATTTCCCTGGAACATGTGAGCTGCTCATATTCAGAAAGATAGAATTTCAAAGAGACTAAACAGTCTTGTTTTTGCGCTAAATGTTGGTTTGATGTCACAAGATATTGAGTTCCTGCTTGAAGCTGCAGTTTTCACAAACTTTTCAAAGGCAGCTTAAGTATATCCAGGTATCATTAAGAAATATATTTCTGGCCTATTCTGTTTGGTAGTAGTGAAGATGAGATCAGAATAAGGGCAGGTAATATTGCCAGGTGTCAGTGAACAGCTTCAATGATGGACCTCTGCGTACAGTCCTGGAGCCCAGTTGTGGATTCAGCAGCACTAGGAAGTTGTACAGTCATATTCAGCTTGAGCATGCAGACACACCAAAATTTAAGATTATTCCTACATGAGATTTCTGGGTAAGATTAAGCCGAGGGCTCTGTCGAGACTTTTCAAAAGTACAGGTAAGATTGAAGTGATCTTTGTCCTCAACTAACACGCTTGCCCAAGCAGCAACCACCAAATTAGTATGATGAAAACTCAGACGAGGTAGGTGGCAGCAACAAAAACAAAAAAATAGAGACAGCCTGAAACTGCAAGTCTGAAACTTGGGGAAGATCTAGATTTATTCAACCTGCCTAAATCGTGTACTTTCTCGCTTCCTTCAGTACCTCTGAAGGAAGCAGTATCTTAAGCAAATGATTCCCTACAACACAATGATTTCCTTTAGTACACTGATTACAACTTATTGATTCAAAAACTTTGCAGTGTCTATTTTTTGAAAATGAGGTGGCTACATTATCAAAGAATAATTTTACTCCTTTTTTATCTCATTTACACCATACCTGCTTGAGGAAAAATTTATGATATTTTCTCTTGAAAGCTACCCTTCAAGTATTACTACCTTTTTTTTTTAAAGGGGGGGGGGGGGCTGGAGAAGAGAAGAGAAGCAGCGGAGGGATGAGGCCATGACCAGTTGCTTAAAATAGGCAGTCACCAATCTGTAAGCAATCGATCATTTTTTGAGTTTAAGAAGTGTTTACAGATCATTCATTCTATATTCACAACCTAGAACCATGGTCTCAAACCCATACATTGTAATCAACGAGTCGACTGCAAAGTATCTAACAGTGGATCACAGTCCCTCATACACCATCAAAGGTTCCTCCAAGTGGTGTGCGCAAATTAATCATTGTGCTGCTGTAGGACTTCTGCTTCCAGAAGCCACCGTCATGCAGAGAGCTCTGAGGTCTGTTCAGGATGAAGAAAAACTACAGGGAGCAATTCCATGACCCACATCCAATATCTGGGAAACGGAGACAGACCCAGGCTTTGGAAATAAATTGCAACACAGAAGTGTCTTCACACCCAAACAGCCAACATTTCAGATGTTCCAGAAGTTTGAATCTAGAGGTCTACCTGCAGCATGACCAGTGGCAGAGTACCATGATGAACCACAAAAATGAAGTGACGACAAAGCAAAGCAGCCTCCAGGCCCAACTTTAAAACTCAATCTCTGTACTTGCAACCAACCATGATGGCAAACCATTTCTAAAATCTAGTTCAAAAAGCCAGGACAACTCAGTTGTTTAACATGTGTACAGTAAATCTTTAATCCAATGTGTGTTCTCCATTGGAGGCTAGTATCTAGTAGTATATTGGTTTTTGCTTTAGGTAAGAAAAAAAAAAATACACGACTGGCTAGTAAATAATGATGCAAGATGAGCCTGGATCATTTCAAAAGAAACTGAAAATGTACAACTTCCATGCAGAATGGGAAAATGAATTTGTTCACAACTATAAAACAGACTGTTTGCCTTAAATCTCTCAGTATATTGAGAAGTTAAAAGGGCAATTTGGAACAATACAACTCAGCACAGTAAATTCAAATCAGCTTTTCCTTGAACAGTATGCTTTGGACAAACAGCTGATAATTTGCAAGTTCAACAGCCTTTTTTCCCCTAAAATCAGCAGCAATGTGGTAAGGCCCGCACTGAAGCATTATTTCACATTTGCCATCTTCTGGAAAACCTGAATGAACCATTCACTGATGCAAAGTAATTAAAGCATCAATGACTGTGGCAGCTGACTCTTTATTCAAAGTTTAAAAACAAAGAAGAAACAATAACAATAATCCAGCGCATGCCATTTGGTGTTTCCACAATAGCAAGATAAGCGGAATCTTTGCCTGAAAACATCTTGCAGCAACTAGAGCAGGACCTGAAGGCTGAGCACCCAGCTGATTGTTCTTGACAGCATTTAAGGACACATCAACAAAAGATTTTTTTCATCGTTGTGCCCCTTAAAGAAAAAGCAAGGGCTGAGAATACTTCGAACAAATCCAAAAGCTGTGCACTTAAGAACTACCTGTCAATCAAGTAACTGGCTTCTATCACAACTGAAGTTTGGTGTAAATGCAAGCTTTGTTGTGTTCTGCATAATTTATTCCTTCCTTTGTCAATTGCTACTGTATAAACCACCAACAAGGACTTGCAATTAAAGTCTGGGCTTCATTCATAAAACGAATGTTAAGACCGTAAACTCTATGAGCAACAGCCCTTCAGCACTGCTTGTTTAAATCCTTACTTGATGAAGTCTATGCAGCCTACAGTGCATTAAACCTTGATGCTGATATGAGTTGGTTGAGTCAAGGGAAATTGTCACTTTCCTTAAATCAAGGAATAAGTGTGCAGTGAGCTGTCAGACAACACGTGGATGCTCAACTTCAGATTCTTGGCAGACAAAGCTTAATGAGCTGAACTGTGAATGGCAAACAAAGGGCAGATATATGATCAGTGCTGAGAATGCATTCATTTTGAACTGGGTCTGTGTCCTCCCGATGAAAAAAATTAAATGCTGCAACACTCAGTACGGAGGAAACATTGGGGGTCGGAACAAAAAAGTTTTCGCCCTGAAAATGTCAGTGCGCACCTGAAGAAGTTAGCAGATAAATTCACAAATTAGATGTGGCTTAATAAATCATGATATCTGTGTCAAATTCCATCGGGTGTAAAACAATGGAGTTGATGTTGTGACGATGCCGAGGCCGTAAGAGGTACGTTTAGCCCTGGTTGCCTTTAGAGAGAGATTGGGGGACAGGTGCCAAGTAGTCTATGAGAAGACAGACAACTTGGTGAGGCCTTGGATTTTTAATTTAAAAAACGTTGGAGCAACAGAAACAGCCTGAGGGGGTGTGCTTAAGCTCTCTTAGATCAAGGATTTTTAGTTCGCTTTCGGCAGTAGCTGCTGGGGTCTCAGCAGGGATGGAAGCCAGTAAATCTCTCCCGCCTGCTACAGTCTCTCTCAGAATTTTTTTTGATATTCTTTCCTCCTAGATTGTTTCGGATTGAACACGGTTCTGAGGAAGGGTCACCGGACCCGAAACATTAACTCTGTTTTCTCCTTCAGATGGTGCCAGACCTGCTGAGCTTTTCCAGCAACTTTGTTTGTGAATAAATTGAGTTCTGCTTAACAGCATGTAGCTTGACTAATTGAATTGCATCTCAAATTTAACTTTAAAATAAGAAAACGTTAGGGTTTAAGCTACTTTCTTAATATATTTTGAGGGGTTCTGGTCTGGTCCATAACAATACAGAGATAATTACTATACAAAATTATGCTGAAAGTCAGTGCAAGAGTCAGTGATTTTGGGGAAATCAAACAGAGGAAGGTACCCACTTCTAATATTCTGTGTTGCTCACTTTAGTTCCACATATCTCAGAGACAGCCATTTGATGGACTATATACAACTATTAGTCTCAAACTCAAAGTACAAAGTCACTGCCGATAATGTCACAGATTTGGTGACTAGATTTTTACGGCACCAAAAATAGACAATTTATTCTATATTTTCTGGGTTAAGTCTTGGGTTACACTTAAATTCAAAAAGTCCTCTCACGTTTAAATGTTGGAGACTACTGACCTAGAAAGATAAGAACAGTAGGTGCATGGGAAACACCTGCAACTTCTTCACAGACACACAACTTCTTGACTTGGAGCTATAGTACTGTTCCCTCATTACCAAAGTGGTTAATATTCTGGAATTCCATTCCTAATAACACTAACAAAAACAGAAGTTTCTGGAAAAGCTCAGCAGGTCTGGCAGCATCTGTGAAGAAAAAAAATCAGAGTTAACGTTTTGGGTCCAGTGACCCTTCCTAATAACATTAACTGTCTAATTTCACCGTGGAGTGCATCTGTTCAAAACTGTCATTCACCACTAAGTTCAAGATGAATTAGGGATGAGCGACAAAAGCTGGCCTAGCCAGTGATGCCCATATCCCGTGAAAGTTTTGCTTCTTTAAAATGCCAGAAATTATAGCCCAGTTTCAAATTTTGGTTTTGGGACAGGCTAAAACAGTCATGAAGTACACAAGAACAAGGAGCAAGAAATGAGAAGTAGACTGCTTGTAACAGTTTGGATTAACAAGAGTGCGGTCCAGTCAATCGCAATAACCTGTCCTTATTCTACAGGAGTGGGATTGATCAAGACAGATGATTGGGCAAGAACAACTTGAAACAGAAAGTACCATTAATATGATGGCTCTCATAAGGAGCTCTAACTTGTTACAGCTGAAATAAGCCACCAATAAATTTCTTGAACAAGGACACAGTTTGGTCATTGATTACGTAAATACTACTTCAATGACTGGGCGGGAGGGAAAACAGTCAAGAGAGAGAGTGGCTTTACATAGCACCTTCACAGCCTAAGGGCAGCCCAATAATGTCAGAGTCAATTCAGTGTTTTTGAAATGTGCTTACTTGTAAAGAAAATATGGCAGCAAATTTGCTCACATCCAGGTCCCCTGATAGCAATGAAATACATCAATGAATTATCTGATTTTATTGGGCATCGATAAAGGGATAAAAGTTTACCCAGGACACTGCAAAGTCTTTTCCAGTCCATGGAATCTTCCAAAATAAGACAGTACACAGGACCTCAATTTAACGTAACAAAAACAAAGAACTGTGAATACTGGAAATCTGTAATAAAAACAAAGTTCTGGAGAAACTCAACAGGTCTGGTAGCATCTGCAGAGGGAAAAATAGAGTTAAAATGTTTCACGTCCGGTGGCCTCAATTTAACATCATCTCTGAAAGTTACCAGTGAGAATTCCTGCAGTACAAGATTAAAGCTTCAGGCTAGATTAAATGCTCAAGTCTATATATGGACCTTGAAACCAAGATCTTTGACTGAACAGGCAGAAGTGCCATAAAGATCTGACTAATGAAGGAATTAAAACGCTTAAAATCTACATTACCTCAAGACTCAAGTTCTCAAGTGAAATTCCAAATGACAATGGAGAGTTTTGATTTGTGATCTGCAAATAAGAATAGAATTATGAAAAGAATTTACAACAGGAAAAAAGCTATTCAAAACTAGATATAGTTATGATGATTAATCACTTAAAGTTGAAATGAACAGCAGTGCTCTTTATATGAATTATGTGAACTACACTAACAAACAAAAAAAATCAGATTTGGAAATGACAACGGGCAAGACTTCAATGCCCAAAAACAGATGTGATCATTGAACATGAGAAATAGAATGGCCACTCAGGCCCTCAGGCCTGTGTTAATATTCTACAAAATCACAGCTGATCTATTCTTGGCTGATCTTAAAGAGTTCCAAAAGTAGAAGACTGTACAGACGTCATATCAGGGAAAGCATCTTAAATGTTCAGTGACAATCTGGAAGTATGCAGAGCAAACAAATCACATCAACAAATTTGATGCCAGTAATGCCAGCTTTGATCTCAACCCTCCAACAACACGCTCAACTTCACAGTTGAATTCACATTTGGCAGCAGGACAGAATCCCCATCATTGTTATTTAAAGAGATTAGCAAAACCTTACATTTAAGCTGCAAATTGATTTTTTCTGTCTTTGCTATAATTCTGCAAGTGTTTGCAGTGTACTACAATTATTTAAAATTGCAGAAGGCTACAGGAGCATTGTAGCTGATGCTAAACTTCTCACTGATAAATTCAAAACTCCCACACAAAACCAGTTTCTCTTACAGATGCATGTAGTATTCATTCCACCTAAAATGCAGCAACGGGTTAGAAAATAAAAAGAACAACTGAATCCAGCCATTTCTGCTCCATCAGCCAATGATCAATATTCAAAGTTTTTGTATTCAATGGAAAGCATCACGAGCAGTGCTATCAAGCAGCACTTATCAACTGCAGAGTTTTGGTTCTACTCCAACAACCTGGATCAAACGTGGAAAAAAGGGCTCAATTCCAGAATTTAAAAAAGGTGAGAGTGACAGCATTTGTTAGAACGGCAGCTTTTGTCTGCATGTGGATTGGTTGAATGGCAGGAGGGATCGAAGATACTCCAATGGCTGTGGATATACCTAGCATAAAAGGAAGACGACTGACTGTCATACGGTCACCTTTGTATAAGGTAGGCTGAAGGGCTAAAAGTTAATGATGATATTCCATAGCTGCATGAGAAGATAGATTGTATAGGATGGGCTGAATGGCTAAAATTGTTGACAATACTCAACAAGCTACGTGACCTTAGAGGAGTATTGTTAACATTCCTTTACAGTCAAAGACAGCACCTGCAATTTGTTTTCTGTATTCGTGTTTTGTCTTTTGTATCTTCTTTTTTTTGTGCTGTCTGTTTGTTACATCGCAAAAGAGAGAGTGAGTTTTGTTCCAAATCACTGGACTTCGCTTCGGCTCCGAATTGTGAACAATGTCAGGAACGAACTTAAGACCGACGGCTGGTCTGGAGGGCCCCGAACAGGCAGGTGGGTGTGAGACTTGTTGCCTTTTCTAGAAGGGCATGAGACTTGTTTTTTCCTTTTCTCTTCCATTTATTATTACCACTATATTCATTTATTATTACTTAATAAACACTCATATTTAAGCAAATTGTTGTGGTTGAGCCTTCTCTTTATTATATTACCTGAACCTGAAAAGAATTGTTTGGATACATGCTATGATCCAAGACAATCTTAGGCACAGGATCTCAATGCGGAAGTTCCCCAGAGCAGTATCAAGTCCAACCACCTTCTGCTGTGTCACGGACCATCCCCTTCATCATAAAATTTAGATATAGGGATGTTTGCTAAAATGGCACAGAGTTCAGCAGCACTGCAACTCTGCCAGTAATTAAACGGTACATCCTCATATTCACCAAGACCTGGAGAAAATATTAGGTTGACACAGCAGCTAACATTTTCTCCCCAAACAAGCACTCAGCATCTTCAACTGAAAAAACCTGACATTTCCACCTTTATCTCCAACAGTATTATCATCGGTGAATCCCTCACCATCAACATTCTAACGTATTACCAGTGACCAGAAACTGAACTGGATCAGCCACAAGTGCTGTGGATACAAAAGTAGGTCAGAGATACAAAACAAAATATTCAGATGGTAGAAATGGAAAATAACACAGACAATACTGCAGAGTTTCAGTAGGTCAGACAACAACTGTGCAGAAAAGATGAATATTCAATAGAGACCCTCCATGCTCCACCTGCATCTTCACCTCAAAATGTTAATGCTCTTCTTTTCCACTGGATGTTGCCTGACCTATTGAGCATTTCTGGGATTTTGTTTTATTTTAGCAGGTCATAGATTAAGAATTCTGCAGCAAGTGACACGTCTCCAGTGTCCAAAAAGCCGATCCACCAGCTAAAAGGCACAAGTCAAGAGAGGCATGACAGCTACTTCTCACTTGTCTGGCCAGGTGCCACTCAAACATCATTAGAGGCTTAACAAAGCAGTCTTCTCAATTGGTACCCCACTGATCACTTACAAACATTTCACGTATTACACCACTGGAAACCTGGGTTACAAGTTTGCACCATTTATGAGATACACTGTGAAACTTGTCATGACTTCAATATCTCTCAAACTGGCAACCACCATCATCCAGGACAAAGATCACTTGAGCACCACCACCTCAAGTCACAAACCATCCAGAAATATACAACTTTCTTCACTAGCACTGGGTCAAAATCCAAAACCACCCAACCTTTACCACACATACTGCAGCTGTTCAAGGTTGCACCTCACTTGTGCTTACTCAACAGTAATACTGATGACAGAAAAATATAAATTTG
The DNA here is from genome assembly GCF_021869965.1 of Rhincodon typus. Lineage (NCBI taxonomy): Eukaryota > Metazoa > Chordata > Chondrichthyes > Orectolobiformes > Rhincodontidae > Rhincodon > Rhincodon typus. The sequence goes on from NC_063334.1 coordinate 59,791,600, forward strand.
GTTTGTGACACCAAGCAGAACAAGCTGCAGGAAGATGAACAAGGAGGTTGGAAGAAGTTTGCAGGAAGCATATAACTGCACATGATGATTAGGGAGCTCAGCGTAGAACAATGGGCAACTTATCTGCCTTTCACCACTGGAATCTACCACCTCAGAGAATGTCAAGGAACACAAACCAGGGGCTGTTGCAATAAAAAAATTTTCAAAAGTTTATTGCGTAAGTTTATTGCAAATCAGCTTCCTCCAGTGAAAGAAAGATTGCAATCTGTCACGGTTAACCGTTTTTTTGTTGTTTAAAATCTGTTACAAACTCTACTCCGACAGCTAATACATTGTTTTCTCTCTTACTAGAGACAAGCAGGAAGGGCAAGAATCTGGATCCTACATCGGTGGTGGACAGCTTCTGGGTGAAATAATACTTGCAACACTTTGAAGACTTTTGAAAACGTGTGGGCAATATATCTTCTTCTCTAGTAAAATACTTAAAAGTCCGAAGAAAGCCAATTTACTTGATCTCACCACTCACTAAGCTTTTTAGTTAACCAGCAACCAAAAAGCTTTGCAGTTATAATATACCAATCACCTGAGCCTCCCAAGAAGTAAAAGGAACCTGGAGAAAAGAGACTGAAGATCAGGAAACCCTCGCAAGCAAAAAGGATCATCTCAGCAAACTCGGGACTGGAGCCATTGAACTGCTTACCCAATTTTTCTTCCCCCCACAGAAGCGTAGGTACGTAGAAAATAGGAGCAGGAACAGGCCATTTGGCCCCGAGAGCCTGCTCAGTAAATCGATGCAATCGTTATTCAACTTGGTATCCTTTCCCATTTTTCTCCCAATACTATTTGAGGTGTTTAGCTTTAAGAACTATAACCATCTCCTTTTTGAAAATCTTCAATATTTTGGTCTCAAGTTTCCTGTGACAGAATTCTATAGGCTCACCACTCAGTAATGAAATTTCTCCTCGTCGTCGTACTAAACGGCCTACCGCATGTCCTTGGACTGGGGCCACTAGTTCTGGATTCCCTGGTCATCAGGAACACCTTTCCTGCATTTAATCTATCCAGTTCTGTTAGAATTGTGTGTGTTTCTAGGAGATTCACCCTCATTCTTCTGAACACCAGTGAATATTGTCTTAAACAATCCAGTCTCTCTTCATACATCAGTTTGCCATCTCAGCCATCAGTCTGGTAAACCTTTGCTGCATTGTCTCCATAGCCATAACATCCTTTCTCAGATAAGGAGACGAGAAGACCACAATATTCCAGGTTTAGTCTCACCAAGGCCGTGTGCAATTACAGCAAAACATCTCTGCTCCTGTACTCCAATCCTCTTGCTATGAAAGCCAACATACCGTTTGCCTTGTTCAATGCCTGTTGCATTTACATACCAACTTTCATCAACGTGTGTATAAAGACACCCACGTCTCTTGCACGTCCCCAACAATACCTATCGCCACTCAGATAGTGCGAGTGTGCGCGGGGGGTATGTGAGGCATGTGGGGCGTGTGAGAGGCGTGAGGGTGGCAGGGGGTGGGCGTGTGTGAGGCGTGAGGGGAGCAGGGGGCAGACATGCGTGGGGCATGTGCGATGGTTAATGGGTGTTTAAACCCATCAAAAGCTCATAGTTGGTTACCTACAATTAGAATCTATTTATTTATAAGAAAAAGTAACTTGTTAAATTCAAAAACCAGGTCTATTTTCTCTGTTATTACACATCAATCAGATAAGTTTGAAAACTACAGGGACTTTGAATATTTTGATCATTTTTATTCAACTTTTCCATGAGGCATCATGCAAGTCTGCTGCTTCAGCTGCATTGCAGCAAAAAGGATGGCAACTTCAGCAGATGCACCACTGAAAGCATTCTATAGGGTGCATAACGGCCTGATACGGTAACTGCTCTGCCCCGGAACGTAAGCAACTACAGAAGGTTACGTGCACAGCCCAGACCATCACGGAAGCCAACCTTCAATCCATTTACACTTCTTGTTGCCACGGAAAGACTGCCAAAGACCCTCCCACCCGGGTACTGCTCTCCAACAACTTCTTCCATCAGGCAGAAGATACAGAAGCTTGAACACATGCATCAGCAGGCTCAAGAACAGCTTCTTCCCTGCTATTATTAGACTAGATGAGTGGACCTCTCTAACTTCAAATAATGCTGATCTTGTTAATGTTGATCTTGCTTCATGCACCTCCTGTGCAGTGTAACCTGTATGCCTCACTCTGTCTAAGCACCGTATGTTCTTGTTTACTATCTTCTGCCTGTACTACTTGCAAACAAAGCTTTTCACTGTACTTCGGTACGTGTGACTACAATAAATCATATAAATCAAATCAAGTGCTGTTGGCCAAATATCTAGTGACTCCAATGTGCAGCCCATTCACATGATCTGCCCAAATACAATTAAGCACATGCTGCTACACAACACTAATATACTATGCGAAGTTTTGTGTTAAGTCATCATCACTTCGTCTGGACTACCGATTTCCAAGGAGCACGACAATGCGTGACCGAGCAGACATCAAGATTTGTGGTGATCTGGCACAGCCTTGCACCAGTGACCAGCTAAGAGGCAGAAGTAGGAAAAAGGAAGGAGGAGACATCCCAAAGCCAGCCCCTTTCTATCAGGGCTGTTCACACAGAAAGCAGTGTTGCCACTAACTGAAACCTCAATTTCTCATTCACCGTCAGAGAACCCATCATCCTGCCTTCAGATTTTGAATAGGAAACTCCAGCCCATGGTGACAAACTAAAACCGAGTAACACATCAAGTCTCACCCTTATGAAAATTATGACCAATGAGTAGTTCTTGGCCTGGAAATTATAATGATGAGGCTCATGTAAATTGTACAGCAAACTATGCCATATGCAAGTGAAATTAAACAAAGCTGGTTGTTGAGCTGTTGAGATATCCCCTTCCACCAGTCCTGGTATCAAGCAATGGTGTGAACTTGGGGCACTTGCCCACATGATGACCGATGCAATCAGAGTAGGTAAAACGTCGATATGGCCCTGTAAATTTCATTATTTTGTCAAGTATGGAATCTCATCCCTTAATAAAGATTATAAAGAAAACTTAACACTATTCTTCTGTCTCCTCTTTCCCTCAATCCCATTTCTTTTTCCCTCCATTCTATTTAACTTGCTGTACATGATTTAAATCTGTTTCACACTTCTTGGCTCAGACTCAAAGAATTCTCAAATGCCACAATCTGATAGCTTGAATAGCCTCACTGTTGCATAACTTCATCTCAGAATTTCTAGCAATTGCAATAGCACAAAGAAAAACTCCTTACAACACAAAAAAAAAACAACTCATTTCAGGTTCAGAACTAAGAGTATTCAGTCACCAAAATGTTTTGCCCAGCAGAAAACAAACAGTCAGTGAGCACAGCTGCACAGGCCCTGTAGTACCAATACTTGCAGGTTTAGGTCTGCTGTAGAGGCTTTGATCTCAGTAAAACTGATGTCTTGCGGGAGGACACAACAAGGAAAACTAGAGGACTCTGGCAGTTCTCCACTACTATAACTAATTAATTCACAACAAGTATATTACTGAAAAGACATTGTGATCTTAACAGAGACAAAATTTCTTTTGTGCAATTAAATTTGTCAAGTATATACATGGTTTTAACAGTAACAAATAAAAACAAATGTCATCTTTCAAAATCAGTGTTTAAATAAATGAACTAAATACTCACATCATCTTCATAACGGATATGGACATTCGTAATTTTAACCTGTAAATTCTTAATAACCTGTGTAATTAACTTTTCAAGGAAAGTATCTTGCTTCCCTTCCTTTGGATTTTCTGTAAGAGAGAACAATTTTAATAATAATAGTTATCACATGATTGCATTTCATACTTTCCCCTTCAGTATATATTGAAACAAAAACTTCAAACTTTGTGTATTTGCTGGCAAGGAAATCCATCAATCACCATCAAAAACCTGCTAAAACATTTACTAATTTCTATTATGTGGCAAGCAATGTTCCATGTCACAATACATACCCAAGATGCAGATCAGATTTCATTTCTGTAGAAAATTACCTAAGTTAATATAGCTCCAGTCAATGTTTACACCAGCTTGCAAGTAAAACACCGAGATTTACAAATTTGTTAAAATACAATACAAAATTTAAGCACAACTTAAAAAGATATTCTAGCACTTAATACGTTCTACACATAACTAGTCGATTTTTTTTCCTATAAACATTAATCTTCTCTTCAAATGGCTTATGTTACAGAGCTAGATATCAGAATATACTCTCACTTATAAGGGATTGTTTTCCTATTCCCATGAGATTTGGTTCATAAAGTACCAAAGCATCGCAGCATCAAAGAAGCACCATATGCCTGTAAAAATCTAAAGGCTTTTTAGAAATCCTCTGATTTCCCAATGGCTAAATGATACGTGTGTTGTGGTAATGATCCACACAAAGCAGAAATGCTACAGACTGAATCCCCTGTACAACAAGTCCCCATTTAACATTATTTTGTTTTAACATTAACTGACCAATGAGGCTTGTATTTTGGTCTAGTGAAGGAGATTGGTTTTAAAATCATGTCCCAGTAGGAGTTAGGTCACATGGCTTGACCAGCACCATTTGAAGCAGTATCGCCTACTCCCTAGCCTCCAACTTGCTATGTCTACCATTTCCCTGGCCAAAATTCTTGACGATTCTTCCGCTTCCCAATTCTCCAACTCATACCTGCCTATATCCTAAACAAAACTCCTATCCTGAGCTGAATGGTGGCTGTTTTTTTGTTTTTTTTTAAAAATGCTTCTGCTCACCTCTTCCGTCACCTAAATTTGTACAGTGAGTGATAAGATGCAAGAGGAGAGCTTCAATAGTCAAGGTCGGAGGTAAGGGTATCAAAATGTTATTTTCTTAAGGGCTCGTGAGATTCAAGGGTTATATTTTTACTTTTGGGAGCAAATTTGTTTCAAGGGACTTTTTCATTCTCATTTACTCTTATTAGATGACAGTGACAGCAATAATATTACAGATAGTAGGAACTGCAGATGCTGGAAAATCTGAGATAACAAGGTGTAGAACTGGATGAACAGAGCAGGCCAAGCAGCATCATAGGAGCAGGAAGGCTGACGTTTCGGGCCTAGACCCTTCATCAGAAATGGGGGAGGGGAAGGGGGTTCTGAAATAAATAGGGAGAGAGGGGGAGGCGGATAGAAGATAGATAGAGGAGAGGATAGGTGGAGAGGAAACAGACAGGTCAAAGAGGCGGGGCTGGAGCCAGTAAAGGTGAGTGTAGGTGGGGAGGTAGGGAGGAGATCGGTCAGTCCAGGGAGGACAGACAGGTCAAGGGGGCGGGATGAGGTTAGTAGGTAGGAAATGGGGGTGCGGCTTGAGGTGGGAGGAGGGGTTAGGTGGGAGGAAGGACAGGTTAGGGAGGCGGGGACGAGCTGGGCTGGTTTTGGGATGCGGTAGGGGGAGGGGAGATTTTGAAGCTTGTGAAATCCACATTGATACCATTGGGCTGCAGGGTTCCCAAGCGGAATATGAGTTGCTGTTCCTGCAACCTTCGGGTGGCATCGTTGTGGCACTGCAGGAGGCCCAGGATGGACATGTCGTCTGAGGAATGGGAGGGGGAGTTGAAATGGTTCGTGACTGGGAGGTGCAGTTGTTTATTGCGAACCGAGCGTAGGTGTTCTGCAAAGCAGTCCCCGTGCCTCCACTTGGTTTCCCCGATGTACAGGAGGCCACAACAGGTACAGCGGATGCAGTATACCACATTGGCAGATGTGCAGGTGAACATCTGCTTGATGTGGAAAGTCTTCTTGGGGCCTGGGATGGGGGTGAGGGAGGAGGTATGCGGGCAGGTGTAGCACGAGAATTTTGTTCTGTTTGGGAATAATTAGTAGTTAAGGGGGAATTGTTTGATTTGTTAGTGCTTCTGTTAATTTGTTCACTGTTCGGATTAAACAAATAGTTACTTGTTGCTTATAAAGTGAATATCAGGGATTTTCTTTCATTTAACACTCCTCCTTAACATATTGGATGAGGTGAGGTGAGCTTCTCTAGGTGTTTCAGGTTTAATTAGAAGGAGATCTCTACGACAGCCATAACGATTTGGGGGCTTGTCTTTCAAATTTTAATCATTAGACGGTTCAACCTCCCTTTCCTACTACACCTACTCAATGAATGACTGAACAATGGACCTGACATTCTGCAGTACCATCAACCATCTCCTGCCTGTCCCATACTCAGCTTCTCCTGTCCCAGGCCAGGTCACTGCTCCAACCTCCTGCACCTCTGCTGCCTGGTGACCCTTGGATCAGCCAGATTAACTCCACCAAACTCATCCAAGCATACATCTCCTCCCTTTACCATGACTGGCAGAGAAGGGACTCGTGATTGGTGGAATTGGAGGAGCAACATTAAAAAGCAGAATATTTGATTCAAAGAGCTGCTCCTCTCAGATTATGTTTCTTCCACTTCTGCACAAGTAAAACGCTACCATATTTTCTTTATACTTCTGTGATTTTATTTTAAAATTTATTTCATTTACCAAAATTAGAAATCAGCAATTGGCAGGGTATTCTTTTTTTCCTCTGATGAAGAAAACACTAAAGACCTAACTACAGCTTTTAATTTGGTTTTAAGGAAAAGTGTAATTTGTTTAAAGACGTTGCATGTGAAATGATGATATTTAAGAACATAGCTTCAAGTGAGGATTTACTTTGCATGACAGTGAACTGATCTCAGTCAGATCAATAGCAGGACATAAATTAAAGACCACAACAAAAATAAGATGCTGTAGGCAACATGTGGGGGAGAATTTTTGAATGACTGTTTTATTGGGTGATATTCACTTCGTGAGGAAACAGTCAAAAGATTGAGAATGATATTTTATGCACCCCCTGAGGTGGGTTTGAAGGCAGATAAGATTTTTAGATTGAGACTCTAATAGCTGGTTAATTGTCAGATAGGAATATAGTTCATGGATCTTCTTGTCTTTTGTCAAGGCTCCAGTGTATGGCAAGTCACCTCCATAAAATTGCTCCTGCTACTTTAGGTTATTCAGTGCAATGGAAAAGAAAATTCACTGCAACCTAGAAGTGGCACACTATTTAAAACACATCAAAAACTGCTAATTTAACATTTTTTAAAAGTGACAATGTACATGCCAGAAATCTTAAAACAAGAAAATGCAAAAGTTAATCAAAGCGATGGAGTGGACAGAGTATGGGTACCCTGAATTCAAATATTGCAGAACCTGTACATATATGGCTCAAATGATTGAGGTAATATTGGGAAAAGCCAATTAAACAAGAGTTGATTAGGAATTAAATATAATGCACAATGAAAGAAAGCTACATGGTATCTGTTCAAAGTACCTTTGTCAGCAACCTTTTGCTTAGCTTCTTCAATTCTTTGTAATTCTCTCTGCTTGATTTCTTGAAGTTGCAATTCCTCTTTTTCAGCATCATATTTGATACCTAAAACATAAATTACATGTGAATGATTGCGTGTGGGGGTGAGTGCATGAGGAGACAGGTACACAAGTCGGGGGGAGAGAGCAGGGTTGGAAGTGCTTTACATTCATGTTTGGGATCCCTTCTGTCAAAACAAAAAGTTAGTTGAACATATGCATTTTTCGAATTACCAGGGAGCTCAAGGATCCCATCATTCTTCATTTTTGTCCAAGGCACTGCTATTGAAGATCAGTTGATGTGCTAACCAGACAGCATTCTTTACTTGTATAATTGTTGTGCGCGCATGCATGCGAGAGGGAGAAATTTGGTGTTCTTGCTTTTGCCATGACGACAAGACAAATATATCAACCAGTTGCTTTTCAGCAAAAGTAATATGCTGTAGATATTGAAAATACTTGGCATTTATGACAAGAAATAGAGTTGATGTTTCTAGTCAGGGGCCCCCATTAGCCTCCACCCTACCTCACCATCAGATCTGACACCTACCCTCCTGGACACCACCGAATCTAGTTTTACTCCCACCTGCCTTCTCATGGGAGTATTAAATACACTCAGATTGAAAACACTGAACTCAAATTGCCTGCATCATAGCTACAGTGATCACCATAGAATACACGGCCTCCGTATATGGATGCCAGCAGTATCATTGCTCACACTGCAGATTTGCAAACTACTCTTAATCTCTACAACACTACAAACCTTTATCCTTTAACCTTGCTGAAAAACAGAATATACATCAAACCAGACCTGGTCAGTCAAATTAAGCGTAGGACACTGAGATTATAAGAAAAGTTCAACAGGACAACATGGAATGTTAACATACCTCTTTTACAGGAATGGGGCTACAAGTCATTGAACACAGAATCAGAATCATTGCAATGCAGATAGTGGCCATTCAGCCCATCATATCTGCACCAGCTCTTTGAACATCATAAGATATCATCCTCCTCCTGCTCTTTCCCCGTGACCCTACACATTATTTCTATCATCCAATACCCATTTAAAAATGTTTCAATTGAAGCTGCCTCTGCCACACTTCCAGGCAATGCAGTCCAAACCCTAGCCTGTCACTCTGAAAAGTTTCTTCTCATTTCACAGTTAGTTTATGTGCAAATCATCTGTGCCTTCTAATTCTTGAGTAGTCTATGAGTAGGAACTGTTCCTCCCAGTCTACTGTGCAAACTTTTCAAGATTTTGAACATTTCTATCCAATTTCCTCTTTATTTTCTCTCAGGACAAGGCTAACTCTCATCTGCTCCAATCTATCTTATAGCTGAAGTTCACAGCCAGGAATCATTCTTGTAAACCTCTTGTGCGTCTTCTCCAAAGCATTCACATCCTTCCAAAAAAATGTACCCAGAACAGAAACTTCGTAGCAACAAAAATAAAAAAGCATTGCAGGCATGAAGGAGAAACCCAATTAAAAAGTTAGAAAGCGAGGCTGCAATCATTAGGTGCTAGCAACTTCAGGTGATTACTTAACAAGGTTTATTGGTAAACAATTTGAATACTCAAATATGTTAACATTTATTTGCTGGTAGCTGTAAAATGAAACACTTTTCAATTATTTTCTTTTAAGTTGTTAAACCCTGTAACAATTTAAAATAAACTATAAACTCACTAAACATTACAAATTTTGAAGAATTTCTCTTCTAATTTACAGGCCAATATGAACGAGTCTTAAAATTTTTAAGGCGGCTTATTCTTGGAACACCCAATCTGATAGATGGGCTACCTTCTTTATTGGTAGGCAATTTCTGTGGAGAATTCACAGTGGAAGATCGAAATGAGGTAATACGCTTCCATGCATCTTTCTGATCACAAAACTAGTTTTATTCTATTCATGGAGCATGAGCATCATGGACAAGGCCTGAATTTCATGCCCATCCCTACTTGCCCTTGAGAAAGTGGTACTGAGTTACTGCATTAAGGCGACAGCATATTAAAGTTTTAATGCAACATCACATAACAGTTTGAACAAAGTTTGGAATTTGATGAGAAAACCAAACTCAACAAATCCAGAACTTATAAAAAACATCTTCGGCAACCTAATATTCTGGAATAAATACCAAAAGAACTGCGAATGCTGTAAATCAGGAACAAAA
>NC_063334.1:59801568-59831819 GCF_021869965.1 Rhincodon typus
CTGGAAAAGCTCAGCAGGTCTGGCAGCATCTGTGAAGTAAAAAAGAGTTAACATTTCAGAACATTCTGAGGAAGGGTCACCGGACCCGAAACGTTAACTCTGTTTTCTCCTTCGCAGATGCTGCCGGACCTGCTGAGCTTTTCCAGCAACTTTGTTTTTGTTCCTAACATTCTGGAAGTTTACACAGGCAAAGCAGTAGCACATGCAACAAGTTCACTGACGTCTTCATGGAATGCGCTTACATTTAAGTTGAAAGCTGGATGCTCAAGAATGCTACAATCAAATAATTGGCAAAAATGAATTGGTTCATAAATTGTTGTAAAACATTAGGTGAACAAAATTTACCAAAGAAGTTCCAAGTGTATAAATTTCACCTTCCCCTTCTCCTTCTCACTTAAAGGACATTATATAGGCAAATAATTCTAGATAAAATATTTCGGAATTGTCATTCTGTTACACCAAATATAGACTGACTGAAGAAAAACAAACTTGAACATTCCTTAAAATAGAGATGTTTCCAAAGCTTTATGTTTTACACTCAACAGGATAAGAATTCTAAATTTAAATGATCACAAGAATTTGGATCACAGGAGAAAAAGGTGCATACCAATCAGCAAATATTGATTGATTGATTGAGGAACACTGTCATGGAGCATTGCCATTGGAAACTACAGGCTCCAGGTAATCCCAAAAAAAAACGGAAGTGCTCATTTCCAACATTCTTTTCTCTTTGCAGAGTTGTTCCCTGTCTACGAATGCATGTTGTTTCGAGCAAGACTGTGAACATGTTGAGCTTGACAGATCTTTTATAAACTGGTTGTCAGTGCAACTATGAGCACACATAGGATTGCACAGCAGGTGCTGCCCAATCATGGAATCACATCTGACAGTGGACATTTCAATTTGGATTTTGCAAGTACACGTTAGATGAGTACAGTCTAGTCGGACTCCACTTTCTGTGAGCAACTAAAACTACTACAAAATTATGTTTTTGCTTACTGGCACATGGAACAATAAGCATATAGATTCCATCCAATGTAGCTTCCACTGCTTGTCCATACAGATTCTTCCATGGTATTTTCAGTTCAAGTTTACCTAAAAATAAACAAAGTTTTGTCAAAATGCAAATGAACATAGGCAACTAAAAATCTAAAGTCCCGCAGGATGGCAAATACTGAAAGATCAAGAGTTTTCTCCCCCACACACATGCCAGAGATGAAGAAATTTCAGTTAAGAGAAACCCCATGGGCTAATAATACAAGTTTTGTCCAGCAACACAGACTTGGACAAATATGACAAGTTTAGAGGTTTTTGTTTTAAATTTGAAGTGATCAATTTGACAATTCAAATCAAAATATGATTTATAATTTCTCACAGCACAGCTTTTTTCTTAAGGAAAAGGGATGCACCTCATGAAAGATATCCTACAATGGATGCAAAACTATAGGACAGGAAACAACGTAAACAGGAGGAGTTGCTTGGATTGAAGAAGTGTTTTAGTCATGAATGAGTATGAATCTTCTTGCAAATGCAGATTTAATCTCAGGCATTGGGAACAAATTCGCTTGTAACAAAATAGGAGTCTCAGACACAGCAAAGGGCTATAACAGACACCAACAGATATAGGCAGCTTAGAAGAATGAGCCAAAAAAAAAAAGTACAACTTACTACGAAATTAACTTCTAACTCTACGTCCATCACATCTCACCCCAAAACAGCCAAGCCCCAACCCCAGATTTTACGGAACAGTCCTGTAATTATTGGGGTGGTGGACCAGTGTCGTAGGTTTGCTGCCAGGATATCCTTTATCTCGTATTTTCAGAGCAACAACTCAGATTGCTCCTCTCCTCAGCAAAGGCCTTTGATTCTTGTGCGCGTTTAATACGCACGTGATTCCCTCCCCAGCTCCAACTCAAACTCCCCGTACCTCTTGTTGTTTTGCCATGTGTCCCGAGTTACCAACACAATCAAACATACCCTCGACACTACAGTAACTTCTCATCTCACTCTTACCCACTCATCTATGCACAAAACTGCCAGATCCAAACAGGTTGCAAATCAAAGATCGTTCCAAAATAAAATGTTGAGATTCTAGATATAGGGCACAAATGCAATAGTACATGAGTGAGAGTGTGTGTGTGTGTGATCGATAGGGGTAGGGATAATCAAGAGAACCGTTCCCCCTTATCCTTCCAGAATCTCCCCTCCTCTGGCACCTACCAACACCCACCAGCCATCTCGGTTGCTAAAATAATTTCTATTTACTTCCTAAGCATTGATCACCCCCATCCTGAACTTCTCAAACAGATTGTCAACTCCAAAATTTCCCAAAACTATTGAAACGATTGATGTGAATTCCTCTAATCAAGTTTCCACCATTAAATGTACAAAAATAGCTCTTACAAAAGTCACAAGTGACATCCTATGAGGCACAACAAAGGTAAACTTGCCCTCATCTTTCTTGGTCTTCCTATCTTTGACAGTTGACTATGTTATATTGCTTGTCAACCATTTACCAAAACAAGAAGCAGGAGTCAGTCTGTTTTCCACAACCGTTTAATTGTGTTTCAGTGTTCAAAACAAAGTCCAGCCTGTTCTCAGCTTTTCCTAACCAATTAAAAACAAACTTTTTTTAAATCTTAAAACCAAAGTAAAATCCGACTCACCCTGCTTTATCTGCAAATCTACCAACTCAAAAAGCACTAGAAGTCAGAATACAAATCTTAAATTCCTTCCTAATTCAGTAGGCAACATTCTTTTAAAACTCATTTGTGCCAAATATAAAACTGTCCACACCCATTATAACGATGCCCGATAGTTTTCTTTTCCCATCACAGCACCAATAAAACACTGCATGACTTTTCCAACATTCTCAGTATTTGAAAATTCACAATGCATTCCTATTACTTGTAAGGAATGTGATTTTACAGTCTGATTCTTTTGTAATATTACCATGTTCACCAAATTTTTTACAGGCCTCTCCATTCCTTACTCCCCTTTCATCAAAAGTCCTGTGCAATGTCTTAATGCTATCTGACTTTTTCCTCACTCCTTTCCTGCCAGCATATAGAATGGAGAAAGTGGAGTTAATAGTTGTATACTCTAGAGTCAGAGGATCATCACATAATATGGAAGGCAATTTTGGATTAGTTACATTATTAATTGGCATGTATGGAAAATGCCAACCATTTGCAAAGGTTTTTGGCATGTACTGCCCATACGAGAGCTCTGAGCAATCTGCAATTTGGCTGATCTGCCAGTATGTTGTATGATAACTTAAATCAACAACTGATCTCTTTCACACAAAAAATCACTGCTTAATGATTCTGTAGTATTTGTAAGTACATTTAAGTTTATACATATGCTCCTAAACCTGTAATTTGCAAACTCCCCTCCATTATCTATTGGCAAGTTTGTTGGCGTTCCCAAGCCAGCGCCATTTCCATAACCTTATCTACTATGCTGAATCCAGTGGCCCCATCTACAAGATGTGATCAATAAAAATTTTTGATCTTTGTCCCATTCTTTTCAGTTCATAACCGCAACTTCATTACATTCGAGTTAATGGAACACTTGAAACCAGGCACAGTGGTATCTTCCACTATTTGATGCACTTGTCACATTGAGATGTGGTATGTTTAACAATGGATTCATATTCCTCATCTACAACGTTAGCAGTAGCCTTAATTTTTGCGACAGTGTGTAAATTGTCTACATATCTTCCAGGTCAACACTTCTCATTGAACACTCCAGTTTGGCTAGAGGTTAATAATACTTCTGAATGTATGAGCAAAAAAAAAAAAAAAAATAAAAAAAAAATAAAAAACACTTGTTGCCTCAAAGCCATAGAATGAAGGTCCTTATCAGTAAATTGCAAACTTACATCTTACCAAAGAAATGCTTTATCATTCTCTAGGCCCAACCCCCTCTTCGTTTTGTTCACTGAAGACCTACTTACTACATCACCCAGGACCACACCAGTGCTCATGAAATGATGTATTTGTTATTTAAGAAGAGTGGTCCTTCTTTGTGAAAGATGCTAATGGTAATTTCATCCTCGACTCAAAGCAGGTAGTGCTTTCATTTTCTTTAATTTACATTTGTGTCTTGTGAAGTATTTCCAAATAGCAGTTTAGCCAACTGGCCACACACACTGAGAAAACATCCTATGGTCCAGCTGGACTATGGTGACTTTACGAAGGTGTAATGATCTCCGGTTTCTCCTGCAGACATTTTGAATGGCTGCAGGACAGAACAGGGTAACTTGTGCCTGCGCAAGTTCTCTGCAAGAGAAATTCAGCTATCCCCACACCTCCATCCAGGCCAGGATGCCCTGCAAAGTTTTATCTTCAGCTAATTATTCATTTCCATTTTGAAAGCCATAATTTAATCTGTCTCGATCGCACATTCAAGTAGTTCTTTCAAGATCTTAACTACTTGTTACATGCAGAAGTTAGTCCTCTGTCACTTTCGCCTCTTATTTTTCACCTTCTCTCAATAGCTTATGATTCTCATTGCTTCTAATGGGAACTGTTTCTCTTAATTTGCTCTACTCAGTCTCCTCGCAACATTGAGCAACTCAAATTTTAAATTTCTCTTCTCCAAATTGAAGAAAATCTCACATCAACATTCTATTCATATAACTGAATTCCCTCACTTCCTGTGTTCAAAAATGGATGCAATTTTCCAGTATGGGCCAAACAACTTTTATTAAAAATGTTCAGAGAAGCAACAGTTGTACTCTATGCTTGTATTTATAAAGAAATGATCCCATGTGTTATTTTTTTAAAATGTCTCTTTTTCAATCTGCCCTGCCATCTTCAATGATTTATGGATATAAACCTCCTGGTTTTTCTGTTCTTGAAACCATTACGAATTATATTACATTTGAAATAATTGCCATTTCTTGTTCTTCCTACCCAAATGCATTATTTCATACTTGCGTGCGTGACAATTTTTATCTGCTCTGCTTCCACACATTCCACCAGCTTTAGTCCTCTTAAAATTCATCACCAGAATCTTCCAAGTTCAACTGAAATTCCACCCTTCACATTTCAAATTCAACCACAATTGCAGATATCTAACAAGCAGTATTGTTCAAACTACCATTTTTGTCCCCCCAACCAGAAAATCCACACCAATCGTCACACACTGCCAAATTATGGACTTAAAACAACAGGATAGTATTTTGACTCACCAAGTTAGTGTGCCTTCAAGTCAACCTGCCTATTCTTGGAGTCATAAAAAAAGTTAAAAGTTTCTTTTAAATATACACAGTTCCCAAATTTATCTGGCTTTCTGCACTGAACAAGAACTATTATTTATAACAAGGAATTAAACTAAAGCTACAGTAAAATAAATATAAACCACTCGCATTTAATACTACGAATTAAAACTCCAATCCCCTTATGAACACCACCGGTGGCACGCACATGAACAGGGAAAATGGGTTACTGGCAGAGGTAGAAAAACTGGAAAGCTGGCTCAGGGTCTTGGCTTCCAGATCAGATGTTGAGATGATCCTTCTTCAGTGGCTGTTTCTTTCTTTGGGTGCTTCCATTAGTTTCTAAGTAATAGAGTAGTTGACGCACTTGAAAAATGTGATTGAACAATTCAAAAGTTACAGCTTACAACAACTGGTTTAATATCAGGTTTCAGCTGAACTTTTGACTAGAGTACAGGCAGCTTCTGGGATGAGAAGAAGTCTCTCACTCTATGGTTCAAACTGCCTCTTGCCTTGGGTTTCACGTTTTCAAAGTGTCTTTTCAAATCATGCAGCAATTTTTTCAAACACTGTCTTAAATTAGTTCCCTCATTTCAGTCCACAACTTTTAAAAAGAAAAATTAAACGACACAATCCTTCCTAAAATCTGACTCAGTTCAGTTTAATTCCAGCCTTCGTCACTTACAGCACTTCAGTCAAAAACTTCTTCACTTTCTTTCAGTTGTGAACGATCCAAGATTCAACACTTCATTAAATCCAATCCTCTCTAGGTGCTTCTGCCCCCTTCACTCTCCTCTGGCCTCATCCGTTCTTCAAATTGTACACCTTGCTATGTTATTCACAGTACGTTTAACCTTCCTCTTTCTGTCCCTTATGATCCTAGAGCAGACTGCCAATTTTATGCTCTCACAAACTAGAGCACCAACTTTGTTTGTGTTTCAGATCCCAACAGAGTGTTGAAGAAACACACCAGCTCAGGGCAGCAACTATAGAGAGAAAACAGAGTTAAATGTTTCACGTCTAGTGACTCTTCATCAGGACTGTTATTCTCTTCAGAGATGCTATCTGATTTGCTGCATTTCTCCAGCACATTGTTTTGCTTCAGATTTCCAGCACCCACGGTTGCGTACGTGTTTGTATGATCTGGTTAGAATGATGATTATTAGTCCCAAGGTAGCCAAAAAAAGGGGAGATCCAGGGTACTTACTAAAAAAAAAAGTTCATGAAAAAAATTCCACAGTTTTGAACATACAACAGTCTGCATGTACAACCTACTTCCAACACAAAGGATGAGCATGTGATAAACATGGATAGTAGACTGCAATTGAGCAACCCACAGGACATATCAAGTAACACTTGCAATCAATACAGACCAAAGATTTCCCAGTAACTTCCTCCAATCGTAGATCATCAAGTCTCATTGAACTACCCCAAGGATTACAATGCTTCACCTTTGCTGATCTGTCTGAAACTCTCTCTCCAGTGTCAGTGTCATTCTGTCAAACTGTGTCAACGACTGCTTCTGTTCTGGTTGCCTACACTCCATTCTGGGTTCATAGTACCCAAACTCCAAAATGACATTCTAGTACTTCTTTACAGGCACAACTCCAATTTTTCACCTCCAGCCAGCTTCAAATTAGCTATCTCTCGGTTTTTTCCTTGAACTGTACCCTACCCACTCAGTTTTATGAAGCAAATATTGCTTATGGGCTTTATACGTCCAATCTTCAGCTGCATTGAAGTATTTATGCTTGCAGGCTTCTTCCAAGCCCCTCTCAGCTACTCCTAACAGAAGTCAGTGATCTTCTCAGATCTCAGCGAATTCAGAGTCTTGACCATGTAGAGCCAAATCTAGGGTGGCACTGTGGCACAGTGGCTCAATGGTTAGCACTGCTGCCTCACAGCACCAGGGAACCAGGTTCGATTCCACCCTCAGGCAACTATGTGTGGAGTTTGCACATTCTCCATGTCTCCATGGGTTTCCTCTGGGTGTTCCAGTTTCCTCTCACGGTCCAAAGATTGCAGGTTACATGGACTGGCCACGTTGCAGTTCTTAGAGGACAATAGTTACAATGTGGAACACAGCAGGGTAGCAGTTCGTGAAATAAGACCTTATTTGGCGCACTATGAACAGCTTCTTCATGAAGAGTAAGGGGAAAGCAGCAAAAGCTGGATGCCTTTAAGCCAACCCCCAAGAAACAAACAAACAGTCAGAAGACAATTAACCACAGCCATCCACTTCTGGATTAACAATTTTTCGCCCTAACCCTGCAATCACAACTGCACCTGATGGTGATGGTGATGATGATGACAAACCTCAGCCCCTGCGTTAACAATGGAGTAACTTCAAATCTCTTCCCCCATCAAGTCATCTTGACTTTACTTCGCCCAAGTTCAGGTTTTAAATTTACTTTTATTCATTCATAGATATGAATTAAACATTCATTGAAACTGTGCTATCCTCTGTGTTAGGCTTTTTGAGTGTCTTTTTTTGGCGGTCTGCCGCTAACCCATCTTTTCCCATAGGCCCCATTATTTCTATAGTGTAACTTTCTATAACTCAGTGTTGTGCAGGAACACAACTATCACATTATAGCAGAACCGACTGTAGTAACAACATTCAATAATCTTTCACAGATTATACTGGAAATGTGAATTAGAAGATTGAAATCTTTCTCACATACTTGTTACTCAACTTAGCAAGTCTGAACTTCAACATCCTTATTAATATCGGCCAGTTTTGCAAATTTACTACAAACTCACTTAGTTACTGATCAACAGTTCAAAGTGCCACAAGAAACATTAACAAGCAAGAGGGTTTACATAGACATAATAAAAAGAAAATTCTGCAAAGTGTCCAACAGGTCTGGCAGCATGTGTCAAGAGGGAAAAAGAACAACTTGCACCTTGGTTGATTGCCATTCTTCAGAACTGGGTCAAGTCAGAGGGAGATAACAGGCTTGAAGTTGAATAAGGTTAGCAAGTTAAAAGGAAACGGTAATTTAGTGATGAATTCTATCCAGATGATAGGGCATAAAATTCAGACACCAGTCAAATAACTGAATCTAGAAGATGAAGTTCTGCTAGCTTCATACATTATAACAGCAATATGGAGAGGATAAAAAAAGTACTTACTAACATGACCAGCTTTAACTTTGAATGGAACATTAAGCTCACTCTGTAAAAAGAAAATGTAATAAAAATCAGTATTTTTGTTTAAAGCCATTATACTCCGATATAATTTACCCTCAATAACACCCTCAAGATATTTTAACCTTTGTTCTAGCAAATGTCGTCATTACATGTTCTGTACAGTAAGGATTTTAAATCACCGATAAAGCAAAACCATTCCCTATTCACGAAGCAGCTCTTTTTTAAAAATGAAGCTCATGTAACAATGCTTGTGCAAATCAAACATAACCTAACACAAAAGCAAAATGCTACAGATGCTTGAAAATGAATAAAGATAGAAAGTAGGTAGATACCTAATAGGTCATGCAGCAGAAAGAGAAAACAATTTAAAGGGCTCAACTGAACAAGGCACCAGAATGCTTTGACCCAGTTTTTTGGGGGGAGTAATGGGGTTGGGATGGAAAGTGAAGACATAACACCAGAAGTCTTGCAGCCAAACTTTAAGGTCCAGCCAATTAGATACCAAGTTTTCCAAAATTTGAACTCGAACATGCAATGTTAGGTCAGGATTTGAATCCCTGTGTAGATGCGCTAAAAAACTTGCACTAGGATTTCTGACAGGCAGGCAAGCAGTGAGCAGGATGTCCAGTCAATGTTATGAACCTGTAACTTCAAACTTGCTGGTGAAGGAGTGCAAAATCTAACTACACATTTCTTGTCAATATTTCATTAAAATTGATAAAAGGTAGAAATGTCAAAAGTTAAGCCAATGAAAACAGGGAGTGGCAGGAAGACAAAAAAGGTTTGTGACAGAAGAGAGGGCAGGGTCATTAAAGGACTAAATGATTCTTGTCACAAAACGTTAAAAGAAAGTGAGAATGAGTACAGTAAAAAGAAATAGGTATGCCCAGATGAGGCAAGACTGGCTACATAGCAGCCGCCTGAACACAATAGGAAGGAAAATAGGAACTTGGAAGATCGTCCTTTCAGCCCAACATGTCTAATCAGCCATACAACGAGATGGCTGATATGCCATCTAAACACCATTTTCCCCACACTATCCCCATATTCTTTGATAAGTTTCTCCCAAAAATTGAAAGTATCAGTTTTAAATATACACTATGGCTCAGCTTCCATGGCCCTCAAGTACAGAATTGCGAAGATTCAAGATCTTCTGAATGAAGAAATTCCACCTACTCTGGGTCCTAAATAACCTACCTCTTATTCTGAGACTACATATATCTTGGTTGCAGACACCCAACAAGAGAAAACATCTTTTCTGCATCTACCCTATCAAGCCCTCTGGGCATTTTTGATGTTGCAACGAGATAATCTCATCATCTAAAACCTTAGAGAATGAGCACCCAATCTTATCAATCTCTCCTCACAGCACAATTCACCTTCCAAGGGGGTAGCTTGAAACAAAATCACCACTGCCAAGAAAAAGGTGTTGGGAGAACTCTGAAGACTGAGGAATCCCCAGGACCAAACGGCATACATAGACTTATAGAGATGTATAGGATGGAAACAGACGCTTCAGTCCAACTCGTCCATGTTGGCCAGATATCCTAGATAAATCTAATCCCATTTGCCAGCATGAGGCCCATATCCCTCAAAACCCTTCCTCTTCATATACCCATCTAGACGCCTTTTAAAATATCATAATTGTACCAGCCTCCACCACTTCCACTGGCAGCTCATTCCATACACGCATCAGCCTTTGCGTGAAAAAGTTGTCCCTTAGATCCCTTTTAAATCTTTCCCCTCTCACCTTAAACCTATGCCCTCTAGTTTTAGACTTTGCTACCCTGGGGAAACAACCTATCCATGCCCCTCATGATTTTATAAACCTCTATAAAGGTCACCCCTCAGCCTCGAACACTCCAGGAAGACAGCCCCATCCTATTCAGCCTGTCCCTATAGCTCAAACCCTCCAACCCTGACAACATCCTTGTAAATTTTTTCTGAACCCTTTCAAGTTTCACAACATCCTTCCTATAGCATGGAAGCTAGAACTGCACACAGTATTCCAATAGTGGCTTAACCAACATCCTGTACAGCTGCAACATGACCTCCTAACTCCTGTACTCAATGCACTGACCAATAAAGGCAAGCATACCAAACGCCTTCTTCACTATCCTATCTATCTGCAACTCCACTTTCAAGGAGCTGTGAACCTGCACTGCGAGGTCTCTTTGTTTAGCAACACTCCCTTACCCTGATTTGCCTTTCCAAAACGCAGCACCTCACACTTGTCTAAGTGAAACTCCATCTGCCCCATGGCCCATCTGATCAAGATCCTGTTGTACTCTGAGGTAACTTTCTTCGCTGCCCCAGGTCTTAAAAGAAAAGTGACAACAGGAGTAGTGCAAATATGGGTTATCATCTTTGAAATTTCCGTATATAATTGAAGGATTCTAGCAGATATAAGAAAAAAACATTATATATGAAAGAAGAAGGAAAGAAGCAGAAAACCACTGACCGGTCATCTGAACATCTGTCAGAGAGAAAATTATTAGAATCCACTACTAAGGATGAAATAATGATAGGGTCAGTCAGTAAGAAAGGGAAAAAACTGTTAACTAATGTAATTAGTCTTTTGAGGAAGTAACAAAGAAGGCAGATAAAGGGGAACGTGTGGATTTGGTGTATTTGATTTACAAAAAGCTTTGACAGAGAAGCCATATAAAACAATACTACCCAAAAATAAAAGCTTATGGATAAAGGAATGGTTTAGTCAAAAGAAATGAAAAGCAGTATACTACTTAAATAGAGATTGCAGAACTTGGGAGATCTGGATGTCCTATACACGAGTCATAAGTTAATACGCAGGTACTGCAGATCATCAGGAAAGCAAATGCAATGTTGACACTTATTACAAGCAGAACGAAGACAGAAGAGTAAAGGAATTTAGGGACAGAACTTGGCGATATCACATCTGGAAGTACTGGGTGCACTTGTGATCCCCTTATTATTTTAAAAAAAAACAATATTATTGTATTAGAAGCAACTCAGGGGAGATTCACAACTCATTCCTGGGACAAAGGGCTTATGTTTTAAACAAAGGTTAAAAACCTTAGGTCTACACATACTGGATCTTAGAATAATGAGATGTGATTTTAATGAAAACAGAAGATCCTCAGGGGACTTGATAGGATGAATTCTGCGAGGATGTTTCCTTTTGTAGGAGAGATTCAATCTAGGAAACACAACTTAAAAATAAGAAGTTGTCTTTTTAAGACCAAAATAAGGACATTTTCTTTTGTTTCAAAGGGTCATTTATCTGTGGTGTTCTCTTCTCCAGAAAAAATTGGATACTAAGTCACCTACGTATTCCAAGTTCAACAGATTTTTGCTAATCGAGTGCGAGTGCGGTGTCGTACTGGAAAGGCAGGCACGTTGAAAAGTACAGCAAAGGGCCAAAGAGCCTCCTCCTATTCCTACATTGCCTTGGTCCTTTTAGCACACCATGGACAGAAAGGTTAGCATAGGAACTTGGTGATGAATTAAAATGACAGGTGACAGGACACTCAGGGTTACAGGTGCGGACTGAAAAGGACAAAATAGACAGCTGGTCTGCATTTTGTCTCTCTAAATTTAGAGGAGATCACATTGGTTCTATTTAATATGCTGTATTCATTGTTCACAAACACAAACAAACTACTGTTTAGCACAAGAGTATGAGAGGCCTTGAATAATGATGAGAGGTGGTTGAAGACTAACATTGCATCTGTTCTGAGGAAGGGTCACCAGACCTGAAACGTTAACTCTCATTTTTAATTCACAGATGCTGCCAGACCTGCTGAGCTTTTCCAGCAACTTCTGCTTTTGTTACTGCATTTTTAGCACTTGCGTGGAAAACGTGCTATAGAAAAGTGAGGGAGCGGGGTTGGGACTGACTAAGTAGTGGTGTACAAGGTTTGCAGAGGGTATCATAGAATACCTACAGTGTGGAAGCAAGCCATTCAGCCTATCACACCCACACCAACACTCCAAAGAATATCCCACCCAAACCCAGTCCTTACCCTTCCAAATACATGCAAATCCTGTTTCTCAGAATCCCCTCCAACAACTTACCCACCATTGACATCAGGTTCACCAGTCTATAGTTCCCTGGCTTTTTGTTGGTACCCTTCTTAAATAATGACACAACATTAGCCACTCTCCAGTCTTCTGGCACCTCACCCGTTGTTGTCAATGATACAAATATCTCTACTAGGAGCCTGCCAATTTCGTCCCTAGTTTTCCACAATGTCCTGGGAAACAGTTGATCAGGTTCCATGCAGTTACCTGCCGTAATGCATTTTAAGACCTCCTGCACCTCCTCTTTCGTAATGTGGACTCTTTTCAGACATCACTTTTTTTTCCTCAAGGTCTGTAATTTCCATATATTTCCCCAGAGTAAATACGGAGGCGAAATATTTGTTTAGTTCCTCACCCATCTCCTGTGGTTACGCGCAGACAGCCTCATTAATCTTTAAAGGGCCCTTATTCTCTCCCTAGTTACTCTTTTGCCCTTATTAGACCTGAAGAATCTCTTTGGATTCTCCTTTACCCTATTTGCCAAAGCTATGCACCCTTTTTGCCTTGCAATTCAAAGGCCAAAGACGTATAATACCAAAGTCCAGAGGAATTGGTCAGATCTCAATGGGACATTTGGTTTAAGTTTCTTGTCAGCAAATACTTCAATCCACAACCAAGTTTCCTTTCACATTCAAAGGCTGATAACATGCAGGCCCTGATAAAACTAGTCAGTCCATGAGATCTAGATTATGCCAAACATCACACCAAATCTACAAGTGTTCCCATGGAACAGGCACAAACTTTCATTTTTCACAGAGTCTGAAGTAAAATACCAAAGCTAATGTCGTTGATAGTATTACCAAGTGGCACTTACACATGCTCCCTGCTGCTCCATTTTGGTTCTGCCAGGACTTCTGTTCCTCAAGCTATCACAGCCCTTGGATCAATCATGGGCAGAACAGGACTTACAGTGATGGCATCATACATCAAATAATACTTGATCTGGCAGACAACTGACCTACCTTCTTATTTGTTTCTTCTTTATAGCTCTATGCTTTGCCCTTAACCATTAGATGAATGAAAACTCAGTAGAGTTCTGACTGACAACAAGACATACCTCTACCTATTTTCATGCTCATCCCTCTCCGGGAATGGGGATTCAAATTTCAGCTTACCATTTTATTTATAATACAAAACAAGTATAATCAAATCATTTGCAAGATTAAAAAATTAAATTACTTACCAATGCATTTTCTTTTACTTCCAGGTTATTGAGAACTACATCTCCTGTGAAAGAATAGATTATTTAATTTTCATTAGAAATTAAACTTTTCACAGTGAGGGAGAGAGAAAAGTATTATCAGGAAACAGTACAGACATCTAGGCATGATACATAATCAAGCTCCAGCAGGATAGAAAATCATTGAATCCTATCTTTTAATCAATAGCAAATTTTACTTATTTTGTACAACAGAAGCACAATGAGGCTGTTACAAATAAAAGACTTCCTAACATCCTTAAAATAGGAACATGACTACATAAAGCATTTTCTATTTCAGTACAAAGATGTAATTGAGAATAGGATGACCCGATGGCTACAATATGATGAGTTTTATAGAATCCAAAGACAGTCAAGACTGACACAGAGGGTTAAACACATTGACTTTGGAGATGTCTTGAGATCAAACACATAGTCAGGGCCTTTTATTTCTTGATGCTGCAAATCATACACAATAGTAGCGAATAAAAGTACAGATACTGTAATGCATGGTGACAATTCTTGTCTCAAATTGTTTGGTTGTTTGCTCTGTTACAAACATGATAGAGATAGCAGGATCCTCCCCTACGTCCTCCATCTCTTGACTGACTGAAGATAGATGCATTTTAAGGAACTGCTCGACCTGCAATGCTATAATTCTCAACTAAAGAGTGAACTCTTGAAAAAAAGTTCATATTACAGAAGAGGAGATCTGAAACATAAAAGGAAGATAGATCCCCAGGACCTGATCACGCGTTTGCCAGAATTTTGTGGGAAGCCTGGGAAGAGACTGCTCGGTCCCTTGCTGAGATATTTGTATCATTGGTAGTCAAGTGAGGTGCCAGGAGACTGTAGGTCGGTTAATGTGGTGCCTCTATTTAAGAAAGGATGTATGGAAAAGCCAGGGAACTATAAACTGGTGAGCTTTATATCAGTGGGAGTAAATTGTTGGAGGGGATTCTGAGGGACAGGATTTACATGCATTTGGAAAGGCAAGGACTTTCAACATATCTTTGTGTGGGGAAATTGCATCTCTCTAACTTGAGTGAGTTTTTTTTGAAGACGTGACAAAGAAGATCTATGAGCATAGTTGTCTATATGGACTTCAGCGAAGTGTTCAACAAAGTTCTGCATGATAGACTGATTAGAAAGGTTAGATCACATGGGATCGGGGCGGGGGAGGGCGGTGGCTAGCCAACTGAATATAAAATTATCTTGAAGGTAGGAGACAGAGGGTGGTGATAGAAGGTCATTTTTGCACTGGAGGCCTGTGACCAGCAGAGTGCCACAAGGATCGGTGCTGAGTCCAATGCATTTTGTCATTTTTATAAATATGATTTGGATGGGAATATAACAGGGATGATCAGTAAATTTGCAGATTACACCAACTCTTTTGGTGTTGTGGACAGTGAAGAAGATTATCTCAGAGTACAAAGGAATCTTGATCAGATGGGCCAATGGAGTTTAATTTAGATAAATGTGAGATTGCATTTTGGTAAGGCAATCCAGGGCAGGACTTACACAGTTAATGGTAAAGACATGAGGAGCATTGCCAAACAAAGAGACCTAGGGATACAGGTTCATAGTTCCTTGAAAGTAGAGTCGCAAGTAGACAGAGTGGTGAAGAATATGTTTGGCATGCTTGACTTTGTAGTGGCTTGCTTCTTCACTCCAGTCAAAATACAGTCAAAGCCCTCTAACAAAAAGAAAGCAGCTGGTTACTCAATCAGTAATGGCAGGTCTTAATGGTTAATGGAGCTCCTGATGGGAGTTTAGGTAGGATTCTATTCCTTTGCTGTTCTGGAATTCTGCTTTCTTCCCATCTCCTTCTACTAGCAATGTCCTATTTAATTTTTTATTTTTATTTTTAACAGTCTGGCCATTGAAACACAATCATGCTAGAGTTTGTTCTATTTGCATATTTAATAGAAAAGGGTTTCTTCACAGCCATTCTTTGAAATTCAGAAGGCAGTAAGTCTGCAAGTCCATTGTGATCTAGTTTCTACACTATTGGTACAGTGGCAATCATGAACCCAACAGCATAGATCAATTTGATTTTAATAGATTGTCAGTTAAATGTCTCAAATTTGTCATTTGCATTTTAATGTCATGGCTCGCATCCTAGCCTGAACGTGCAGGTTAGTTTCCAAGACCTGGTGCTGTTCCATGTATATTAGCAGGAAGAGATCACCTGGCTACTCAACTCAAATTTTTTTTCAGAAGCAAAGTACCTATTCTCTACTTTTAATTTTTGAAAAGCAGAGTGTCCATTTTGATTTTATACTCTATAAATCCACAGGTCTAACTGTATGAATGTGATAGCCAAATTCTGTACAACAAAAAAAAGAGATGTGGGTGATGCTTGCAGCAGAGTACAATAGCAACAAAATAGAGGGGTGGGGTGATCCTGACAGAATTTGAGTATTGGAGGGCATGTTATTGATGAGCAGGTGCTGCTTGCAAGCACTGGTAACAACGCCTTTTATCAGTATACTACTTCTTAAAGAAACAATAGATGGATAGGAAGACAATTATCTGGATGGAATTTGTCCAGCTGAGGGAATTTTACATGCTGACCTTATCAGCGACACCCACAGTCCATGGAAAAAAATTAAGGATTTTTCACCTTACTGAGTTGAGATCATTTGTCTTTACAAGTCTTTATTTTGTTCTAAATTACTTAAAATTGATTTGGGCTGTGTCTGAGGATTTTTGCTGTTTCTTTCCCTGTTCACAGACAACAGATGTCCTATAAAATACCATAAGCTGGATAAGAGCAGAAGCCAGAGAACACTTTGTGAATTACTGTCAATGTTTCTTTATAAGCATTAACAGTGTAAAGTCTGCTGCATCTGTCTTCTGGTCATTTACTCCCTTGACCATTTCGTGATCATTAATTTTGGCAATTAACACCTAACACAAGACCTAGCACAAACTATATTGAATCAAAGAGTTGAGGAAGATCTTCTGGATGAAGAAGAAAGAATAGCTGAAGTGAAATGTCGTACCTTAAAGTGAAAAGAAGACATTATACACCATGTTGCAGCTGCTCAAGTCTAAGGTTGACATAAAATGACCACCTGGGGCTTTTTAGCTGACATAAGATGGCCAAATAAGGTTTAGCAGTTACACATAGACGTTCACAGCAAACTTGTGGTCCCCATACAGAGTTACTGAATAAGATAATTAAAGAACCCATGGGAATCAAAATAGGGTCTCGACGAGAAAAGACAGGACAACTTAATCAGATTTTGGTAAAAAAGCAGCTCTAAATACTTAAGCATTTTGATAAAGAATACCCTTGAAAGGATAAGACATACCTGTGCATTAACTACAGTCCCAAGTTTGTTATTTAGTAAAACGTAGAAGAAAAAGTCTGATCCCACAATATTTTGAACTTAAGGTGACTGCAAATTAGAAATGCAAACCTACAAACGTTAAAGCAGTGCAGTCGAATTCCTTTAAGCAGATAGTGGTAGGCAATAAAGAAAATTCCTGCTCTGTCAACCAAGACAGAAGCAGCAAATGGTGTAAACAGACCACCTCTAAAAGAGTACCAAAGCATGGCAGGGGTTAGAGAAAGGTTGCAAAGAAATAAATAATTACAGTATAATTCCGATCCTAACTTCCAAAGATCAGAGGTTACATCCTGTTAAACTTTAAGGAGTCCAAACAAGCTTCTTTTAATGACTTGGTAAAGCTGCAAAGTGATTGAAATGGACCCTCATCAGTGGACTTCAAATAAGTTCTAAAGTAAAGAAAATTAGTATGAAAAATGTTTGGAGTAGAGACAGTAAGATTTATCCAAGAATTAATCTCTTGGTTTAAACCCAATTTAGAGCTTGCAAATAGCAGAGGTCGTAAACTGCAGCTGCAAGATTGAGAAATTGTTTGTTTGATCTCCCAGGGTCAGGTGAGAGAGAAGCTGCCCCCAATTTGTCAGGCTTGTTACAGAACCATAGTATCTTTATATGTGAGTTGATCTTAAAGATTTTATAAAATTGGTAGAAATTATATCCTTTCTAATCTTCTGTATTAAGGTTAGTAAGGAATATAAATTGCAACGCAGAATTTGAAGATTTCTCAGTGATAAGCAAGTATCTAGGTTAGTGGTAATTAATGAGATGCAGCTGGCAAATGTCCAAGGAATATAACTGTCAGTACTGGAATGTGATTGTAAAATCCCAATGCGTCTCATTCAAAGACAGATGATAAAGTGTAAACATCATATCTGGTAAACATCATGAGATCATGGGAGATCGAGGGCTGTCCATAGAATTATCCATCATCAACTGTGTTTACAGTAATGGACGTGTAAATTAGGGGGGAAACAATGACATTCATGTTGCATGTAATTATTGTAACAAAATGAAAAAAACTGCTGTAATTGGCTAGGGAAGGCAGTGTCCTGGAGAGGGACCTCTTACACACTGCACTGGTCAATAACTCAGAATAAAAAGGTCAATTATGCTGCTAAACGCAGGACTCAAGACTCCTTTTTGATATCTCCCTCCAACAACACCAATGCACACAATGAGAATAATAGGTCAAATGATCAAAAGATTGGCCAAAGGAGTAGGTTTCAAAAAGTAGTTTCTTAAAAGGAGAAGCAGTGAAGTGTTGGAGGACTCTTCTGAAGCTTCATGTCTATGCAGAGAGTATGTCCACCTTAACAAGTAGAGAGCAGGGTAGGCCATTCATCTCATCAAGCCCAACCTGCTCAATATCTCTTCAGAAGCAAATACTCCCGTTTCCATGATCAACTGAACAAATCTTCACTGGAGAGCTTAAAATGTCAGTTTGTCTTTCCTTAGACAAGGAGACCTAAAGGTAAGGGGTGCTGACAGGCATTTCTGTGACCACCAATAACTCCACGTCCACTGAACAGCCACAGGGCAAACAGACAATTGTGCTATGTACAGGGGAGGTGATGGCCTAATAGTATTATTGCTAGAATATTAATCCAGCTCATGTTCTGGGGGCCCAGGTTCAAACTGCCATGGCAGTTGGTGGAATTAGGAGTCTAATGTAGCACCTGAAACCATTGTCGGTTTTCACTAATACCCTTTAGAAGGATGGAAACTTCTTGGCTTAGGGTACACTGACTCAAGACCACATCAAAGTGGCTGACACTTAACTGCCCTCTGGACAACTTTGCATGGATATTAAATGCTGGCCTGGACAGTGACACCCATATCCTATGAAGGGATTTTTAAAAATTGGTACCAACATAGGTGGAAAGAGGGATGAGGTCCAAGTCCTGAATGCCAAATTTAGGGAGCTAGGAAGTCGATTGGAAAATTGAAAAACAGGACCAAAAAAAAAAAAAGATAGTAATTGCTGCATTACTTCCAGTGCCACATGCTATGAATATAGAAACAGGAAGCTAGTCCAGATGAATGCATGCTGGAGAGATGGTGCAGGAGGAAGGGCTTTAGATTTCTGAGACGCTGGGACCACTTTTTGGGGCAGTGGGACTAGTACAATGTGGATGGTTTGCATCCAAACCAGAATGGAACCAACATCTTTGCAGAGAGGCTTGCTGGTGCTTTTCAGGAGGGTTTAAATTAACTCGGCAGAGGGGTGGGATCCAGAGGGAATGTTTAACGGTGGGGGGGCTGAACAGCCAAAATTAGAAAAGGTCAGCACAGTGACTCAGCGGTTAGCACTGCTGCATCACAGTGCCAGGGACCTGTGTTTGATAGCCTTAGATTACGGGAGGATATAGGTCTGATTAGGTTGATCAATGGTATATAGTGATGCACTTAGGCAAGACAAATAAGGCAAGGAAATACATGATGAATGGTAGAATCCTGGATTAGGGGACCTTTGTGTGCATGTCCACCGACCCATTAAAAGGTAGCGAGACAAATAGACAAAGGACGCATATGGCATACTTGCCTTTATTAAAAGGAGGCACAGATTTACAGCAAGGTGGTTAAGCTGGAGCTGTATAAAAAGCTGATAACACCACAGCTAAAGTATTGTGAATTACAGAATTACATTACAGAAGTCATGTGATTCCTTTACATTGCAGCTTTCTTCAGCCTCTCTCCATTAAAGAGTTGCATGCTACTTATTCTTCCTACCAAAGTGCTTGATCTCACATTTTCCCATAATAAATTCCACTCACCAAGACAATTGCTAAATGTTTCTATAATTTTTGACTATTTTGGAGAAATCTATCAACTTTACTACTTATGATCCTCCTAATTTTTGTGTCATCTACAAATTTGATGATAGCGCATTCACTTTCTTCATCCAAGTCATTAATTGTGGCCCAGCACTGATCACTGTGGCCCTCCACTACTTAGAGTTGCTATCCTGAAAATGCCCTTTTGTCCCATTTCTGTCTTTATTAGTTAGCTGATCCTCTACCTAGTTAATATACTATCTCTAACCCCATGTGCTCTTATTAAATATCCTTACATGTGGTACCTTGCCAAATGCCTTTTGGAAATTTGGAAACATCTACTAGTTCCTCTTTACCTATTCTGCTTGTTACCTCCACAGAAGAATTCTAATCATTTTGCCAAGCATAATTTTGTCTTTTTGAAGTCATGTTAACGCTGCTTGATTACATTATGTACTTCCAAATGCTCTGCTTTAACATTCCTTATAATAGACTCTAACATTCCCATGACAGATGCTAAGCTAACTGTTGTTTCTTGTGTCTCTCCCTTTTTGAACAAGGGAGTTAGAATGGCAGTTTTCCAATCCTCTGGGAATTTTCCAGAATCCAAGGATTCTTCGAAGATTCTACCTGTGCAACCACTAGCTCTGTAGCTACGTTCTTAAAAATCCTCAAATGAAACCTGTCTGCTCCAGGGCCTTATTGGCCTTTAGCCTCAATAGTTTCTCAAGATACAGTTTTGTACTTATTTCCTCCAATGGTGCATTAATTAAAATTGAGGAAACCACACCAGAATTAAATGAGCACCGATAGAACAGAGGGTTGTAGCCAAAAGCAATATCATTTCCCAGCTAGTTTATTTTTAAGAGTGAAAAAGAACTTGGAATAGTTTACAGGCTTTGTCCATT
Organism: Rhincodon typus; assembly: GCF_021869965.1. Lineage (NCBI taxonomy): Eukaryota > Metazoa > Chordata > Chondrichthyes > Orectolobiformes > Rhincodontidae > Rhincodon > Rhincodon typus. The sequence goes on from NC_063334.1 coordinate 59,822,247, forward strand.
GACAAAGTGAAAAGTGTGACTAGGTATATGGAAATAGAACTTGGAACGAAAGTGAAAAAACATGAAATTTAGAGATGAGTGGCTAGCAATCTGGTCCATAGTTCTTTGAATAAATATCAAGTGTAGAACTTTCAATGTCAGGAGTGGTGAAAGCATGAGCCAGGGGACAGCCGGGAAGGTAAGCTTTTCTTTACAAAAGCTTACGTCGTGAATCTGCGGCCTTCTTGCTTTCAGCGTCGGGAGTGGTGAGAGCACGAGGGGGGGAAGTGAACTAATATATTCAGGCATTGACGAGGAAGCGGGATGAGGACCTGAAAAGTGATTATAGGGAGTTAGGATGGAAGCTGGAAGCTAGGACGAGTAGAGTAGTAATCTCAGGATTACTACCGGTGCCACAGGCTAGTGAGGCTGGAAACAGAGAGCGCACGCAGCTGAACACGTGGCTACAGAGCTGGTGTAGGAGGGAGGGTTTCAGGTTTGTGGATCATTGGGATACCTTCTGGGGAAGGTGGGATCTGTACCGGAAGGACAGGTTGCATCTGAACTGGAAGGGCATCAATATTCTGGGCGGGAGGTTTCCTAGAGCTCTTCAGGAGCATTTAAAGTAGTTTTCCAGGGGGATGGAAACCGCAACTACAGATCAGAGGATGGGGTAGCCAGTGTACAGACAGATAGAGCAAGCAGAGGGTCTATGAGAAAGGATAAGCAGTTGATAGGACAAAGTGGCAGTCAGTGCGACGGGTTGAGGTGTGTCTACTTCAATACAAGTAGTGTCACGAATAAGGGTGATGAACTTAGAGCATGGGTCAGTACTTGGAACTACGACGTTGTGGCCATTATGGAGACTTAGATAACACAGGGGCAGGAATGGTTGTTGGATGTTCTGGGGTACAGATGTTTCAAAAGAAATGTGGAGGGAGGTAAAAGAGGTGGGGGAGTGGCATTGCTAATCAGGGATGGTATCACAGCTGCAGAAAGGGAAGTCGTGAGTGGAGAAACCCTCCTCGAGTAAGTATGGGTGGAAGTCAGAAACAGAAAAAGAGCAGTCACTTTATTGGGAGTTTTCTATAGACCCCCCAATAGCAACAGACACTGAGGAACAGACTGGGAGACAGATTTTGGAAAGGTGCAGAAGTAATAGGGCTGTTGACATGGGCGACTTCAACTTCCCTCATGTAGACTGGAACCTCCTAAGTGCAAATCATTTGGATGAAGCGGATTTTGTCAGGTGTGGGTCCAGGAAGGATTTCTGACTCAATATGTAGATAGGCAGACTAGAGGGGAGGCCATATTGGACTTGGTGCTTGGCAACGAACCAGGCCAGGTGTCAGATCTTTCTGTGGGGGAGCATTTCAGTGATAGTGATCACAATTCCTGACTTTTAATATAGTCATGGAGAGGGATAGGAGCAGACGGTATGGGAAAGTATTTATTTGGGGCAGGGGAAATTACAATGCTATTAGGCAAGAACTACGGAGCACCAACTGGGATCAGATGTTCTCAGGGAAATGCACAATAGAAATGTGGAGTGTGTTTAGGGAGTAGTTGCTACAGGTACTGGATAGGTTGTCCCAGTGAGGCAAGGAAAGGATGGTAAAGTGAAGGAACTTTGGATGACAAGACAAGTTGAACACCTAGTCAAGAGGAAAAAGGAAGCTTACTTAAGGTTGAGGAAGCAAGGATCAGACAGGGCTCAAGAGGTCTACAAGGTAGCCAGGAAGACACTGAAAAATGGACTTAGGAGAGCTAGAAGGGGATATGAGAAAACCTTGGCAGGTAGGTTCAAGGAAATCCCCAATGCTTTCTTTACTTGTGTGAAGAACACGAGGATGGCCAGAGTGAGGGTAGGGCCAATCAGAGACTGTGGACGGCACTTGTGTGTGGAGTCAGAGGAGGTAGGGGATGTCCTTAATGAATACTTTGCTTCAGTATTCCCCAGTGACAGGGACCTTGACATTTGTGCGGACAGCATGAAACAGGAAAATATGCTCGAACAGGTTGTTTTTAGGAAGGAGAATATGCTGGAAATCTTGAAACACATTAGGATAGATAAGTACCCTGGGCCAGACGGGATATACCCAAGGTTCCTAAGGGAAGGGGAGTGGGGGGAAAAGAGATTGCTGCCCCTTTGGGAATGATCTTTGCGTCCTCACTGTCCACTGGAGTAGTGCCAGAAGATTGGAGGGTGGCAAATGTCATTCCCTTGTTCAAGAAAGGGAATAGGAATAATCCTGGAAATTACAGACCAGTCAATCTTACTTCTGTGGGCAAATTATTGGAGAGGATTCTGAGAGATAGTATTTATGATTATTTGGAAAAGCACAGTTTGATTAGAAATAGTCAGCATGGCTTTGTGAGGGGCAGATCATACCTCACAAGTCTTACTGAATTCTTTGAGGATGTGACAAAACACATCGATGAAGGTAGAACAGTGGATGTGACGTATATAGATTTTACCAAGGCATTCGATAAGCTTCCACATGGTAGGCTTATTCAGAAAGTAAGGATGCATGGGATTCAGGGAAATTTGGCTGTCTGGATACAAAACTGGCTGTCCAATAAAAGACAGAGAGTGGTAGTAGATGGAAAGTATTCAGCCTGGAGCTCGGTGACCTGTGGTGTGCCGCAGGGATCTGTTCTGGGACCTCTGCTCTTTGTGATCTTTATAAATGACTTGGATGAGGAAGTGGAAGGGTGGTTAATAAGTTTGCCGATGACACGAAAGTTGGAGTAGTTGTGGACAGCGTGGAGAACTGTTGTAGGTTGCAATGGGACTTTGACAGGATGCAGAGCTGGGCAAAGAAGTGGCAGATGGAATTCAACTCAGAAAAAAGCGTGAAGTGATTCATTTTGGAAGGTCGAATTTGAATGCAGAATACAGGGTTAATGCCAGGATTCTCGGCAGTGTGGAGGAACAAAGCGATCTTGGGGTCCACATCCATAGATTCCTCAAAGTTGCGACCCAAGTTGATAGGGTTGTAAAGAAGGCGTATGGTGTGTTGGCTTTCGTTGGCAGGGGAATTGAGTTTCAGAGCCGCGAGGTTATGCTGCAGCTCTATAAAACTCTGCTTAGACCACACTTGGAATATTGTGTTCAGTTCTGGTCTCCTCATTACAGGAAAGATGTGGAAGCTTTAGAGAGGGTGCAGAGGAGATTTACCAGGATGCTTCCTGGACTGGAGGGCAGGTCTTATGAGGAAAGGTTGAGGGAGCTAGGGCTTTTTTCATTGGAGCGTAGAAGGATGACAGGTGACTTGACAGAAGTCTACAAGATGAGAAGCATAGATAGTGGATAGTCCGAGACTTTTTCCCAGGGCGTAAATGACTATTACGAGGGGGCATAATTTTAAGATGATTGGAGGAAGGTACAGGGGAGATGTCAGAGGTAGGTTCTTCACACAGAGTGGTGGGCGTATGGAATGTGCTGCTGGTGATGTTAGTGGAGTCAGATACATTAGGGACATTTAAGTGACTCTTGGATAGGCACATGGAGGATAGTAAAATGTAGGGTATGCAGGATAGATTGATCTTAGTAGGATAATACGTTGACACAACATCGTGGGCCGAAGGGCCTGTGTTGTGCTGTACTGTTCTATGTTCTATGTTCAAACTGGAAACAGCAAAGATTCAGTCGAAACAGAAGAGACTGGAGATAAAATTCAATGAAAGAGGAAAAAGAGAGAGTTACAGGAGGAGTGTGAAAAACAAAAATAAAAGAGAGATCAAGAAACAGCATTTCAAAACAGGAAATAAAGAAAGAAAGGAGGGAAAAATCTACTGTAAAATTAAAACAGCCTGACTGAATCCAGTGAAGGTACAGATAGGAAAAGAAAGACTTATTCTCAACTCAAGGCAAACTGCAGTATTGTTTAAAAAATTTGCCCAAAAGAATCCCAATCTTGGAAGAGGACAGAGACACTTAGATTTTCTCATATGAAAAAATTGGCCATTTTATTTGCTTAGCAAAAGTTTAGACTCTTATCGCATAGCAGGTTGACAAGCATGACGCAAAAGATTATGTTATGCTCTCTGATGAGACTTCAGCTGCTTATCTGACATGACAGAGAAAACTATCCTGAGTAGTTTAACTTACTGCCTGAAGCTTACAGATAGAAATTTTGAACTCTTGAAGAAACAAACAATCTGATTAAATGTACACTGATAGTCCGGCAACTTGCTTTCAACCGCTGGATAAGGCCCTTGAAATAGAAACGAATTATAAAAGCGTTGAGATAATTAGGCCATGAGATATAGGAACAGAAGCAGGTCATCCAGCCCATCAAGTCTGCTCTACCATTCAATGTGGTCGTGGCTGATCTTATAATCCCCATAACCTTGGATTCCTCTATTGATCACAAGTCTATCTTAGCTTTGAAACTGTTGGCATAAGAATGAGACTTGCTGGGAATCCTGGTGCTAAACCAGTAGGAGGTCACTGGAATTGAGGGCCTGCTATTTACAATGCAATGTTGGGGGTGAATGAATTCTGTGTTAGAAGGGGTAAATTATATTCACTGTTTTCAAAAAAAAATTACAATTCTGAGGCAATGGCTGCTTGCAAATGTTGCAACTGGGGGAAATTAAAGAAGGTAAGAAAGGTCCAAAGAGGCTCATGTTTAAAAGGAGAAGAAACTTTTCCAAAATGCATTAGAATACACATTCCTAAAATTAAGTGAGACACAGGAATATTCCACACAAAAAACAGCTGATAGGGGAGATACTTCACCCAGCCGAAGTCCCACAGATGAGTACAACAGTACCTCAATAGTCAACTGGGGACATGTTGCCCAAGACAATGTCCTATATTTGTTGGTACAATCCCTAAGACAGAGAGGAAAGGAAGGGAACATACACAAACACAACTTGTAGTCCAAAAGGGGGTAGATTTTCTCTAAATCAAACCATTCAGAGATGTTACTACACTCCTCTGGAGCAGGTAGGACTTGAACCCAGGCCCTCTGGCTCAGAGGTAGGGATATTGCCACAGGAGCCCTGACCAAAAGGAGTGCACCAATGGAATTCAATCGATTAACCAGATGAGCAAGATCCTATTTTAAAACATAATAATCCAGCAGCATGAAGCTAAGTCAAGTAGACAGAAAATTTAGGAAGCAGGTCCAGACAGAACTTGTTAAAAAAAAACTTGGAATTAAGTTCCTGCATTACAGAGATGGATAGTAAAGGGTTATGACTAACCAAAGCGACACAGCCTAGCAATCAGGAAAATTTACCCAAGAGCAGTTCCACTGAGCATCTGGTGGGTAAAACTAACGGAAGCTGCAGAATCGCCTTGTGCTCACAGATAAACATCGACATATGCTGAAAATATGGAGACCCAAAAGCCTCAACTCTAACAAACCTCTGGTGCAGAGGTGTCACAAAGCTACACTACATCATTTCTTTTTTCTAAGTTTCATCAGCTAGTTTTATATATCTACTCTGCACCTCTGAAGTGCAAACACTTCAGCCTTGTTTGTGGTACATCACTTTTGTTTATAAGGTTATGGATCAACAGCACAGACTTGTTTGCAATTCCTGAATCACGCGGGAGCTTCAAAACTCAATATCCTAGATGGTAATCATGAATGTAGCAAGTGTCTCCAACTGCTTCAGCTCAAAGTTCAGATTTCCAAGCTTGAGGGCAGCTAGAAATTCTGTGGAGCATGAGAAGGGTTGAGAACTTCAAGGTGTACTTTCCAGAAGATGGCCATTCCACAGACAGATTGAATAGATAGGTGGTCATCTGAATAACTAGAAAAAAAAGGAGGAAGTGCAGATATCTTTAGCTGCGTCATTCCTTAACCAGCTCTCAGCGTGGAACTGCTACAAGCGAGGACACCTTGAAGAAGTACAGTCCATACCATTGCACTAATGGGCAAGGACCAATTAGAGGGAATATTGGTTGTGATGAATGCAGACTAACAGGTTTGACAAAAAGTCTTTTTTTCCTAAAAATACTCAAGACCTATACTACCAAATGATTAAAAACAGTGAAAGTTAAAACAACACCCGAATGTAGAGCATCCACAATAAGGTAGACAAATCAGCAGCACAATTGTTATAAATGGACATAACGTCATCGTACTTAAGACAACAGTACGTGTGATCAAGGCTGGGAACTGAACATTCAGGAATATTCTATTTTTAGGAAGGACAAGCAAAAAAAGGAAAAAATTGTTAGGTGAAATCAGTGCAATAGTGAAAAATGGACATTGGCAGAGGAATCTAGATGCAGGATCAAATTGAGTGGAACCAAGAAGCAACAAGCAATGTAAAACATTAGTGAGTGCTGTTTATAGGCTTCTCAACGTTACTGGAGAAGTAGGAAATTGTATTAAAACAAAAAAAAATTAGAGATGTAGGCAACAAGGGTAGTACTATAATCATGAATGACTTTAATCTACAAAGACTGGACAAATAACATTAGCAATGCTTGGCAGATGAATTGCTGAGACTACACAAGATGGAATTTTACAGTAGTACATCAAGAACCAACTAGAGAGCATGCTATCCTAGATTTGATTTCGTACAATAGGAAGGTTTAAATAATAATTGTTATCAAAGTTCCCTTACACAAAGTAACCACAGAATGATATGAATTCTTCATTGGTTATGAAAATGAAGTAGTCCAATCCAAAATTAGGGTCCTAAATTGCAAGAGTTATACATTCCTTTCAGGTGAAAACACAACAGGAAAAGTGGCCCAACCACAGCTATCAAAATAAACAAAGATCAGTATTAGATCCAAATAGTATCTAAAGTTTCCAGGAAAAGTAGCAAGTCTGAGGAGTGGAAGCATTTTAGAATTCTGCAAAGGAGAACCAAGTGGTCAATTGAGAGGGGGATATAGAAGCTAACCTTGCAAGGGATATAAAAAAGAAGGCAACTAAAAGAGCTTCTATAAAAAGAGAGAGATTAGTGCAGACAAATGTCTGCCAAGGCATTCCACGCAGACATAAATTCAAGAGAAATTATATTTGATAAACCTACTGGATTTTTTGGGGGGACATAACTGGTGGAACAGATGAGAGAGAACCAGTGGATGTGGATTTTCATGAGGCTTTTCATAAGCTCTATGGATTCCCTCACTATCTTCATCCTGGGGGTATAAATGATCAGAAACTGAACTAGACTAGCCACAAATTCTGCAATTACAAGAATAGGTCAGAGACAGGAATCCTCCATTGAACAACTCATCTCCTGACTCCCCATCTATTGTGATGGAACATTCCCCGCTTGCCTGGATGAGCGCAGCTTCAACACTCAAAAAGCTTGACACAATCCAGAACAAAGCAGCCTGCTTGGCTGACACCACATTCACGAACTGGACATCCACCACCAACGTACAGTTGCAATGCGCATCAAGATGCACTGCAGGAATTCAAAGCTTCTTAGACAGCACCTTCCAAACCCATGATGTATATAATCTAGAAGAACAAAGGGAGCAGATACAAAGGAATACCAGCGCCTACAAGTTCCCCTCTCAGCCACTCATCATCCTGACTTAAATTTATGGCCTTTTCTACAGCGATGGTAGATCAAAATCTTGAAAATCACTAACAGCATTGTGGATTGCCTGTAGCAAATGGTCTACAGCATTTCAGGAAGCCAACTCACCACTTCCCAAGAGCAATGTTGGATAGTCAATAATACCATGAAAGAAAAATTAGGTCCTAATAATGCTGCATGCTGATATATGGCACTGTGGCTTAGTGGTTAGCACTGCTGCCTCACGGACCATACAGCCAAATTAATGAACAGTTTTTAAATTTTCGAGCTGCTCTGAATTTATCCCATTAGTACAATGGCCGTACCACAAAAAAAGACAAAAAGGAGGCTAACCTCAGCAGAAAGTTAAAACTTTGTCTCTACAAGGAGACAAGCATGGTCACTTCTACCAATACTGTCACGCATAACACATCTGCGAATACAGTATGTAAATGGAGTAGAGATCGAGGTCAAAAACATTATTCCCCTCTTGCCGGTTTCCCCACCACCTGCTACAAAATAAGAAGTCTGGTAGATTACTCTTTCAACTCAGATAGCAGTGATGCTGACAAACCACCCTCAGTTATGGGAATTAAAGCCAGGGTACATTCAGTAAACTTGTTCCCCATAGTGCCTCTTCTAAATGGTGTTCAATGTGAAGAACTACTAAAAGGCAGTAGGTTTCCTTGTCTAATTTTGACCAAATGACTCTAGGTCCAGTGAGGTTTTAGGTCAGTGTTCATGATTCTCAGGGCCTCTTCCTCATGACTGTATCACTGTGCTAATATCACTGGTGATTATTTCTCCCACACAGTCAGGGCACACATAACATCTGGGACACTGACTGGGAAGGAGAATTCTGTGCTATTACCTGTTATGCTATTGCTTGAAAAATTTGTGGAGCACTTCCTCAAATTCTGAAAACTCCCAAGATGTTAGCGAGATGGACTCCAGATCCAAATCTGCTCATATCACTCCACTCTATAAGAAGGGTGGCAGAGGGAAACCAGGGAATTACGGACTAATTAGCCTGACATTTGCGGTGGGGAAACTGTTGGAGTCTATAAACAAAAATAGGGTAACTGATCATCTCGAAAAATTTCAATTAATCAGGCTAAGTCAGCACGGATTCCTGAAGGGTAGATCATGCATGCCTGACAAACCTCAGGTTTTTTTCTCCCCCCAAAGAGGTGATAAGGGTGGTTGATAGAGCTAAGTCGATGAATGTTGTTTATATGGACTTTGGTAGCTTTTTAATTTTTTTTTAAAAATGAGATTTCTCCCACTAGCAGCTGTTTCCAGTCTACCTGGGCCATAACAACATCCACAAAAAAGGAAAAGAAGTGACTGAAGTGTTCGGGATACAACTTTAAGTTTAAAAACCTGCCCCAGGGATAGTATAGCACTGGAAGGAAACCAAATCAGGAGCATAATAATAATTATGAAAAGTATTACAATTTCAGTAGATGAATTAAAATTTTAATACTTTGCACTTGAAGTGATTAAAACTAACAGAAAAATCTCTTGAAAGTGAGCAAGGCTGGGTCTTGCTATGTTCTTGTAACTGCACGTTCTTAGAATCGGAGCAATTTTTAAGCTGTACCAGACTTATTGTTTTTCCTCCATGTTTAAAAATCTTTGAATCAGTTTCTTGAATAAAGGATAGGGTCTTCTTCCCCTGGTCCATCTTCATTTCTGTTGTTGTTTTAACAATAAAACAAAACAAACGTTTATCAAAGACTTGTACAGTGCACGCTTCAGTAAAATCTTATCTCAGCAGGAAAAAAAAACAAAAAATAGTGACAATCAAGCCAGATTCCTGTGGGGTATGTGACTAACCAGTTACCTTTTCTGCAGGCACTGCTGTGAATTGTTACTCTTGAATTGATAAATCATATATCCTTTCCAAGTGAACCGTATACTCTGTGCCTCTTATAAGCCAGTAGAAGCATTCAGAGCAAGACTAGTGAACAGCAAGGGCCTGGCTCACCAAAGGATCACCTCAACATCCTATCTGAGACCAGAAAGCTAATTTTCTAGTCTTTGTTCCTCTATCTTCCCAATAATCTATTTTCCCTGATATAA
>NC_063334.1:59832219-59849814 GCF_021869965.1 Rhincodon typus
ACGTCAGCCTTCCTGCTCCTCTGATGCTGCTTGGCCTGCTGTGTTCATCCAGCTCTACACCTTGTTATCTCAGATTCTCCAGCATCTGCAGTTCCTACTATCTCTGAATCTATTTTCCCTATTTGTTTTTGTGCATGCGTGTCTGTAAGGGGGACCTCAGAAGGGGTTCAGAGTTTTAGGTAGTAGCATTAATGTGCAAATGGCATATATCTGTTTACTAGTAATAAATAATAATTATTTGTTGGTACAGAAACCTGATCCACGCTTTCTAGCAACCTTGGTCTGAAAGTCAGATAAATTAGGGTTTCAGGAGTACTTTCCAAATAAAAGCTTTACCTTTTGTACAACTCCAGGAATACCAGCACATTCTTCATGACGCACTACCCTATTGACTGGCCTAACAGGAAAGGACAGCAGAATGAATTTAATATTCTACAGTATCCTCAGCTCATGTCATGTTCTGATTGTCTATGCCTGGAAGCAACTGACTGAACAGTACTTTTCCTAGAGAATCATCCAGCTTGTTGGGGTGGTATTGGCTCCTAAACACCTGTTGCAAGCCACAATCATGTGCTATTCCTCTGGACAAAGTCAATCTTTCCAATGATAAGCTGGAAATGTGGGTATAAAAGTTATGATAGTGTACAACACCACCATAGGACAATTCTTGGCTGCTCTCCGTATTCTTGACAGTGAGCACCTGGAGGATGTACAATACAGTTTGCCTGGAAGTCTAAATTACAGGGACAATATTGTCAAGTGATGTATACATATTGATAAGAAGCTTGATTGCAGTGATGCAAAATGTCTTAATTTGTCAATTTGCAAGTAATAGAAACCCCAAAAGCCCACTATGCCAAACGCTGCAGATGAGATGATTTGAACTGGGAAATTCAAAGTAATGTTATGATGCTACAACATTTACCTTAAAAAGTTACTTACAATTTAACAAATCTCATTTCAGCCTCAATCGACTGTGGCAACTACGTTGCACCCGTCAATGTGGCGAAGCACGAAAGAGAAAACATGCACTACAAAGCACCTCACCAACATCTTCCACCCCGACCTTAAGTTCTCCTGGGCCATCTCTGCTACCTCTCTCTCCTTCCTGGACCTCTCAGTTTCCATCGCTGGCAACCACCTGGAAACTGATATCCATTTCAAGCCCACCGACTCCCACAGCTACCTAGAATACACCTCCTGCCACCCACCTTCCTGCAAAAATGCCATCCCCTATTCCCAATTCCTTCGCCTCCGCTGCATCTGCTCCCAGGATGAGGCATTCCACTCCCGAACATCTCAGATGTCCTCGTTTTTCAAAGACAACAACTTATCCCCCTCAGTGGTCGAGAACGCCCTCCACCGTGTCTCCCGCATTTCCCGCAACTCATCCCTCACACCCCTTCCCCGCAATAACAACCAAAACAGAATCCCCCTCGTCCTCACGTACCACTCCACCAACCTCCAGATCCAACGCGTCATCCTCCGACACTTCCGCCATCTGCAATCTGACCCTACCACCAAAGACATTTTTCCCTCCCCATCCTTATCTGCTTTCTGGAGGGACCACTCTCTCCGGGACTCCCTTGTCTGCTCCACACTCCCCTCCAGCCCCACCACACCCGGCACTTTTCCCTGCAACTATAGGAAGTGCTACACCTGCCCCTACACCTCCCCCCTCACCCCCATCCCAGGCCCCAAGAAGACCTTCCACATCTCACAGATGTTCACCTACACATCTGCTGATGTGGTATACTGTATATGCTGTTCCAGATGTGGCCTCCTCTACATTGGGGAAACCAAGCGGAGGCTTGGGGACCGCTTTGCGGAACACCTACGCTCAGTTCGCACTAAACAACTGCACCTCCCAGTCGCGAACCATTTCAACTCTCCCTCCCATTCCTTAAACGACATGTCCATCCTGGGCCCCCTGCAGTGCCACAACGATGCCATCTGAAGGTTGCAGGAACAGCACCTCATATTTCGCATGGGAACCCTGCAGCCCAATGGTATCAATGCGGACTTCACAAGCTTCAAAATCTCCCCTCCCCCTCCCGCATCCCAAAACCAGCCCAACTTGTCCCTGCCTCCCTAACCTGTCCTTCCTCCCACCTATCCCCTCCTCCCACCTCAAGCCCCACCCCCATCTCCTACCTACAAGCCTCATCCCGACCCCTTGACCTGTCCGTCCTCCCTGGACTGACCTATCCCCTCCCTAACTCCCCACCTACACTCACCTTTACTGGCTCCACCCCCACCTCTTTGACCTGTCTGTCTCCTCTCCACCCATCTTCTCCTCTATCCATCTTCTATCCGCCTCCCCCTCCCTCCCTATTTATTTCGAAACCCCCTTCCCCTCTCCCATTTCTGAAGAAGGGTTTAGGCCCGAAACGTCAGCTTTCCTGCTTCTCTGATGCTGCCTGGCCTGCGGTGTTCGTCCAGCTCTACACCTTGTTATCTCACATGCACTGCAAAGACCAGGATTCAGAGTTGCATAACCTGTGGAGCCCAGGCAACCCAGAATGGAAGGGTGAAGTGGAGCTTAAGAGATGGTGGAAGGATTTGTTCAGAAATACCAACCGAGCCCTGAAGTTACTATAGATCTTCAGCACAAACTATTGTGCCTAGTCAAAGAGCATGATTCCCAGCCAGGGGAACCGAATATGCACTTTCAGCCATAAAAGGTCCAGAATGAGGGCACAATAGTAGGATCAGAACTACTACCCAGACCATTGTTAATACAACTAACTCGCAGTCTAACAGCAGGGCACGAACAATGTTGATTCAGGACCTTATAATAAGCTAACATTAGGTCAGGCATTAAAGAACATTTGATTTGGTACTAGGGTATTGCATTTACATGAGGCAGTGAAAACACTATATCTTAACAAGTTACAAGACGACAGGCTAGAATGGTAGTTTATACAGCCTATAAAAGAGACAGAGTGGAGAGCATGATTAAATCCCTGCTGATAATACTGCAGGAACATGCCAACATAACCTACTATGGAAATGTAAATTTGAATCCATGGGCTTGGAGAAGGATGAATTCGTGTACATAGGATCCTGCAAATATGTAGCTCCAAGTTTAAAATAGTATCTTTTTACATCATGAAAGTGTTGTACTGAATCATCGTATTACATAACGTGTTCCTATAATAACTCAAAACCCATTATCAGCAATTCTGCCATGATGGAATCAGTCAGTCCATCTACTTGAAAAAGGCCTTTAAGGCAGAAAACAAACTTCCTCTAGGTTATGCTGTTGTGTGACTGGTAAGACAAGGTTCCCATGGTGGACTGAAGTGAAAACATTCACACTTTCCACTCAGATCATCAACACCTTTGCTATGACAAGCTTTCATCTCTGCAGGCAGCGCCCTCACCAATTACGTACTCAGTCAGTAGCTGAATTATTTATCAAATACAAAAGCTATCCCAGAAAGTACTGCGCAGTCAGCAACGGAAAGGATTCTAACCACGAACGAAGAGATTTATAAAACAACACCAAGCAATCGTGAGGGGTACTATGCAAGTGATCCTCAGCAAGTTTCTGGCTTAGAGTACTGAAGAGCTCAGTTGGTAATTGAGCCAGATGACAAGAATGCAACACAAGTTGAGAGGGTGGCATTGAGGCTATTAAGGTCCTGTAGTCATTATCTGTATCTGCTGCTACGAGAGACTGATGGCATCCCAAGCAGTGCAGGGGGAGGCAATGGTCGAGTGGTATTATCACTGGACTGTTAATCCAGAAATCTAGATAATGTTCTGGGGGCCCAGGTTCAAAACCTACCATGGCTGATGGTGGAATCTGAATTCAATAAATATCTGGAATTAAGAATTTAATGATGACCACAAATCCATCGTTGATTCTCGGAAAAGAACCATCTAGTTCACTAAAAGCCTTTAGGGAAGGAAACTGTCATCCTTACCTGGTAAGGCCTACATGTGACTCCAGACCCACAGCAAGGCCAGAAAAGATGGCTGAGCTATCATGAAAACTAGCAAACACAAAGCTGAGAATTATATTATAAAGGTATGCTGACAACTTCATATTTGACAACATTTCTTTATAACCAAGATGAGCTCTTGCTTGCACACAAGCCCATAAGATGCAGGGACAGACGGCCTTATGGCCCACTGAGACCATTCCACCATTAAATGAGATCATGACTGATCTGACAATCCTCAACTCCACTTTCCTGCCTTATCCCATAAACCTGGACTGCCTTAATAGTTAGAAATATGTCCACCTCAACCTTAAAAAAAAAACTTAATGACTCAGCTTCTATACTTCTCTGCAGCAAAGAATTCCATAGGCTCACTACCTTAAGGAAACAAAATTCCTCATCTGTCCTAAATGGGCAGCCAATATACTGCTATCGTACCCTCTGGCCCTAGGTTCTCCCACAGGGGGAAACAACCTTTCCACATCTACCTTGTCAAGCTTTCTAAGAATACTTCATGTTTCAATATAGTCACCTCTCCTTGTTCTAAACTCCAATCTACTCAACCTCTCCTTACAAAACAGACCCTCTATATCTGGGATCAGCCTACAGAAACTTCTGTGGACTGTTTCTAATGTCATTACATCTTTCCTTAGCTGAAAAGGGACCAAAAAACTGTTCAGTACTCCAATTACGGTCTGACTGATGTCTTGCACAGCTTTAGTAAAACCTCTTCATTTTTCTATTCTATCCCCTTTGAACAGAAAGGAGAGCCAGCATTTCAGTGGTGTTCCCTGCTGCCTGCTAAACTTGGATGCTAGCTTTTTATTATTCATGCACTTGGACCACCTAATCACACTCGGCTGTCCCTTTCTACAATCGTTCCTTATTTCAACAATATTCAGCTCCCAAAGTACATCACCCCACATTATATTCTGCCAAGATTTTGCCTACTCACTTAACTTGTCTATTTCCCTTTGAAGACTCCTTATGTCCATCCTAACACATATTTGCCTTCCCACCAATTGAGAAGGCATCTTCAAACTTGGTAATAATACATTCACTTTTCTCATTCAAGTCATTAATATGATACTATAATTAATTGTGGTCCAAGCACTGAAACCTGTGACACTCAGTTACCAGTTGCCATCCTGCAAATGCCCCCTTTATCCCAACTCTGTCTTCTATTAGTTAGCCAATCCTCTATCCAAGCAAATACATTACTGACAACACCATGGTCTCTTATAATATTAAAGAGCTTCAAGTGCAGTACTTTAGCAAATGTCTTACAGAAATTCAAAACAGATCACATCCTTTTATCTACACCGCTTGTTCCCTCCTCAAAAGAATTGTAATAAATTTTATTAGGCACGATTTCCCTTTCATGAAACCATGCTGACTGAAGAGTTCTGGAGAAAGGGTCACCAAACCCGAAACATTAACTTTGAGTTGTTTCTTCACAGATGCCGCCAGACCTGCTGGGCTGTTCCTGCAACTTTTTTTTGTTCCTGATTGACAGCATCTGCAGTTCTTTGTTTTTATTTAGCAGACTCAAGAGTGGTCATTTTTCACCACAGTAGTCAAAGACCAATATGCTGATGTAAAACTAACACCCTCATAACATTCCTCTGCCCATTATTTAATGGGGGCATTAACAATTTAATTTATATGGGTTATTGGAACCATTAAAATAATGGTCAGGGAGTAACAAATGTAGGACTGTATTCTGAATAACAATAGCAAATGAATAATTTCTAATATAATGGTGAGAAGTTTCAAAACAGTATTTCAAATGGATGTAACAAGTAGCTCAGCATCTAAAGATCAAAAAAGGAAAAGAAAAGTTTGAGCTTACTGCTTCATGCCAGTACACACACATCCATTCTGAAACTTAAAAAGTTTTTGAAAATAATTACAATCAGCATTGCCTCAATCCAAGTTAATGCCTACATTCTGCAGGGCTGTACCAGGTTTCAAGATATGACTGGATATCCTAATGAGACAATATAATTCTATAAATAGAGAATAACCAGTCAGTTAGACTATTACCTGACCATGTTGTAAATGTTCACATTTCAATAATGATTATTGGCTATACTGAACATAAGTTTGACAAGTTATGCCCCTTTCTGCTTTCAATGAGTTATCTTCATACATCATCAGCTCTTCATCTACAGCTGCTTTGAAGTGGGTCAGATATATCAATTTCAATGTAGAAGACAAAGCTTCTCTAACGTTTTACCGACTGTGACCCCATTTTAAGGCTTAATTGTCATGACGCCCTCCGTGAAAATGGAGAACACAGTGCAGAAGATGTGAGCCACTGTGCAGAAGGTCACGAGGGCAGGGCTCCACAGTGGCCATTGCTTCCTCACAGCTCGCAACCCTGCTTGGGGTCCTGATCCCTACCTTGGGAAGCCCTACAATGAGATCATAACAGAGGTAGGAGCAGCAAGACCATTTGACGCATTGACCCTTCTCAGCCATTTAATACAACCATGCATGATGTCATTTCACCTCAAAATGCTAGTTCTTGCAGAGTCCCCAGCGTTCTCTGAGGAAGCAGGTTCACAGATTGTGTATAATCTCTTATCTGAGGATCACACTGTTTTAAAAAGGGAGAATACAGTGTGGAACTGGAGGAACACAGGAGGCCAGACAGCATCAGAGGAGCAGGAAAGTTGATGTATCAGGTCAAGACCCTTCCTCAGAATTCCCGATGCTGCCCAGCCTGCTGTGTTCTTCCAGCTCCACACTGATCTCTGACTGTAGCATCTGCAGTTCTTACTATCTCTGTTTTAACAGGGAGATTTTTCTTTTTAAAAACATACTGTGCCTCCTAGTTCAAGATTCCCAAGCAAAAAGGAAATATCCTTGAGATCGACCTGAACCTGTCAGGATTCGAGGATTTGATTTGCCAAGCCCCTCAGAATCTTCTGTTTCAACAGAATATACAATTGTTCTCAACAGCAATGTGTATAGGGCCAAGTTACAAAACACTTCCACATAAAACAACCGATTCATGCAGGACGTTCATGCAGGAATCAGCCTAGCAAACCTTTAAACTGCTTTCAACAGTCAAAATTTTCATGCATGAACCAAAACATAACACATTGTGCTTGCAGCTATCTTTACTATACTATTCAAGGTTGCAGAAGTAATTCCAATTATCAAATATTTTGCCATAACATTTCATAGCAAATAAATTGTTCCAACGTACTTGCTGTAAAACATACGCTAAAACATAAGCGCACATAACAGCAGCTTTGTTACTTTACACTGGTCCACCGGACATTAGGCTAATTAAAACCAGTCCTTGTCTCAAAACATCAACAATCATGACAGCAGTGACACCATAATTTTTTTGAAAGAAAAATTGAAAATAAAGAAGCATAACAAGGAAAAAGAAAATCCTGTTTCTTCAGGTTTTTATGTCTAAACCTATAAATCCTGCCTTTCGGAATTTACAACTCCCGAGTTATATGCCATTCTTCAAATTCGCTGCTGCTTGACAAATACCAGAGAAGGTTTAACGTGTACTTGTGTTTTCAACATTCACAGAAAGACCTTCACAGAAAGACGTGTGTGTACACGATTGCAGCGGAGTTAGTATCAGTTGTATGTACTGGAGAAGCACGGAAACAAGAAATGAAACGATAGCAAGCTATATAATCCATGGCGTATTCGTTATGTGCAAGTGCCAGTTCTGTATCAAATTAAATATAAACACAGCAAGCAGCATGTATCTAATATGTATATATGTGCAGTCACTAAAATTTGAAGAGATCCGAATATAAATTCATGCAACATTGAAGAAACATTTGCACAAAAAGCTACTTGCTGCTTTGCAACATGAAACATTTCGCCAAGCAATGCGCAAAACAATGATTTTTATTTATTTGATTGCGAACTACTTAAATCAATCATCTCTTTAAAAAAATGATAAGAAAATTGCCATGGTGCATTTTACTGCAGGATCCCGGTGGGTGGATCACTCCTTCTCCAGGGAGCTGGGTTCCACACCCAGTGATGGCTACTCACGCAGGTACTTGTCAAATACCCAGACATTATATATAGATCCAGCAAATAAGGCGAACACGCAAATTATAAACTTTACCTCCCCAAATTCCTAATTGCAACTGCGAGGTATCCAAGTTCACCACATAATCCCCCAAAAAACGGTTCAAAACCTCGACCACTAAAGACTCGAACACCATCGTCTTCCGATCACCATTCTCGGCCCGGCTGGGCCGCCTCCGCCTCCGCCGCCGCTGCTAACCAGCACGAACGCCAAGCGCCAGAACCAAACCAAACGATTCAAATGAAAACGATCGCGCAGCGAACCGGAACTGGCGCGAGCAGCGCTGCCTCGTTCTCTTCCAGAGCGACGCCCTCACTGCTCCAACGACAACTCTCCGAACTCATCGGAAAAAGAATGCACGCTCACGTTGAGCGCGCTCACTTCTGACCTCCGCCTTTAGCTTGCTTCCGCAGTTGCGGGTGCCCGTCGGTGTAGGCAGAACCACGGCTGGATTTAGTGCAGTAAAGAGGAGTTTTTCTTCATAGTGGCGAGCTTCAGTTATTTTTAAATATAACACTCTACCGGAATCCTGGTCATCGGGAGGGGTTATTAAAAAACAAGAAATACTTATTGACAGTTTTAATTTTGATCAGTGAGTTACGAGGGCAGTTGATTTGACAGGCCCCAACGTGATAAAACTACGTTGAGGTATTTATACAAATAATTCGTGAATGTGTTCATGACTTATTTTAAATCAAACAATGAATTTTCAAATAATACGGTAATATTTGTGTGGGAAATTAACTGGTCGGAATCTAAGCAAGCTGAATGAGATATGTTGCTTTTTTTGGTAAAAAGAAAACAGCTGGAACGTACATAACGGACCTTGTGAAATTGTCTTCTTGCTTTTCAAAGGACTGCATCGTGAACGTCCAAAAGGCACATTGTAGATCGCCCCTGGATTACACTATTTCATAATATTGGGTAGCACAGGAACACACTTAATTCTAGTTAGTATAATTAAAATTATAGTTGAAGTCATTATCTTCATGTTGTTTACAGGAGTGGGCTGGAAGTGTAGGATAGAGCAGCAAGAGTTAGCCTGCACCTCTTCTCTTAACTGGTGCCAATCTCCTGCCTTTTCCCCATATCCCGACACACCATTTCTATCCAGATAATCATCGGATGTCCTCTTGAAGGCCTCAATTGAACCTACCTCCACCACATTTCCCAGTAAACTCACTGTGTAACTTTTTTCCCCACATCACTCTTGCTTCATTTGCACATCACTTTAAATCTAATAGAACATTACAGCGCAGTACAGGCCCTTCGGCCCTCGATGTTGCGCCGACCTGTGAAACCAATCTGAAGCCCATCTAACCTAAACTATTCCATTATCATCCATATGTTTATCCAATGACCATTTAAATGCCCTTAAAGTGGGCGAGTCTACTATTTTTGCAGGCAGGGCATTCCACGCCCTTACTACTCTCTGAGTAAAGAACCTACCTCTGACATCTGTCCTATATCTATCACCCCTCAATTTAAAGCTATGTCCCCTCGTGCTAGTCATCACCATCCGAGGAAAAAGGCTCCCACTGTCCACCCTATCTAATCCTCTGATCATCTTGTATGTCTCTATCAAGTCACCTCTTAACCTTCTCTCTAACGAAAACAGCCTCAAGACCCTCAGCCTTTCCTCATAAGACCTTCCCTCCATACCAGGCAACATCCTGGTAAATCTCCTCTGCACCCTTTCCAATGCTTCCACATCCTTTCTATAATGCGGTGACCAGAACTGTACGCAATACTCCAAGTGCGGCCGCACCAGAGTTTTGTACAGCTGCAACATGACCTCATGGCTCCGAAACTCAATCCCTCTACCAATAAAACCTAACATACTGTACGCCTTCTTAACAACGCTATCAACCTGGGTGGCAACTTTCAGTGATCTATGCACATGGACACCGAGATCTTTCTGCTCATCCACACTACCAAGAATCTTACCATTAGCCCAGTACTCTGTATTCCTGTTATTCCTTCCAAAGTGAATCACCTCACACTTTTCCGCATTAAACTCCATTTGCCACCTCTCAGCCCAGCTCTGCAGCTTATCTATGTCCCTCTGTAACCTGCAACATCCTTCCGCACTATCCACAACTCCACCGACTTTGGTGTCATCCGCAAATTTACTAACCCATCCTTCTACGCCCTCATCCAGGTCATTTATAAAAATGACAAACAGCAGTGGCCCCAAAACAGATCCTTGAGGTACACCACTAGTAACTGAACTCCAGGATGAACATTTCCCATCAACCACCACCCTCTGTCTTCTTACAGCTCGCCAATTTCTGATCCAACCTTACAGCTAGCCAATTTCTGATCCTACTGATTTCTACTTGTTTTACAAGTAGGAGTAGCTTCTCTCTTCAGAAGGCTTAGCTTTCCCGCCACAGATGCTGCCACACCTACTGAGTTTCTCCAACAATTTCTGTTTGTTAAGCAAAGGTACCATAGATCATAAGGCTGCTCTGTCATTAGCGAGAGATGCCCGGTTTAACCTAAGGGTCACCATATCTCAGGTAAGGGGTGAAATTGAGAAGGAGAGACCTTCATGGTAACCTCAGCCAGTGTTGGAAGTGAACCTACACTATTGACTTTACTCTGTATTGCAAACCAGCTATCCAACCGAATGAGCTTTCCTAGTGATGGATAGATGCAAGGCTTGCCAGGGCAGGATCTGAATGCACTTCACTCCTCATAAGGCCAGGCACAATTTGAGTCATGGTCAGAGACTCTCTTTGAAGTACATGATTGTTCTCCAATGTAAGTGCAGTCTTGGACCCACATTGCACATCCTTAGTTTCCATTCTTTTACCCCTTTTTGTCAGTCCATGAAATTTCACTGAGGGGGAAATAGTAATAAGTAACATAGTGATAATGTTGCTGAACTAGCAATCCAGAAGCCCAGGATGATGGGCCTCCAGATTATCCTGCTGTGATGGCTAGTGGATTTTAAACTAATTAACAAAAAAGTTCTGGAATTGAAACCTAGTCTTTCAGTGAAACTATAATCAATTGTCATAAAAACCCATCTGGTTCATTAACATCCTTTAGTCCAGAACAAAACAACGTGGTCAATTAACTATCCTCTGAAATAGCCTGTCAAGCAAATTTGTTCAAGTGGCAATCAGGGATAGGCAACAAATGTTGGCCTTGGGAAGGTGATCACACAGTGTCATTGGAGTTTAATCCAGAACTCCCAGCTAATTTTCTGGGCAAATAGTTTCAAATACCATCATGGTAGAATTTGGTTTTAATAAAAATATGAAATTGTAAATCGGCTGGTGGTGGCTGTGTAACTAATGTTGATTGTCATAACAATCCATCTGGTTTACTAATATTGTTTAGGGCATGAAATCTGCCATCCTTACCTGGTCTGGCCTATATGTGACTCCAGACCCACTGTAATGTGGTTGACAAGGAACTGTTAACAATTTGAGATGGGCAACAAATGCTAGACTAACCATGAATGAATAAAACAAAACATTCAAGGCAAATTCTCTGCATGAGCAGCTCATGCCAATGCAGTTGTCAACTTCCAACTTGCTTGCTCTGGTCAGATCCTCTGCAGCATTTCATCAATCACTACGTGATTCCTTTCATTATTTAAAAAAAACTTCAGCTACAATATTCATGACTGTGGTGTTGATGTTTTCACACAAATCTCTCAACCAGTCATTAGCTGATTCCTTTTCATTATCAGTCAGGAAATTAGTCATTGCCCAAGTCTGCAGGCTCACCATTTCTATGTGACTGTCTATAAACATCCCGTTGTTCTTGGTAGGTGTAACTGTAGAAAGATTAAATCTAGTTTCCATGTCTATAAAGTGTAGTACTAAAGTTTTTCTTTCATTTTCCTATACCTTTAGATCAGCGGCGACTATTTCAGAAAAGTTACATGCCAATGGCAAGCATAAATTGATGTGATGTCATCCTCCTTTGTACACTAATCTCTTCTATAAGCCTCATATAAATACTTCTAATCAATCTGATCAGATATGTTTTGACACACATTTGGAGCAGTTGTAACTTGAAACCAGGCCTCTTCTGCCACAAGAGCCCCAGTAATTAAACTGGTAGGCATTTGTTTTAAAGTAGTTTTCTGAACCATAATCGGCAGGTTTCAAATAAACATGGGCTTGTCCCCAATGAATTTCAAACCCACTGCCTTAACTACTTGCCCACAACTAGGCATTATGAGCCTCATATACTCCATCATCCTGCGTGCATCTCATGACAGAATTTCTAATAATTGATAAAAAGAGTGAAGAAATTGTCTGTGTAACTTTAAGACAATTTGCTTTTTATTTACATGATTTTTTCCATCAGATGCTACTAATAGTCCGGTAACACTCTGAGTTATAGGGGAGTGCAATAATGCCTTAATTGAATAACTTGCAGATTTACTGTGTTTCTAAAAGCAAATGCTTTGTCATGCTCCATGCACAGTTTCAGTTGTTCACAGAACAGCATTTCTCTGTGGATTTCCCTCTTGACTTGGAGAGGATTCTGCACTCCAATGACCCCTTGAACGATACCATCAGGAGCTGTTTAATTGTGATAGGGCCTCTCATAAGAACAGGAACAGGCCATTCAACCCCTTGTGTTAGTTCTTCCATTCAATCAGATCATGTCTGACCTGTGGCCTAACTCTATATTACCTGCCTTTGGTCCATATCCTTCAGTATCTTTGGTTAACAAAAAAAAATCTATCTCAGATTTAAAACTAACAACTGTTCTACTATCAACTGCCATTTGTCAAAGAGAGTTCCAAATTTCTACCGTCCTTTATGTGTATAAGTTCTTCCTAACCTCTCTGCCTCCAAGGCCAATATATCCTTTCTAAGATGAAGTTCCCACATTCTGTTCACAGTACTCCCAAGTGGGATCTGACCAGATTTTTATATAGCTACAGCATAAGTTCTGCTTCCTTATACTCCAGTTCTCTAAATAAAAAGTCCAGCATTCCATTAGTCATCTTGATTAATTTCTGCACCTATTTGTGGCATTTTAGTGATCTATGCAGTTGAACCCCAAGTCATACAGTCATACAGCATGGAAACAGATCCTTTGGTCCAACTGGTCCATGCCAACCATGTTCCCAAACTAAATTAGTCCCACCTGCCTGCACTTAGCCTATAATCCCTCGAAAGCTTTTCAATTCATGAACTTATCCAAATGTCTTTTAAACATTGTAACTGTACTTGCATCCACCACTTTCTCTGGCAGTTCATTCCACACATGAACAACTTACTGTGTGAAAAAGTTGCCCCTCATGTCCTTTTTAAATTTTTCTCCTCTCATTAACAATTTGCCCCCCAGTTTTGAACTCCCCCACTCTAGGGAAAAGACTCTTGTCACTTACCTTATCTATTGTCCCTCATGATTTTATAAAGCTAATTAAGGTCATCCCTCATTCGCCTATGCTCCAGTGAAAAATGTCCCAGTCTTTCTATTTTGTTTTTATATCGCAAACCCTCCATTCCCAGCAACATCCTGGTAAATCTTTTCTGAACTCTCTCCAGTTTAGTAATATCCTTCCTGGAACAGAGTGACCAGAACTGGACACTATTGCAAAAATGGCCTCACCAATGTCCTGTATGCCCTCAACTTGACATCCCAACTCCTATTCTCACAGATCTGAGTAATGGAGGAAAGCGTGCTAAACACCTTCTTAACCACCCTGTCTACCTGTAGTGCAAATTTCAAAGAATTATGTAGCTAAACCCCTGGGTCTCTCTGTTCTACAACACTATGCAGGGCTTGCCATTAATTGTATAAGTCCTGTTCTTGTTTGTATTACCAAAGTGCAACACATCACATTTATCCAAATTAAACTCCATCTGCCACTCCTTAGTTCATTTACCCAATTGATCAACATCTCTTTGTAATCTCATATAACCTTCTTCACTGTCCAATTTTGGTGTTATCTGCAAACTTACTAACCATGCCTCCTATTTCCTCATCCAAATCATTTATCTCAGTGACAAACAAAAGTGAACCCAGTACTGACCTCTGAGGAACACTGCTGGTCACCTGAAAAGAAACCTCCACCACCACCACCCTCTGTCTCCTATCATAAAGCAAATTTTGTATCCAATTGGCAAGCTCACCCTGAATCATATGTGATCTAACTTTACCAATTAGTCTACCATGCATCTCTTTGGACATCTCTTGTATGTTTTTAAATAGAATCCCTATAGTGTGGAAGCAGGCCATTCAGCCCAGTCCACACCAACTGTCCAAAGAGCATCCCACCCACACCCACCCCCTATCCTATCCCATCCCTGTAACCTTGCATTTCCCTTGGCTAATTCATCTAGCCTGCTCATTTCTGGACACTAAGGTCAATTTAGTATGGCCAATCCACCTAACCTGAACATCTTTGGACTGTGGGAGGAAACCAGAAAAACTGGAAGAAATCTGCACAGACACAGGAAGAATCTGCAGACTCCACGCAGACAGTCTCCCAAGGTTGAATTCGAACCCAGGTCCCGTGAGGCAGCAGTACTAACCACCAAGCCACTGTGTCGCACTTCATGCCATCAGGAAAGTACACTGATCAAAGCTTTTTCAGTCCCAAGATGGATAACATCACGCTTGCATTGAACTTGATCAGCCACAATTTTGCCAGTTCACCTAGCCTATCAATATCCTTTGAAATGTTATGCTATCAGCTACAATGTCTACAATGGAAATTTTGATATATACCTTCCTATACTATCAACCAAATTAGTAATAAATAATGTGAATAATTGAGGTCCTAACATAGATTCTTGTGGGACACCATTGGTCACATCCTGTCAATTCGAGTAGCTACCCATTATCCCCACTTTCTGTTGCCTGCCTCTCAATCAATTTCCCAGTCATGTCAGTAATTTGCCCTCTGTCCCTTAGTTGATAGTCTTTTATGTGGGACGAGATTAAATTCCTTCTGGAAATCCATATAAATAATATCTATAGACACTGTGCCACAAGAGTCTGTCGCTTAATTAATTATCACTGTTAATTATATCAATTGAAACTGACTACTTACAGGTGGAGCACTGACTGAATGGTTACTTAAGCACATTTAATAATACACAGCTCCTATTTATTGACCACAACGGTCTGCAGTTTTCCTCAGGGTGCTGTCTGTCTTTTACATGATCTGATCAATGTCTGAAACATCTGATGCTCAGATGTGCAGTGGAATCTTGTCCATGTGTACCCCCGCTCGGATGAAATTTCACATTGGTCCCAAGGTCCTGAACCTCCCTCAGGAGCCTGCGCTCAGTGACCTGAGTCGCGTCCTAAGTGCTTATCATATGTCTTAGCCTTGCAAAAAGGCAGTTTCTGCACAGGCTGCTGCTGCACACCATCCACCTCAACTCTTACATCCGCCGTCCAGAAACACCTTGGCGTGCTTATTTGCAGCTGGGTGTTGGGGATCCCCAGTTGACTGCTCTCTACGCAGAAGTTCTCCCTTTTTCCATCGGAGTCCTGGGATGGAGGGTGTCGCATGCAGTAGTGCCTTATAACCACAGGTTACGGCAGTTCTCAGACTCCCATCCCAAATGTTTATTTTGTGGTGCTGTGGAGTCTGTGGACTGTGTATACATTGGTTGTGAGTGTTTGCACTCCCCTTTTAGTGATTAGAAAAATCTTTTGTTGTGTTTTTGGTTGAACTTCAGCCCTACACTCCTGATCTTTGAGCATCCAGTGTGGGCAAATTGAAGGACCTCATCGTGGGTCTGCTGCTGGGCCTGGCCAGGTTGGCCATAAACAGCGGGCTGTGGTGGGGGTCATCTCTGCTGACTGTCTGCCCCTTTTCTGCAGTTACATTCATGCCCAGGTGTCCTTTGATAAGGAGCATGCGGTGTCCATCAATGCTCTCGATGCTTTTTGAGAGAGGAGGGCACTATGGGGGATACAGTGCTCTGACTCCATTTTGATTTAGTCCTTTCTTGCTCTTTCTAGCCCACTCCTCCTCATCTTTGATAGTTTGTATTGTCCATAATGGGCATTTAAGGTAAATATTCAGTTGGCTACACAAGTGTTTTACCAGTGATTGTTACTAGGCTAAAAAAAACAAAAAAATTCGCAGTGAGTTTGGTGGTGGGAAGGTGCTCAGTTGTGTGCGATAACACTTCTGAGTTAAATAAAAGTACATTTACGTTGGTGATGAGAAAGAAAACATTCAGTTGTGTGTAAAAAGCACATTTAAAAGTGTTCTTGTGGTTCAATTGTAGTGTCGCTATCTATGAGCCAGGAACCTAAGTTCAAGACCTATCTGTGCCAAAGGTGTATAACAACATCTCTGAACATCTTAATTAAAAAAAAAAATTTTGAAAAACACTTTTATAGAGACACTTACAAATGAGTGGGACCAAGTTAGACCTGTAATTTTTAATTCTATTAATAAATCTATTCCAAACAAAGACTGTCTTTGGTTTCCTCTTTATCAATTGTCTATCAAGAGTAAATCTTATCTTATAATCTTATAGGATAGCAGCAGAAGATCATTGCCTCAAAGTGAAGGTTGGAGAAAAGGGGAAAAAAATCAAACAGAAAATTATGATCCTTGCAGCCATTGTGGAAAATGGCAGAAAGTACATGTAAGCTGTCAGGATATGATGTTTTCAGTGTCTGCACCATATGATCTGTGGAAGAATGAAGTTGATATATAGTCACAGATAATGTCCCTGACAAGAAGGACACCCCCCCCCCCCCACCATAGTTGCCACATTAAACAAAGTGTGTAAACTTCTACTAAGGTCCATTATTAATGATGATGCTAAGCAGTGGCAGAGAAAGAAAGGAATGGAAACAAATATTCCAGTCTGGATCCCACTGCCTCCTGTAACCAAATGTCTATTGCTTGAGAAACAGCCTCGTCCGTAATGTGAAGCCATGTCATGGAAACTCACCTCTTTGGCTAGATGCCATCTTTGAATCTAGGACCAGACAATAATGAATCATTCAATATCAAAAGGGTTTGTTGTTAAAGACTAAATCAGCAGTGATTGTGCTTCTTACTACTTTTTTTGTATACAGTCACCACTTTTTCTAGTTACCTCAATAAGTTGACATTATCAAATCTAAAACAAGTAAAAATTTTTTACTCCTTAACCTTGCAATAATCCACTTAAATGGGAATCTTGGTAAAATGTCAACCAATCTGTTCCACATACTGCCAAGGTTAAACTGCAATATAGCACAGCACAGCTGAATGAATTTGCAACAAACATTCTCATCATCTGACTGAAGCTCCTTGTAATTAGCACAATTCCTTCAATCAATCATTATTGCCTTCTCCAGCTTCAGAATTCTCCATGATACATGTCATTGTGAAAACGCTCTCCGGTTTGGACAATATATCTACCAATGGTATTTTGCATCACACCTGAAGTATGCATCAACTGTTTCCTGGGGTTCATCTAACTGTTATTGCTGATCCTGTCTTCTGCTGTGTATCAAGATCTACTGAAGAAATTTTCATTCTCATTCCTATTTGTAAGTCTTTTGTTGCACCAGATGCCCACATCCAGTGTCTGGGTGGCCTCAAAACACAGCATTAATTGA
>NC_063334.1:59850214-59874108 GCF_021869965.1 Rhincodon typus
CACAGCATTAATTGAGTTCTCTATGTGTGACAATGCAGAATATGCCATTTGTTCACCAAAGTTACTGGAAATAACTGCTTTCCGTCAGATTACCTTTAAGACAGGATGCATCTGATCCAACAACAAATGTTTCTCTGAGGACTGAACTCTAGTTAGAACCAGGAGCCAGTCCCTATGTCACACCATAGTTCAATTCAACAATTTAAATACTAACACTGAACCAGAGATTTCTAAATTGAACTTCTTCAATCCTTCATGCAATCTGAAAAAAGTTCGCAATATATTACTCCATGTAAGGTCAGGAATTTAAGTATTTGAACAGAGTACCCAGTTCCACATCCTCTTTCCCTATCTTCCCTTTACTACCGCAGCCAAACTTGCTTGATAGCTAATACGTGGAGGCCATATTGCTGCAATTTAATGAGTTTCTTAAAGGTCCTGGTGAGATGTTTCTTTCACTCTGCTTAAAGTTTGAGTGTGCAACCTAACAGTGATGGCCATATTTGATGCTCCCTGTACATGTGGCTACTTTCTCCTTAACTGTTAGGTATGAGATTTCACAGCACTCATGTGTGAGACAAACATCTTGAATCATGCAGAGTGCCTCTGGAACAACCCCCAGAATCTCACACAATTTCTTCCATTGCTCCAACTTCATGTTTAAAGTTTATTTCACAACCAATCGTGCAAAAAGTTTTAACATCTCGTAAAGCCTTGCATTTCACTGTTAATGTGGTTGTCGCTGTCTCTGTTGTGGATTTAGATACTTTGTAGAGCCCTGTGGCATTACTTCTTGGCCATTGAAGAGACCCAACTTTTGGGGGTCTGCAATGATTGCCAAATACATCATGAGGGAGCAGGGATACAACTTGTGTACATGGCATCTTCTCACTCCAACACCTTAGGCCACCCCATCATTGCTACTGTTTGGCACAGGACTGTATATAAAGTCATAGGGATGTACAGCATGGAAACAAACCCTTTGGTCCAACTCATCCATGCCAACCAGATATCCCAGATAAATCTAGTCCCATTTTCCAGCACTTGGCCCATATCCCTCTAAACCCTTCCTATCTATATACCCATCCAGATACCTTTTAAATGTTGTAATTTGAATATGAGGTTGGAAGGACCTCTTCAGCTCTTTATGGCTCAACATTCAGGTAAATACGATTTTCAGTCTCATGTTGTCGATTCAGTCTAATAGAGTGTCCCTTTAAGGACATTCTTTTTCCGTCATCAGCTGCTTCAAGACAAACCAATATTTCCAGTTCTTATGGCAACACCTGGACAGAATACCAGAATTAATTTGAATTGCAAATTATCGATTGTTCCAAATTCCATCCTGGCACTTTATCTGTGGATGAATTAGCACTCGAGACATGGAGTTGGATTTCAAACTATTGTCATTTGGATGTTGGTGACTTTTGTGAAAGAATTCCTTTAAACAGTGACCTAAACCAACACTTGTCAGAGAGCAGGTAACTACAAATTCCTGTGATGTTAATGGAAAATATATATATACTGCTAGGTTTATGGTAGGTACAGTCACCATACAAAGCCATTGGCCTTGTTTTCAGTTTGAAAGTTTTTTTTAAGTTAAGTTCAGTTCAGAACTAGGTTTTGCAATTTGGTTCAGAAGAGGTGTTGATTTTGGAAGCAATTGTTGTTTCTCTCCAGGAAAAATGATTTCAGGCATTTCAGAGAATAGGTTCCCTTAGCAGAAGGAGATAGTTTGCAAAGCTTTCAATCTAGGAGAATAAGATTATAAATATCCAGATTATTAGAATGGAGTAAGGTAAAGGCTATTGGATAAGTGAAACATTCATGTCAGCAGACTTAATAAAGACTTATCGGACTGTCTCCACAGTCCACACAAAAGAAATTTTTAAATGTCAATTACGTAGAGCCCTAAAGAGGTGACATATGGTATGTAATTTCTCTGGACTTGAGTTTATATAATGGATAGCGTCAAGATCAGGTTGAAACTTTGTTTTGGGTCTGGCTGACATTTAGAAAGCTTGCTTTGATTTTTTTTATTTAATTCACCTTTTGTGTAATGAACTTATGTTTTGTTGTTAAAGAGGGCCTACAATGTTGTGTGAATATGTCTCCGTAATTAACCACTGTTAACTGTCTAAACGAAAAATCAAGGGGACAGAATTATATAGGGAGGTGAATGACATGGGCTATGGTGAGAAGTGTGGCAGATGCCAGTCAATTCTGGGATAACACAGCAATGGCAAGTTGTTCCAGGAATAGTGTGTGGTATGATGGGTTAGAATTGGGTGAGATGGATGCCATGAAAATGGGGTAATGAGGCATGTTTAGTGTGATATGGTGGGAGATCTCGCTAGTAGGGCTATGGCAAGAAAATCAAATGAAATGTGACAAAAAAACCACGTAAAAAATATTAAAATTCAGCCCATGATCCATCAAGCCATGATTCATTTTGGACCCTGACTTAGCCAGTAGGACCAAAAACTGGGATTATAACACCAGCAGCAGGACACTCAGTTAAGAGCCTCAATTGGCAGCTGAGTCCATAAAACTTTCCACCCTTGACTTATTCAGGAGGAGACAAGAAGGTGACATGTTCCCCAGTTAAATTAGCCCTCAGTCTCCAACTTCATTGCAGTCGGGGAATTAAAATCCCCACCCTAGTCTCAGACCGGCTGGTATAGCCATTGTATTTAAGTGGCTGGTTCAGTTACATTTCTGGTCAATGGTAAATCTCTGTATGCAATTGATTGGGAATTTGATAATGATAAAGGTACTGAACGTCAAGTGGATGTATTTCGACTCTTTCTGTTGGAAAAAGTCCTTGTCTTGCATTATGCAGCAAATAACATTTGTATCTTAAATCTGCCAAAGTCTGAATGTTGTCTAGATCTTGCTGAATGTGGACGCAGACTGCTTCTTTATTTGAGCAGTTGCAGATGGAATTGAATGCTGCCCAGTTGTCAGTGCACATCCTCACTCTGTCCGTATGATGGAGGCAATATCACTGATGAAAAGGTTGAGGTTGCCTGTGCCTAGTCCTAAGAAACTACTTCAGCTATGTTCTGAGACTCAAAGACTTGGCTTTCAACAACCACATAGTCTTCCTCTGTGCTAAGTATGAATCCAAGAAATTGAGGAGTTCTTTTTCTGATTCCAAACTGACTTCCATTTTGCTAAGACACCTGGATGTCACACTCAAATGCTACCTTGAAGGGCAATCATTCTCACCTCACATCCAGAATTCAGCATTTTTTTCTAATTTTGGAGCAAGAATGTAATAAGCTGAGTGGACTTGGCGGCACTCAAATTGGGCTTAGACCTATTATTGAGTAGGTCCCAAATAAAAACCGAAAGAACTGCAGATGCTGTAAATCAGGAACAAAAACAGAAACAGAAGTTGCTGGAAAAGCTCAGCAGGTCAGGGAATGAGGAAGGGTCACCAGACTTGAAACGTTAACTCTGATTTTTTTCTTCACAGATGCTGCCAGACCTGCTGAGCTTTTCCAGCAACTTCTGTTTTTGTTCTTGAGTAAGTGCCATCTGATTGCATTGTTAGTCTGCCATTCATCACTTTCATAGCAGATTGGTAGCAGGCTGATAATATCTTAATTTGCTGTATTGGATTTGTTTTGATTTTTGTGGACAGACTGCACTGGTTCAGCATTTCACTTTGTCAAGTAGATGCCAGTATTGTCACTGTGCTGGACAGTTTGATGAATGGCATGCAAAATTCTTTGGCATTACAGCTAGCTTGTTTTTGGGCCCCCTATCCAGTGTCTCCTACCATTTCTTGACATCACCTGAACTGAAGTGAATGAACTGAATACTGGCTTCTCTTATGAATGAGATCTCAGGAGGAGTCCAAGATGGGCTATCCATTGTAGGTATCTCTGTCTAAGTATGGTTGCAAATTCTTTACGCTTGTCTTTCACATTCATGTGATTGGGTTCCACCATCATAAAATTTGTGTGCTTGTGAAGTCACTTCCACCAGCTAGTTATTTAATTATCCTCCAAAGTCATGAATAGATATTGGCAGAACTACAGAACATTGATCTGATTTGTTAGTTGTGAGATCACTTGTCTTTGTCCGTATCAATCTACTCTTGCTGTTTAGCCTATACATGGTCCTGTGCTATAGCTTCACCAGGTTGAGATGTCATTTTCGGATATGGCTGGTGCTGCCTCAGGCAGGATCTTCTACACTTCTCATTTAATCCTAACTAGATAATGGTAGAATGGCAGATATGTCAGGCTGTAAATTTAGAGCTTGTGGTAGGATATAATTCCATTGCTGATGACCCAATACTGTATGGATACATAGGTTTTGACCTGCTAAATCTGCAGACCATTTGTATACTTACTGACAGGTAAGGCGATTACAGCACTAGTGAAGAGCAAGGCCATGGAAACATTTAAATATAAAGAAGTTAATTGTGTTTTTGAGGAATTGAGGCATACCAGAGCTGATGTATGTCAACAAAGACAGGAATAATAGATAAGCAGGACTTAGTGTGAAGTCTGATATAGCAACAGAATTTTGATAAAATGAAGTTAATGGAAATTGGAGAACAGCCAGAGATTAGCTGCATGTGGAAATGGATTGCATGTGTTATTGGGAATTTGAATGGAATGTACGTGAGGTAAGGACAAAATTAGACTGAAGTTTTTTTTTGTGAGGCAGAAGTTTCAGGGGGCGGGGGTGGAAACTCAGTTTGTTCAACTGTGCACTAAGCTTATGAAAAATTAGTTTCAACCTAAGACAGTGACTGGAAAGGAGGATAGAGTCTCAGGCAAGGGTGGAGAAGTTGTTACTGGAACTAAGGACATTATCCCAGAATTTTCTGGGACAGGTCATCCAAAGGTTTCACACTTTATTTAGACATATTTCCTTATTCTTGAGCTCAAAAAATCTGTGCACTGCCAATTGTTAGCAAAGTCTGTGTTGATAACAGTGTAGTGAAGTCAAGCAGGGCGTTGGACCATTGGTGAATAATGGAACCAATTGTCTGCTCCCTTAGTCAATGAGATTTAAGGATTAAGTTAAAAGGAGGAATGATAGATGGTAAATTCAGGTCAGGTTAAAAAATGAGTGAAGAAGAAAGAAAAGGTAGAAAGAAATGTCAAATATGAAGAATCACAGAGTTGCAGAATTGTTATGATGTTTAAGGAGGCCATTCAGCCCATTGTGTCTGCACAAGCTCTTCAAATGAGCTCATTACCTAGTGCCAGTCTCCTGCTTTTTTTCCCCCTTAACCCTGCGCACTGTTTTTATCTAAATAATTATCTAATACCCTCTTGACCACTACAATTGAACCTGCTTCACCACATTTCCTGGCAGTGCATTCCAAACTCTAATTAATTGCTGTGTGAAAAAGATTTTTCTCACACCACTGTTGCTTTTTTCACAACTCTATTTCTTGTTCCTTTTATGAATAGGAATATCTTCTTCCTATCTACTCTAACCAGCTCTCATGGTTTTAAAACTTCTATTCAATCTCCTCTCAGTCTCCTTCACTTTAAGGTGAACAGTCCCAATTTCTTCGATCTATCCTTTTTACTGAAGTTTCTGGAACCATTCTTGCTATACACTTCTGCAGTCTGTGCAATGCATTCACATCTTTTTTATAATGTCTAACAAGTGTCTTGTACAAGTACAACATCACCTCGTTACTCTTGTACTCTATACACCTACCAATAAAGCTGAGGACACTCTATGCTTTATTAACTGGTAACTGCCTTTCAATGATTTATGCATGTACATATCCAAGTCCCTCTAGTCCTGCACCTCTTTAGATTGCACCCTCTATTTTATGTTGTCTATCGATGTTCTTCTGACCAAAGTGTATCTCCTCACACTTCTCTGCACTGAACCTCATCTGCCATCTATCTGTCCACTCCATCATCTTGTCAATGCCCCTTTTGAGTTCCACTCTGTCCTGCTTACAATTTATAATTTTTCCAAGTTTCGTGAAATTTGAAACTGAAATTGAAATTGAAACTTTGAAATTGTCCCCTATACGTCATAATATGTATCAGAAAAAGCAAGGATCCCAAAACAACCCCCTGGGGATCTCAACTACAAACCTTCCTCCAGCCTGAAAAATATTCATTGATTCTTAATCTCTGTTTCCTATCACTCAGCCATTTTGAATCCACATAGCTACTGTCCCTTTTATACCATGACCTATAACTTTCCTCACTAGTTTTGATAAACACCTTCTGAAAATCCATGTTTACCGCATCAATAGCATGAATCTCATTGACCCTTTCTGTTACTTCTTCAAAAAACTCCAGCAAGTTAATAAAACACGATTTCCCCTTTAGGAATCTACAGTGACACTTCCTAACCAGTTCACCTTGTTCCATGTGATTACTGAGTCTAAATTGCCCCACCATTGAAGTTAAACTGACTGGTTTGTAATTGCTTGGATTATCCTTACAACCTTACTTGAATAGGGCTGTAATGTTTGCAACTCCCAAGTCTTCTGGCACATCCCCAAGTCCATGGAAGACTGAAAGGTTATGGACTGTGACCCCATAATTTCTACCCTCATTTCCTTTAAAATCCTTGGATGCATCTCATCTGGTTCCAGTATCTTATCAACTTTAACTTTGCCAACAACCAATCCAAGACTTCTTCATTTGAATTTTAAACCCTTCTAGTGACAGAGTTTCCTCACCTGTCAGCCTGGGAAGCATGCTCCTCTCTTGTAAAGGAAGATGCAAAGTATTAATTTAATATCTAAGCCATGCCTCGTCTCTATGTGTAAATCTCATTTTTGTTCTCTATTTGGCACTACTCCTCCTTTAGCCATTTTTTTTCTATTTATATGCCTGCAGAAGACTTTTGGATTCCCCTTTAGTTAGCTACTAGTCTTGTTTCATAATTCCTCATTGCTTCCACATTTCCATGCACCAGGTCCAACAATGTCATCCTTTCTTATTGGATGGACACATATTGCTGTAGGAATCTGTCCTCTATGCAATCTAGGAACTCTTGCCCATCACCACCCCTTATACCACCAGTATCCTAGTCTGTATATTTGGGTAACTGAAGTCCCCCATTGTGACCACTTTATAATGTCGGCATTTCTCTGTAATTTCCCTGCAGATTTGTTCCCCTACATCCACTTCCAATAGTTGACGATCTATAGACTATACCAAACAATGTAATTATACACCTTTTATTCCTAAACTGTAGCTACACCGGCTCTATCCTGGAACCCTCTGAGACATCCATTGTTGCCAGCATTATAAATGTTGCCCTTAACCAATATTGCTACTCCTCCTCCTTCCTTTGCTATTTTTCCTGAATGGCTTATACCCCGGAACATCCAACACCCAGTCATGCACTTCTTTGTGCGAAGTCTCTGTTATTGCATCATTTTTCCACATGACAATCTGTGTTTATAATTTCCCAGCCTTATTGACTACGCACTGTGCAATTTCTTACATGCACATTAACTCTGGTTTGGACTTCATTACTTTTATCCAAACTCCGACTTCACCTATTAACTCTATGCTACTGTCAGCTGTGTCGCTAAGTATTTTGCGTACTTTGGCATTCTCCTGAACTATTCTCTCCATGTTACATTAAAAAACCTTAAATTTTAATAACATCTTGTGATAGTTTATTCCTACTGGTCAGGAATGACACTCTATAGTGTTAATGGCTTCCTTCCAGGGCAGGAGAAATTAATTTAGCACAGCATTATCATAAGCAAACTTTTTTAAAAAAGTTATTTATGCTGATGAATACTTATTAAACACTTCCTATTATAGGTTTAATCGATAATTCAATTGCAACTGCAGCAACTTCAAAAAATTCATGGGGAGGTTGAGGTTGGACTGTTGTTTCACATGGCTAACAATAGAATAGCCATTTGTGGCAAATCATGGAATGCCTCTTCCTGACGACAAGTTGCTGGACAATTTATTCGTGAATAATGACAAGCATTGCATTCTCTGTCATTTTCATTATAATTTCTGGGCAATGGCTTTGGTTTTCATAATGCTTAACTCTTAAATTTTGATTGTACAAAGATCATATTCAAAGTGATTGAAGTTTTGAAGTCATTTTAAATTTCTTTAGACTAGGTCACATTATTTACCAAGGTCTGTTGTAAAAATGGAATGGAATGACATCTACGTTTCTCATAGGCTTTGTTATATTTTTAGCAAATAAGATATCAGATGACAATGTATTCAAGGTAGTTTGGCAATTTGCTACTTGATCTAGAAAATAATTGAACAAATTATTTGATTTCAAACTTGATCCATGATGATACAATTATATCAATAGCCCAGAAATCTATCAATTTCATTGTTAAATCATGGTATTATCTGTTCACAATATAAATACATTTTCCACAGTTATGTGATCCCCACCTTGTGGTATTACTTGGTAAGTTACTTTTAAGCTTTGCGATGTAATAGTACAACCAATAAGCACAACCAGCAACCAGCTAGATTTCCACAAAAGGAAGTTTGGATTCAGTACCAGTACTGAATCTGGACTTCCTTTTGTGGGAATCTAGCCAGCTGCTGGTTGTGCTTTCCATATATAACTCCCAGTGAAACTAGGGCAGCTTCTTCTGCTAATTACTAGACTAATAAAACCATGTTAACTTGTGAGTTATGTTATTTAGCACTCCGTTTTTAATCCTGAAACTTATGGATTGCTGAAGTTAACATTAGGCAGTCTGATGTTTTATTAAAATCTTATTTTATTTGCAAATGTAATTTGAATATTTGCAGTGACATATGAATGATCTATAAATCCACAGTTAAACTAAGCCTCTGCTAAAGTCCTATGTATTTTTTGATGCAATGCAAAAGAATAGCTGCATATTATTCATGTGCAGACGACCCCTGACTCAGGCTGCTTGGGCCAAATAGCCTATGTCCTTGTTGTAATTCCCATATAATTCTATTGTATTTAATGGAAATTATTTGATACCAGATCATGAAGCTATGAAACATTTATCTGTCATTTAGAATATTGCTTTTTCACTTGTCACTTCTCATTTCCTGAAAAGGACTACAAAACAGAGCAGAGTTCTATAGGAATAAAGTATAAAGAATAGACCATTGGGTTGAGGAAGGCAAAGATGGAGGACAAAAAGGAGTCAAGTCTGTGGGAAGAAAATTGTCTTTTTTACAAACACTTTGCTCTTCAATCAATAGGAATGTGATTACATTGACAGTTTTCTGACTACCATTGAACCTACTCCTGATGGAGTACTGAGTGCATCAGATCATCATTTTACTATTTTACTTTGTGCTGATCCCAGTTAGAAAGTGATGAGGCTCCATCTTCTCAAAATGCCTGTTGTTTTCAAATAAAATCAGATGTGGGAGATCAGGGAGAATTTTAATGCTGTCTGCGGAAAGTGTGTTTGATTGTGAATTCTATTGGACCGCATGGATCAGTTGGAGTGGCATTTAGAGGCAATGAGGAGTTTACAAGAGCAAGGAGGTGTGATGGATGGCAGTTTCAAGAAGGTGGAGACACTACAGATACATTCAGATAGATGGTTGACTGCTAGAAATGATAGGAGAGGTACGAGGTAGTGCAGGAGTCTCCTGTGGCTATCCAGATCTCAAACAGGTATGCCATTTTGGATACTGAAGGGGGAATGGCCTCTCAGGGGAGTATAGCACTGACAGCCAGGTTTCTGGTACCATGATTGGCTCTGGAGTACTGAGGGGTATGTCAGGTTCCAAGAGATCTGTTATAATAGGAGACTATCTAGACTGGGCCACAGGCAGACATTTCTGCTGTCAGCGAGACATCAGGATGGTGTGTTGCCCCCTGGTGCCAGGGTCAAGGATGTCTTGGAGAGGGTGCAGAATATACTGAAAGGGGAGAGTGACCAGCACGAGGTCATTGAGCACGTTGGTAAAAATGGTATATGTAGGAAAAGTGATGAGGTTCTGCAGAGAGAATATGGGAAACAAGGCAGTAGGTTAAAAAGTGGTCCTCGAGGATAATAGTTTGTGGACTACTTCTGGTGCCATGTGCTAATGAGAGTGGGAATAGAAGGATAGAGCAGATGAATACATGCTGAGGAGCTGATGCATGGTGCAAAAATTCACATTTTTAGATCATTGGGATCCATTCTGGGAAAGAAATGACTTGTATATAATAAGGATGGGTTCCACCTGAATTGGAAGGGGATCAATATCCTTGTGAGGAGATTTGCTAGTGCTACTCGGCAGGCTTTAAACTAGTCAGTGGCGGTGGTGGGGTGCAGTGTTGGTGGGGGGTGGGGTGGAGGGGAGGTGTTGGTGGAGGGTTGGGGGGTTTGAGGGGAGTCACAGCGATAGTAAAAAAAGAGAAAAGGCTATCGCTGGTACAGATAAGCGGAGCAAATCAAATAGTCAAGAGATTGGCAGAGAACAAGGTAGGACTACTAAATCAAACTGCTTTTATTTCAATGCAAGAGGCCTGACAGGTAAGGCAGATGAACCTAGGCCCTGGTTGGGAATATGGGCCTGGGAAATCAAAGCTATTACAGAAATACAGTTCAGGGATGGACAGGACTGGCAGTTTAATGTTCTGGGGTATAGATACTATAAGGAAGGATAGCAGGGAGGCAAGAGAGGAGGGGGAGAGGCATTTTTGGTCAGGGATAACATTACGGTTGTATTTAGGGAGGATATTTGTGGGAGATTGTCCAGTGAAGTTATATGGGTAGAACTGAGAAATAAGAAAGGGATGATCACCTTGTTGGGATTGTATTATAGGTCCCCAATAATCAGCAGGAAATTGAGAGACAAACATGTAAGGAGATCACAGATATCTGTAAGAATAATGGGATCGTAATGGTAGGGGATTTTAATTTTCCAAACATAAACTGCAACTGTCATTGTGTTGAGGGTTTGGAAGGGGAGGAATTTGTTAAGTGTGGATAAGAAAACATTCTTATTCAATATGTGAATGTACCTACTGGAGAAGGAACAATACTTGACCTTCTGTTGGGAAATAAAGAAGGACAAGTGACTGAGCTGTCAGTGGGAAAGCACTTTAGGGCAAGTGATGATAATTCTATTAGTTTTAGAATAGTTACGGGAAAGGATAGAACTGATCACAAGATTAAAATTTTAAATTGGAATTAGACCAATTTTGATGGTATTAGACAGGAACTTTCAAAAGTCGATTGGGAGGGGCTATTTGCTGGTAAAGGGATGGTTGGGGAGCCTTTATAAATGAAATAACAAGAGTTCAGAGACAGTACGTATCTGTTAGTGTGAAGGGTAAGGCTGTTAGTTGTAGTGAATGCTGGATGACAAGAGAATTTGAGGCTCTGGTCAGAAAAAGGAAGGAGGCATATGTCAGGTATGGACAGCTGGGATCAAATGAATCCCTAGCGGAGTATAAGGACAGTAGGAGTGTACTGAAAAGGGGAATCAGAAGGCTATAAAGGGGACATGAGATAGTTTTGGCAAATAGAGTTAAGGAGAATCCAAAGGGATTCTACAAGTATGTTAAGGACAAAAGTGTAACTAGGGAGAGAATAGGGCGTCTTAAAAATCAATGTGGCCGTCAATGTGTGGAACCACAGGAGATGGGTGTGATACTAAATGAATATTTCATGTCAGTATTTATTGTGGAGAAGAACATGGAAGCTAGGGAACTTGTGGAAATACATAGTGACGTCTTAAAAAGAGTTCATGTTACAGAAGAGGAGGTGCTGGATGTCTTAAAACACATAAAGGTAGATAAATCCCCAGGACCTGATCAGGTATTTCCCAAAACTTTGTGGAAAGCTAAAGTGATTGCTGGGCCCCTGGCACTGATATTTGTATCATTAATAGCCACGGATGGGGTACCAGAAGATTGGAGGTTGGCTAATGTGATGTCATTATTTAAGAAAGGCTGTAAGGAAAAACCAGGGAACTGTAGACCAATGAGCCTTACATCAGTGGTCGGTAAGTTGTTGGAGGCAATTCTGAGGGAGAGGATTTATATGCATTTGGAAAGGAAAGAACTGATTTAGAATAGTCAACATAGCTTTGTGTGGGAAATTGTGTCTCACTAACTGATTGAGTTTTTTTTAAGAGGTGACAAGGAAGATTGATGAAGGCAGAGTAGTAGACATTGTCTATACGGACTTCAGCAAAGCTTTTGGCATGGTTCTGCCTGGTACATTGGTTATTAAGTTTAGATCACATGGGATCTGGGGGAGTTAGCAATTTGATACAAAATTGGCTTGATGGTAGGAGACAGAGGGTAGTGGTGGAGGGTTGTTTCCTGTAGAAGGCAGTGTGTTGAGAGTTTGCACTCTGCTGTAATTGGAACTTGGAGGCTGAAGTGGCAATGCCTATTGCAACTGAGGGAAGCTGGAGTGGGTTGAGGCCTAGAGCCTGAGGCCTTGGGTGCTACAGCCAGCCTGCGTGGAGGCACTCAAACCTAGGACTTGCTGTTGCTGTTGCAGCTGCCCTGAGAAGCCTGGTGGCCTTTCTTTCTCCATAGTGAGTTGAAGGCTACTGTAATAACACCTGCTGTGCT
The DNA here is from genome assembly GCF_021869965.1 of Rhincodon typus. NCBI lineage: Eukaryota > Metazoa > Chordata > Chondrichthyes > Orectolobiformes > Rhincodontidae > Rhincodon > Rhincodon typus. The sequence goes on from NC_063334.1 coordinate 59,862,734, forward strand.
GTGGAGAAACTGCTGCTACTGATTGGGGCCTGTTGTCTCAGGTGTTGCAGCCTGCCTGGAAGGACTCAGGCCTGAGACTTGCTGTTGCTGCTGCCCTGAGAAGGGTGGTGGACCACACTTCTGCTCAGCCTGTGCCTGGGAGGCTTGTTCCTGGAGCTAAGACTTCTTCTTCAGTCGGGGGATTCAGGCTTGGACATTAGTTGCTTGGGGCCTGAACACTTGCAGCGAGTGACAGTATTTTCGAGTCTGTGGCCTGGCATTGTTGGGAGCCTGGGCCATCTCAATTAATACATTGTGACTGTGGCCTTTTTGTTGCCAGTGACTATTCCCTGTAGGCGTTGGGGGACTATTGTTTTGTACCTATGGGTTGGTTGGCAGGTTGGAACACAGCTGCCTAAGACTACTGGACTGACGTGTGAGGCCTAAAGGGACTCTGCCATTTTCCTTTATCTATGTTTTGTGTGAGAGGAGGTGTTTGTCCGGGTTTGAGGGAGGGGCAGGCGATGGTGACCGTAGAGCCCTCTAAAACAACATCTGGGCGAGGCCCAGTCATTCCTATGCAGGGGTGGTTACATCTTCTGTGTCCCCCCAACCCCTGCCTCTGCCCAGGGCCTAGTTGCCCTTTAATTATTTAACAAAATAGCTTCGGGTGAAATGTTACATTCACCCCCAACATGACCATTGAGGCATGCGCAGAGGCCGTGGCGGGTAGTTGGCACCCGCACCATTGTCACTGTGTCAAAGATGTACAGGAAGTCAGTGTTCTTCCTGAATTCTGAGCGGGCGGTGTACTTTACCCTGGAGAAGCGGCTTACCGTTAGCAGGACATTCTTGCCTATTGACCCTCTGGAGGTAGTTCCTCAGAGGGTCATTTTATTGAATGCCCTTTGTTCCATCTGAACTCCTTCTCCCCCACTTCTGCCAGCTCAGGGAGGTGAGGTCAGGCATGGTGCTGCTACTGCTCGGTCTGAAGGAGGCCTGTCCAAGACACGTCTACTCCTTCTGGTGACAGGTTTCATCTGCCTGGCCCGGGAGGAAGTCAAGGAGAGCATTTATATGCTAAGCACAAAAGTGCTTACTGGATGTTCTGGTTGGCGGAGGGTGTGTGGCGTCATGCCTGCAAGGATGTGGGGCACGACTAGAGGAACTGCCCTTCTTCGAAGACCACTGCCGACACCTGCGTGGCCACAGTTAGCACCATTGCCCTTCATCTCATGACACACCCTCAGCCCCCGCAGGAGGGAGCTACCTTGGTTACTGACACCAATGAGGTGGGTGGGAGAAAAGTCCAGAGGAAGGCTAAACATTTGGGGGTGGCCTCCCAGGAGGATTCCCCAGTTGGTTCTGAGACCAATGTCCCCCAGCCTGGGGAGGGATCCCCGCAAAGGATAGTGGTCCCAGGCCAATTGGGAAAGCATAGGATTCGGACCCTGGCCCAGAGCTCATCGGTGATGAAAGCGTGAGTGAGCAGGTGGTGCCCCAAGTTTCTCCTGGCACCCTGTGTGCTCTGAAACCCATGAGACACAAGAAAAAAGAGAGGACTGTTGGGTGGGGTGTTGGTTGGCAGCAGGACAGTGGAGAGATGGAGGTGTCTCTTGTTCCCCCACTCTCCTGGAAAAGGCACCACTCCTTGGGGTCGTAGTGACAAAGGGAAGTCCAGTACTATCAACACCCCCCGCCCAGCGATGTGTGGGTAGCACCCTCTGGAAACTGCACATCCTCCTCCCTCGGGGACAGGGACACGAACTCATTCCCGCAGTCAACTGCAACTGTGCCAGGCACCTCGGAGGCTGAGTTGGGCATGGCCACTGAAGTCTTGCCCATGGAATACAGGGAGAACTAGCCATTTGGATACAAAACTGGCTCAAAACTAGTAGACAGTGGGTGGTCATGGAAGATTGCTTTTCAGACTGGAGGCCTATGACCAGCGGTGTGCCACAAGGATCAGTTTGTCTTTTATATAAATGAGTTGGATGTCACCGTAGGAGGTATGGGTAGTACATTTGCAGATGACACTAAAATTGCAGGTGTAGTGGACAGCGAAGAAGGTTACCTCACAGTACAGTGAGATCTTGATCGGATGGACCAATGGGCCAAAGTGGCAGATGACGTTTAATTTATATAAATGTGAGGGGTGCTGCATTTTGGAAAGGCAAATCATAGCAGGACTTATACACTTAATGGTAAGGTCCTGGGAAGTGTTGCTGAACAGAGACCTTGGAGTGCAGATTCATAGTTTCTTGAAAGTGGAGTCGCAGGTAGATATGTAGTGAAAAAGGCATTTGGTATGCTTCGCTTTATTGGTCAGTTCATTGGGTATAGGAGTTGGGAGATCATGTTGTGGCTGTACAAGACATTAATTAGGCCAGTTTTGGAATACTGTATGCAATTCTGGTCTCCCTGCTATAGGAAGGATGTTGTGAAACTTGAAAGGATTCAGAAAAGATTTACGAGGATGTTGCCAGGGTTGGAGGGATTGAGCTATAGGGAGAGGCTTAATAGGCTGGGGCTATTTTCCCTGGAGCATCGGAGGCTGAGGAGTGATCTTATAGAGGTTTGTAAAATCATGAAGGGCATGGATAGGGTAAATAGGCACTGTCTTTTCCCGGGGGTGGTGGAGTTCAAAACTAGAGGGCGTAGGATTAAGGTGAGAGGAGAAAGATTTGAAAGGGACTGAAGGGGCAACTTTTTCTCGCAGAGGGTCGTGCATGTATGGAATGAGCTACCAGAGGAAGTGGTGGAATCTGTTACGATTACAACATTTAAAAGGCATCTGGATGGGTATAGGAATAGAAAGTGTTTAGAGGGATATGGGCCAAATGCTGGTAAGTGAGATTAGATTTATTTAGGATATCTGGTCGGCATGGACGAGTTGGACTGAAGGGTTGGTTTCTGTCCTGAATATGTCTATGACTCTGTGACTCTATGACTGGAAGGCCATGAGGTGCTGCCTGCGCTGACTGCGGACTGCTGTAGGGATAGTTACCCTGAGGTCACCCTGGATGATAGCGATGAAGGAGCAGACCTCCTTGTTCCCTCCCAGGCCTTTACGTCCGGTACCCCTCCCCTTACTGGGGATCCTTTCCCAGACTCAGAGGGTGGCCCAGTGCCGGGAATGGAGCAGTTTCCAAACCACTGCCGCCCGTGGGTTGGCCTGACATTTTAGTCAACAGTTTAGTTGAATCTGGTATAATTCAAGACTTGGAGGTCACTGTAAAGAATGCTCCTGCTGTCATGCCTGGGGGTGGGGTTGAGGCAGGGGTGTGTCCAACCAGTGACCCTGGACCATCCCCCTCACTCGATGCAGGGGAGGGATCAGGTGTTAGAGGTGACGACATGGAGGAGAACTGGGAATCCGTTGTGAGCACTGCTGAGTTAAATGAGGTGGAAAGAGACGTGGTGCTCATGGACAAGGCTCCCCTCATCCCTGTTGGGGAACTCCAAGCAAGCAGTGCTTGGTCGCCAAGACAGAGTCCGTTTGGTTATGGCCTGGTAGAATTCTGTACTGCTTCTAGTCACATCTGCCTGGCAGCTATTGGTGGCCTGGGAATGGACAAGAATGTGAAGTGGCGGTGCCGGGGATTCATTTGCAGCATCCTCAGAGAATGGAAGTGAGAAAGAGTCCCTCCCTCGCTCAGTAAGTTGGGTTTTATGGTTGTAACTGGTGTTGGTAGCACATTCTGCAACCATGAAGACATCTGTAGCTAGCCTCAATGTCAATGGCAGCAGGAAGGCCAACACAGATTTTGTAAGCTCTTGGTCCTCAAGAAATGAAAGTATATGTTGAGCTTCCTGAGAGAAATCCATACTGTTTCAGGAGATGAAACTACATGGCTCCTGGAGTGGTGGGGAAGGGTCTTCATGAGTCACCTGGCCGCCAATTTTGGCCAGGTGGCTATCTTGTTAGCCTCTTTATTCAGCCAGACATCTTGAGGGTCAAGAAACATGTGCCAAGCTGTCAGCTCCAACTCACGGGTTTGTTTTGGACGCACAGTGCTTTACTTTGTGAATGTATACATCTCTACAGTGTGCAAGCAGGCCATTCAGCCCATTGAATCCACACCAACCCTCCGAAAGGCATTCCACACAGACCCACTCCCCTAACCTATCCCTGTAACCCTGCATTTCCCATGGCTAACCCACCCAGGCTTAACATCCCTGGAAACTATGGGAAATTTAGCATGGCCAATCCACCTAATCATTACAGCTTTGGACAGTGGGAGGAAACTGGGGCAGCTAAAGGAAACCCATGCAGACACTCTACACAGACAGTCGTACAGGTAGGGATTGAACTCGGGTCCCTAACCACTGTGCCATTTTGAAGGTGACCTGAGCAGACGTGCTTCTTCAAGGAAGTGTCTGCTCTTCTTAACTCCATCAGTGAGGGCAAACTCATCCTTCACAGGGAAGATTTCAATTGTACTCTTGAGAGGTGGGACCGCAGCAGTACCCAGAAGAGCTCAGCATTGGTGGGGCAGTTGAAGGATTTGATTAAGACCTTTGACTTGGTAGACGTCTGGCAAAATCTCCATCCTGATTCCATCACTTTCACCTTTGTGAGGCCTGGGGTTGGAGCATTGACCGCCTCGACATTTCCAGGGCGTACACTTCCTGTGTTCCGAAGGCCACCATGTGGGAGGTGCGGTTCTCTGGTCACAACCTAGTGTGGCTGGAGACCGTTCCTTTCAGCGCCTGGACAAGGTTGGCATACTGGCTCTTTAATAACCTGCTGGAGGATGAGCGGTTCCCAGACTCCTGGACACAGTTGGGTGTGCGGGGGGTTGGGGGGGAGGCTTCCTCTCCTTGAGGCTGTGGTGGGATATGGACAACATTCACATCCATGTCTTCCATCAGCAGTATGGGGGTTGATGAAGGGCGGAAATCCAGGATCGAAGGGTTGGAGAAGGAGGTGCTCGACCTGGAGTCACATCTCGGTCAGCCTGATGTGGATCGGCCCTGCGGGAGGCGTATGAAGAGAAGGCTGTATTCCAGGATCTGCATCTTGTTGGGTCCTGGGCTGTGTACATGAGATCGTGGGTCCAGTTCCTTTGGGATCTCGACTACTGCTCCCCCTTCTTCTACTCACTGGGAAAAAGGCATAGGGTCTGCCAGCTGTTCCTTGTGCTGCTCGCTAACAATGGATCCCTCGTCACAGATCTGGATAGCATCGGCGCCCAAGTGAGGGATTATTTTGGGGGTCTCTTCTCTCCAAATCCATCTAGCAAGAAATCTTGCAAAGTTCTGTGGGAAGTCCTTCCGCAGGTCAGCCCCAAGGGTGCCAAGAGGCACGACACTGCTCTGAGCTTGGAGGACTTGATCGGTACTGTCAACTATCTTTGCAGGGGCAGGTCCCTGGGGCTGGACGGGCTGACCATGGAGTTCTTCAGGGCATTCTGGGACATCCTCGACTTGGAGGGTTGGGGCGGGTGGTGGTGGCGAGGCGGGTGACTATGATAAGGTCCTCAAGGAATATTTTGAGACCAGAGAGATGCCCCTTTCTTGGCACAAACCTGTCATCACTCTGTTGCCCAAGAAGGGGATCTCCATTTGTTAGAGAATTGGTGCCCATCTCCTTCCCCAGCACAGGCTACAAAATCTTTGCCAGTGTACTTCCAACTCACCTTGGCACTGTGTTGGACCACATGATCCATCCAGACCAGTCCTACACCAGAGGGCTGGCCTGTCAAGCACATTCTTTCCCTTGATCAGGAAAAGGCATTTGACAGAGTGGAGCATGATTATCTTCTCTGGACTCTGGGGGCTTTCAGGTTTAGGATGCACTTTGTTGCTTGGTTCCAACTTCTATACACTGCTGTGGAGTGCCTAGTGAAGATTAATGAATCCTTGATGGAGCCCCTACGCTTTGGGAGAGGAGTGCATCAGGGCTGCCCCCTATCTGGCCAGCTTTATTCTCTCTGCATAAAGCTGTCGGGTTTGGTTCTGCATGGACCGGGGCTGGAGGTGGTTCTTTCAGTGTACACCAACAGTGTGTTCCTTATGTTCACAGACCCAGCTGACCTGCAGAGGATGCATGAATGCCAGGAGGTTTACTCTGTGGCATCCTCTGCAAGGATCAACTGAAGCAAGTATTCGGGACTTCTGGTCACCCCTTAGCAGATGGGCCCCCTGCTGGATGAGCTCTTGTGCTTCACCTACTCTACCTGGGAGTCCATCTTTGCCCTGCTGAAGAATCCTGGCCGGAGAATTGGCATGAGTTGGAAACCAAAGTGACTGCTCGCCTAGCACTCTGGACTGGACTGCTCCCAGTGTTGTCCTACAGGGTGTGAGTGCTGCTGGCCACCATGTTGTAAACCAGCTGGTGGCCACCATGTTGTGTTCACTTTGGTCTCTCCCTCTGGCTTTGTCACCACCATCCAGAAAAAGCTCGTCGGGTATTTCTGTGATAAGAGGCAACAGTAGGTCACTGCTGCAGTTCTGAGTCTCTTGCTTGAGGAGGGTGGTCAGGTGCTTGTGTGCCTTTCCATTGAGGTAGCGACTTTCCACCTCCAAACCTTGCAGTGATACCTTTACATCGTGTCTCATCCAAGGTGGTGTGCCCTGATGACGTATTTCAGGTGCATGGCCTCTATTACAACATGCAGTTCTTGTTCACAGAGTGGTCCTGGCCTCGGATCTTCTTCCAGGAATTGCCTGTCTTCTATACTGATCTGATCACAGTCTGGGACATGGTCGGCTTGTGCCAGAGCTCTCCCCCTTTAGGAGAGGTGGCTCTCAGCAGGAAGCTGCTGCTCAGGAACAGATTCCTCCTCGGGTGCAGTTTATGCTGGCTGAGGGAGAAGAGAGCTCGGGATGCAGGCTGAACAGAGTCCACCTCCAATTTGTGACCTGAGCCATCCAGAGCCTGAAGGACAAGATGCTCTGCCCCAACACCTCGTGTGCACTTGAGGTGGCTCAGATGTGTGGTGGGCTTCCAAATGAACTGACCCTGTCTGTCCGGAATTTAGCACTGGCCCCACGCAGCAGGCCCTCCCCCATAATGTGGCACCTCACAATCTGAGACGTCTCAGGGATATCCTCCTGGTGCCTTTTCAAACTGCACAGAGGTCTTATTTCTACGAGTTGATGTTGCATGGGCATGCCTTGGCGTGACATTTTGCCCTCCAGTGGTAGAGATCCCCAGCGGAGGGCCCTCTATGAGGGAATCCTCCCTCTTGTATCAGGAATCTGAGGTGGAGAGTGCTGCACTCGGCGGTCCCATGCAACTGGTGACTGAGCAAGTTTACCGGGTGCCAGACCACGTTCATGTTCTGTGACCAGGAGGAAACAGTCTTTCACTTGTATGTCAAGCGCATTCGTCTTCAGCCCCTTTTTAGGTTTTTGTAGGGGCTGCAATTAAAATTTTGGTTGCACTTCAGCCCCATACTCCTGATCTACAGGCACCTGGTGAGCCAAGGGGTGGACAAGTCTATAAGCCTTCTTGTGGCTTTGCTCCTGGGCCTAGCCAAAATGGCCATTAACAGGTCCAGGCAGCAGGCCAAACAGCAGCTTGTTGTTCCTGACTGTCTGCCCCTCTTTCGCGGTTATGTCTGTGCTCGGGTGTCCTGGAGAGGGACCACATGGTGCTCCCTGGCAAGGTTAAGGCCTTTCGAGACTGCTGGGCGCTGCAGGGTTTGGTGTGCATTATCAACCAGGATAATGGTATTCTGATTTAGTTAATTGTTTCTGTAGTTTTACCTTTTGAGTTTGCATTTGTTGTTGGCTTGGTGCCCCGGGAAGAGGGTTGTTTTATTTTCCCTTTGTTCTGATTTTGGAGCCCTTGGAAGAGCCAAGGAGGCTTTTATTTTAGCCCTGTACTACCACAGATGCACTTGAGGGGGTTCGGTGAGAGGGGAGTTTTATTTTTAGTTGAAATGAGCAGTAGAACTTCCTATAGATTTTAAACCATTGTCCATGTCCCAGGAGTGTTTGATGTGGACAGAGCAGGGGAGATTTATTTATTTAGTTGTTTGTTTGTTTGTTTATTTATTTGCTTTGATTTTGCTTGAGTTTAGTTTTACTTGGGCCCCTTATGGTCCCTGCTGACAAGAGGTTGGTGGGGACGGAGTCAAGGGAAAGCCTTTTCTTTTGTTTGTTTAATTGTTTTTGTTTTGCTCCAGAGTAACAGGGTCTTTATTGTTATTTAACAAAGACAAAACAGCTTTGTTTTCTGTTTTGAAAGAGCAAAGTGGTCTTTGCTCTGTGTTTCACCCGTTGCTGTCCCTCTCGTAGTCTACGTTAAATTGAGATGCTTGGTTAGCACGGACAATTTAGGCTGAAGATCTGTTTGTATGCTGTAAAACTCTATGTCTCTACAAAATCCATGCAACAATTCAGATGGTCTACGAGATAAATAGGCATTAGGAACAACAATTTCCATTCAAGGCTGAAGATTGTGCAAATGAAACAATTCTGTGAAATGATGCAGATTTTATCTATTCAGATTAAAACATGGCATTTTTGGACCTGCTTTTGAATTGATTCCTTTACGGTTCTCTGTATTCTTTTCCTTTGTGACAAATTGATGTTACATACAGCATGTTTTGTTACTTTATCTTTGAAAAAACCTTTTTAGGCTTTAGTTTGTAGCTATTATCATTTAGTTTTTCACTTCTGTCAATTCCTTCAGTTAATATATTGACTTGCACTTTATAATCAGAAAGTTACCCTTTAGCAAAACAGATGACACTGCAAAAGTTTACAGCTCAATTTTAAAAATGCCATGAGAAATGGCAGGCAGAAATGGTGGCAATGGAACTATATGGAGTAACTCATTAAGTATATTAGTCAAGGCTGTTTCATAGTGTACCTGTATTCACAGACAAACAGTTTTACACTTTCGCTTTTATTTCACTGGCCTCTGGAGGAGAACTACAGCTAATCCACATATCAATTTGCCCACATGAAAACATTGCTAAATTGAAACTGGTCCACCTACAATATTATTTATAATCTGCAGAGTACATATTTGATTGCGCTGTCTCCCTTCTAGAATTAGCTTGATAGCACATTTATACCTAAACATTGTTTGTTGACAAAGGGCTATGAATGATCTATTTAGAACAGCTTGCTCCATATATAAGGATAATTGAAATTTTTTTCTCTTTAAAATGTATCTTTTCTGTTAGGGTAAATGCGGATAATTTCAAATTTCCCCATAAGTCAAATCAATTGAGATCTTTTAAGTATTTCAGTTTTAAACAAGCAGTGGTTTAATAGTTAAGTGGTTTAGCTCATATGATATTGAGTTGCATAATTTAGCAGGGTCTTTGATTAGGCTCTTAATTAGTGTTTAATTAATTAATTAATCTCATAGCTAAAGAAAAAATGAGTAGGCTTCTGAGCCAAGAGGACTGGGTTCAAGCCCACCTATTTTGGAGATTTGTCAATACATCTGTGAATGGGTTGCGCAGAAAATATGAACAAAATGAATAGTGCAATGGGCTTCACCATGCCTGGATTAGAGAACAAAAAAAAGTTAGAGTTCCTATTTCACTCTGTTATTTAGTGATGTCTGTTAGAAATAAGTGTCTGCGAACATGCATCTTGATTGTGAACTTACTATACCCACAATCTAAATCAATGGCAGCAAAGGCAATTGGTAGAGCACATTCCAGGAGGACGCTGACCAAATCTCCAGAGAGATAAGACTTTAAAATCTGCACTTTTTCCTTTTCTTTGGATGATGACTTTAAGATCTGGAGATTTTCTTTTTTATCTTTTGGCTCTGGTTCTTTTGTTTCTTCCCCTGCTTTTATCTAAATTCTGGTTTTATATTTTGTATTTTAAGCTAGTGCCATAGAATGGTGACTTTGTACACTTTTCACTGCTCTCCTGTATTCGTGTACTTGAGTACACATGACAATAAAACCTAATTCTAATTCTAAAAATCATGGATGAACAAAGACAGATTGGACAAGTTATTAGCGATCTGATAGTCTCTTCAGAATTGCATTTCATCAAACATCAGCATTTTCAAGAGAAAAAAAATGGAAAAATTGAAGATTGGGGAAGATTACTCTGGGAAAGATCTAATAATTCACTTGAAAATAAGAGATTTAATTGTTACAGTCTTTTTAAAAAGTAGCAGTAAATTCTTCCCAGAAGTCTCAAAACTTTCAGTGATCTGTAGTAAATAATAACATTGGTATTAATATTACATTGAAATGCTTAACATGCAACCCATTTACTTTAACTAAGTTAACATTATCACTATAATAACTGAGAAGGAAATTCAGATTTAAGCATTAGTTTAGTATCCCATTAAGTAACTTGTGCTTGCTTAGTCAGGGCCTAATCTGCAAACACTAAAAATGGGAATGGCATTTTCTTCTTTGAACCACTCACAACCGGTAAAGGGATTATTCCACAACTTCTTCTTTGCCCTACGGTACACCTGAATACAATATGGTTCATTGTCTGAAATAGCACGAGACATTCAGTTATATCAAACCGCTGGAGCAAAGTCTACAAAGAGTGAAACTAGAAGGACTGCCCAGCATTGACCTAGACGTCGAAAATGACAATGTCATACCCAGCTCTGTCAGGCTTGCGAAATCTCCTTTCTAACTTCTGAGGACATGCCAAAATTGGGAGACCTGTTCCATAGTCTAGTTAAGCAACAGCCTGACATAGTAGTAATTTTGGCATCATATCTTACAGCCAATGTCTCTGACAAAGGGCAGGGTGGAAATATTGTGGAAGATATCATGCTAAAGAGAAAAAAGCATGTCTAATATAGGGAAAGCAATATTTCCACTGCAAAAAGCTGAATCATTTTGCATACATGTGTCTGGCTAAAACAAAGCACAAGTGAGTACAGACAGCCACTTGAAAGATAACGGATGAAAATTCTAGCGAATCACTATATAGCATACAAAAAGTTGGTTTAGCCAAGCGATAGGTGAGACATAGTTGCGGCTGTTGTCATTGGAGCCAAAGAAGGAAAACATCAGGTCAACATGAAATGTCCGATAGACATTAGTGCATCAAGCAATGTCATGATATTCACAGACCTGTGCAACAAGGCGATCCAAAAAAATGAAGCCCTCTAATGTAAGGTTAAGGACATAAGATGGTACCATACTTACACCTCTGCGAGCCTGTTCCAAACACATGAATGAGGATTTGGAGTTCCAGATCATAAGAAGCAAGCAAATGCCACTCACCTCAGCTGGAGCAAGTCTAAAGCTCATACTGGTAATCTCAACATGCCAAAAGAGACTTGCAATGCATCGCAGCACACTAAATCGTTGACCATGGAACATGTCATAGATGAGTATAAATTGAATCAGAGATAGTAGGAACTGCAGATGCTGGAGAATCCGAGACAACAAGGTGCAGGGCTGGACGAACACAACAGGCCAAGCAGCATCATA